>NC_082699.1:73751078-74061412 GCF_949987515.2 Delphinus delphis | reverse complement strand
GAGCCATGGCCGCTGAGCCTGCGCGTCTGGAGCCTGTGCTCCGCAATGGGAGAGGCCACGACAGTGAGAGGCCCGCGTACCGCAAAAACAAAAAAAACAAAAACAAAAAAAACAAAAAAAAACCTGCTTAAATTCTCTCACAGAATCAAACACATCTAAATTGACATTTTCCTTTGTCCCAGCAACTCCATTTCTACAAATTTACCCTACAAATATACTTGGATAGATTATAAAATATTACATACAAAGTTATCCATTTAAAGCACTGTCTTTAATAGCAAAACACTGGAAATCATCTAAATGTCTATAATTAAGAACCTGGTTACTAAGCTAGGGCACAGCCATACAACGAAATCACATACAGCCACTTTACAACGTCAGGAAACTCTTTATGTTCTGATAGGAAAAGGTCTCCACCAAATAACTGTTTAGTACACGTACACACACAGTGTAAAACAGTGTAAGAATATATGTTCATATTCATTTGTATATGCACAGAAAATAGCTCACTTCTTCTATATAAGAAACGAGTAACAGTGATTAACTGTCAAGGGGGAAATGCAGTGGATAAGAAACAGGAATAGGTCTTTCGCGGTATCTCTTTTACATTGTTTTAAAATTTTGAATTATGTGAATATTTTACCCTTCAAATTTTAAATCTTTAAACACTTTGGCAGAATTTTTTTTTAATATTGGAACAGAATAAAATAAGAATGTATACAGAGATTGCCATGTTTATATTTTGTGTCTTGGCTGAAAATCCAGAGCTTGACTCTCTCTTGATCATTCATTTAAGCTCTTCATTAAAATATTCTTTCACTGAAACTGTGATGAGGAATTTACCTGGACTGCCTATCCCACTTGAAGCAACAGATGTGTTTCTGGAAACTACATGCACAATATTTTATCTTGAGAATCCAATAATACTTCCAATGCAATGGGGTTCACATAGTGAGGGAGAGAGGAACAGGTATCTATCCAAAAAACACTGACTGAGGTCTGATACATTGGAGAAACTGTACTGGGTGCTGGGAAGAAAATACACAGAATCTGTGGCATGTAAACAAACGAATTTAATATAATGTACACAGTGTTGCAGAAAAGGGACTAACAGCTTTGGAACTTGGAAAATTATTCAAAAAGCTAGCAAATGCGTGCTAAGTTCTTAAAGGATGAGGAACAGAGTTTGCCAGGCAAAGAGCCGATGAGTTCTTCAGTGAAATAAAGTAACCCTGGGTAACACCAGTTCACATTCCCTCATCTGACCAGTTAGACGGTGCAGTTGATACACGGAGTTTTACTCCCCCCCACTTTTTCTCCTTTAACAGTACAAAATAGAATAAATCACACAAGTAATCATGACGAGCTCCTGCCACTGTAGAGCCAGTCAGTGAACAAGCTGAGACATGGACTCCATTTCCTCACCCCACATCCTGGGTTCCTGCAGAAAGAGCCAGGGTGAGAAGAGGGGGTAGTTCTCTGCGGCCAACACAGAGGAGAAATGAGGACAAAAGCATGAAAAGGCAGGCCAGGTTCTTAAAGTCAACACTGATTACTAAGGGTCCAGTAACAACAGGGAGATACTGAGAGCTGTCAGCTAAGGAGTGAGGTGATGGGCACCAGCCTCAAGGAAAGGGGGGCCTGAGCAGAAATGGAATGGATGGAGTGTGGAGAGAGAGCGCAGATGACATCACAGCTGGATGATAAGACAATCTGTCCCATGAACAGCGCATGAGGGATGGAACTAGAGGGCTTATTTCTATTTGGACAGAAAGCCATCAGAGAGGCAAACCCTTCGTATTCAGAGGAGGCATCAAGCCCACAGGACACCCGGGCTGGAGCAAACACACAGGCGTGCCTGCACACCTCTCCCCTCCCTTGCCCTCTACCCCTAACCTAATGCCCAGCTTTTCACGGCTTCTAAAGCACCAGCTCACCGAGGTTCAGGCTTCTGCACTTGTTCCCCAAGACTGGAACACTTCTGGGGACTTTTCCTGGAATAACAGCCTTCTCTTTGGTGCCTCGGCCTAGATTCCACTTCCTAGAAAGACTGTCTTTGAATTCCCAGACTAGTTACCCAAAACAACGCAGCGTTCCAGCATGATACTCACCACAGGTGTTAACTTCCTACTAAATGTCCATCTTCTCCAACAGACTGCCAGTCCCCTCCCCACACTTAACTCCTTTCGTGGTCCTAACAAAGCTGGGAGGCAGGAAGGGGCAAGGAAAGGGAACGAGGGACTGCACGGAGAGGGCAGCCTGGCAGGGGTTGCAACTTCCCCAGAGGAAGCAGCCAGCCTGTGCTAACCTAACAGGGGGGAAGCCAAAGAGAACACACCCTGGGATCTCACTTCCTCCTGCAGACCTGCTGCTGGTGGCTCCATGGGGGAGGGGCAACCCAAGCAGAAGCCAGAGGGTGACAGTGTCTGCTGATGCAGCCCTCAGGCACCCACATCAGCCCCGGGCACAGAGCAGAGGAGGGTGAAAGAGGAACTGGTGAGGCAAAAAACAGCAATCCAGCCCCACATCTTTGGTAACTGAAGGAAGCTTTAAACAGTGTCTGATGCCTCCGATACATACAAAAGTTTCCTTTTGGGCTTACACCACATATAATATTACACAGCAAAATACTGAAAAGTAACAAAAATCATTTTAGAGATCACTTATTACGACAGTACTAAGTAAATAATAATTATCATGACTTTGTTGACAATGATTCACCAGGTTAAGGGCTGCATGTTTGACTTAAGGTCTCTCTTTATTCTAATGAACTTATGATCTATCACCTTCATTTTACAGAATAAGACCCTGAGGATTCAAATGGGTTCGAAGCTTGCCAAAGGTTGGACAGTTCGTAAGTACCAAGGCAGGATTCACGCTAAGATTCAGCTAACGTTAAAGCCTGTTTCATTAGCTGTTTAAAAGCTATGTAATAAAAATTCATGAAAGGTTCAGATAAGTATAAATAATGCAAATCAGCCTGCACAATTAACTACTAGGGCAGACAGTAATATGGTCAAAAGCTGCCCCCCGCCCTTTCCCAAGGACCTTAACTATGTGTGAACTTACTAAAGGACAGGGGTTAGCCTGGATCTATAATGAAACAAGAAGTCCACATAAGCAGAATGATAATACGTACGTGCTCCACATTCAGACAGCTATTTCAAAATAATACAAGAGCCTAGTTGGAGGATTTAAAATGATCTTAAAATATATATAGTGTTCACAGCCATTGTAAATTCTGTTTGACAGATTACTAAAATGTTATTATGCCTTCTGGTCAGAAAAGATATTCCTTAACCTCCAACATGACAAATGTTTTCACAACGGAATTATTTTATTTAAGCAAACCAAACCTAACAGAACACCTATTAGATTCAAACCAGAGTTGAGTACACTAAAACCTGCCCAGACTAGACTGATTCATACAGCTCATGATCTTGCAAATAATCTTCCATAAACAGAAATAAACGGCACAGCAGAATAGAGATGCATATCACTATCTGGTAAGAATAAGCTCATCATAAATACACAAAAATATACCATCCGGGGAGCAAAAAACAGTCAATACTTTAAATATTAAAATGCTTGGAAGTAAACCTCTTTTTATGAAGACAAGACAGTGTTAATAGTTGTACGCAAAGTCTCCTTAAATACATACACAAGGCATAAGATTAAAACATACACACAAGGAAATGACAGTCAAATTCCTCCAGGGAGGAAAAGTAAGATTGATAAGGAGGGAGGGAGAGAGGAGGGAATTACAGCTGACCCTAGAACAAGGAGGGGTCGAGGGCGCTGATCCTCCCCACAGTCCAAACTCCGTATGTAACTTATAGTTGGCCCTCCGTATCCACAGTTCCTCTGTATCCACGGTTCCGCACCTGCGGAGAAAACCATTATTTTCTATTCTTTAAAAATCTGGGTAAAAAGCGGACCTGCACAGTCCAAACCCATGTTGTTCAATAGTCAACTGTAATTCTACCCATCATGGATAATTAACAAGAATATAACAATAATACTGGCAGCTGGAATTTATTTACTGACTATTGTCCAGGTATTTAATCCTTGTAACCATGCAGCAGAGTAGATGTAATCTTCATTTTACAGAAAGGAAACAGCTGCTTACAGAATCCAGTGATTTAGCTAAGATCCCAGAGCAGGCCCGGATCTAGGATTCCAACCCCAGTGTATCTGATTCCTAAAGCCATGCTCCCCTCCCGTTTCTTAGTATCACTGTAGTAAAGGGATCTTGATTTTGAGTGAGAAAAAATTCTTTGGATTATTACTTAGTTCTGGGGGAAACTAACCAAGTTATTACAAGTATCAAAAGAAATGATGTTTATCAAAGTGCTTTGAAAACTATAACACATAATGCAAATACAGGTTATTCTTGTTTACTCAATACAAAGCCTAAATTGTGATGACTGATTTACATGTATCTCACTGTAGAACGGATTTCAAGAAGAATTTGTGAAACCAATATGATTCTACAAATTCAAATCAAGGTTAACTAAAAAACTCTGAGCACTACTCAGAATTATTGTAACAAATTTTACCAAATTATTTTTAAGAGAGAAAACATGCTTCCAGTGTACTGGCCCCTTTTCATCCCCTTAAATATATGCAGTCATTCACCAAAAAAAGGGCATCATGGCAGAAAAAAAAATACGAAGATAAGACATGTTGATCATTCAATGCCCCAGTGAAATGTAAATTTATCATCTAAACAAGGGGAAAGACTCAAAGACCTTCAGAAATGAGGAGGTCACTGGATTTTGGTACTAAAGTCTAACAATTTTCAAAATAAACTTCTGATTGCAAAGGTTTGTGTGTGTGTGTGTGTGTGTTTTTAAGAGAGTTTGAGCCTTATTAGTAATGGCAATGGGAAAGCTTAAGGATTTTTTTTTTAATTAATTTATTTTTTGTTGTGCTGGGTCTTCATTTCTGTGCGAGGGCTTTCTCTAGTTGCGGCAAGCGGGGGCCACTCTTCATCGCGGTGCGCGGGCCTCTCCCTATCACGGCCTCTCTTGTTGTGGAGCACAAGCTCCGGACGCGCAGGCTCAGTAGTTGTGGCTCACGGGCCCAGTTGCTCCGCGGCATGTGGGATCCTCCCAGACCAGGGCTCGAACCCGTGTCCCCTGCATTAGCAGGCAGATTCTCAGCCACTGCACCACCAGGGAAGCCCGCAAAGGGTTTTTATAATTTTAAAACCATAAACACCAAGGAATGTAAATCAGAGGTGAGATGTTCCTTAAAATTGGTAGAAGGAATCTAACAAGTTGAACAATTACAGTATTCTAGACACTACCCTGGTTGCACACACGAAGGCCACAGAACTTCTCAGAGCGCTGGGACAGGAATTACCACCCCCTTTTCTCTTGTACACCTAGTAAGTGGCAGAGCTAAAGTCTGACTGCAGGATTCTCTGACTCTCAAAAGGTTTGCTTCTCCCTCAAAATACTCACAACTGGCTTCTGTGAAATAAAATTCATATTTTATGGCAAGAAAAGAAAACTTGAAACATAAAAAGGTTTCTCTGCCCTTTGGCCTCCTGTCTCCCCTCTACTGTGCATTGTGGAACTGCATTAGGCATCAACCAAACCTCCCCACTGGCAGAAATACCTGCTCAACCATGAGGAGCAACATTCTAGAATCCACAGGACAACTCCTTAAAAGATACCCTTCCTTCTGAATCTTGTAAGGGGTCACGCTGACCCATGGCCCACTACCTGCTTTGTAAGCTTAGATCTGGATTGTGTAAACTGTCAATAATACATCATTTAGAATACAGCCCTCTGTCTCAAACACGTATATAACTGCGCTTTGGTTTATATACGTGACCTCTGGAGCCTGACCGGCAGAACAGTTCCCAGAACTTTCTGAGAGGTTGTTCCTGGGTTATAACCCTCAATTTGGCTCAAATAAAATTTCAGATTGACTGATTAATTTCTGTCGACACTTCAAAACAAAACAAAACCTCCTGAGCCAACAGGTAACATAACAGATTAAATTCCACCTCCAATATACGAACAGAATTTTATAGGAATAGTCAGTCAACTGCATTCACTGAATACCCGCTGTTTACTGAGAAACGTAACAGGAGCAACAGAGGAAGACAAAGACATAATAAAAGTACAACAGCGCAAACTAATTTCCAGGATGCTTCTAGGCACAACAAAAGATCAGGGCTCAGGGTCCCCCAGTTTTACCAGTCCTAATGGTTAACACTGGCAAATTTCTCTCTTGACTCACTTTCATCTGGTAGTAAGGAAAGTTCTGAAATAAGTATTTATTGAAACTGGTTGCAAGGAAATGTCTCAGCTTCTACTTAAATCACCCAAAAAAGGCAGAAAGATGAACCTAGACAACAGAGAAAGAAGAGGCTAGGAGTTCTTGCCAACACAAACTGACCAATTCCAAAAGATTCAGGATTACTCTTTTTTATTTTATTTTATTTATTTTTGGCTGCATTGTGTCTTCTTTGCTGAGCATGGGTTTTTCTCTAGTTGCGGCGAGCAGGGGCTACTCTTCATTGCGGTGCGCGGGCCTCTCACTGCGGTGGCTTCTCTTGTTGCGGAGCACGGGATCTAGGCCCGTGGGCTTCAGCAGTTGTGGCCCGCGGGCTCTAGAGCACAGCCGCAGGGTCAGTAGTTGTGGTGAAGGGGCTTGGTTGCTCTGCGGCATGTGGGATCTTCCCGGGCCAGGGCTCGAACCCATGTCCCCTGCGTTAGCAGGCGGATTCTTAACTACTGCACCACCAGGGAAGCCCAGGATTATTCTTAATGTATCCCAATGCATTTGTCAAATGAAGATTCGGTAAACCCACAGACTAAATGAAGACAACAATACATCAGGTTAATTGAAGTCAATAATGACTTAAGTCAGTAACTATTGGGAGGAGGAATAGGATTAACTACTAAAGACAAGAAAAGGAAAATCTACTGTTTAGTTTTACCTGCCTAAGGGTTAAACCACATTTCTCACTTTTAATTGCAAACATCATTAAGTATACTGCAAAAGACCAGCTATCTTAAACAATTATCAGGCTCCAGAGGTCACCAATTAGAGCCCTGCAAGGATTTGAATTAAAAAAAGGTTTTATGATTAGGTGAAGTAATGATCCAAGAAAGAGATTAGTTCTGTTCAGACTGCACTCGCTATAAAACCCATTTCCTTTGTGTGAAGAGTCAATGTCTTTCTCATTTATCCCGCAGGCATTATCACACTTTGGGATAGAAATATGACTGTACTAATGATATTCTATAACAGCCATATAATACGAGCATTTTGCTCTCCTTTACTTTCATATCTAATAAGATTACCAATGAATATTTTCTATTGGTTAGATATACAATAATACAAACTCTGTGGGTGTGACAGACTGTTCAAAATAAATTCAAAGTAGGATACGATCATGCTTTGGCTCTACATTTTTAGGTCAGTTTCAGAATCATAGCCAGTCTCTATTTATGCAGCAAAGAGCTAGAATAATTGGGGGAAAATAATCCTTAAGACATGAAATCCTATTTTTTCATATAATGATTACTTACAGGTTCACCTTTATAAAAATAATTCTAAAAATAAATAGCATGATCAAGGATTACAACCAGATCCCCAAGAACACTGACTCTGATGCTGTTTAAAAGGCATATTGACGAAATCATGAGAGATATGCTAGAGTAATAAACGTCACTAAAAAAAAATGCAGCTTAATATTAGTACAAAACATACAAGAGGGCTTCCCTGGTGGCGCAGTGCTTGAGAGTCCGCCTGCCGATGCAGGGGACACGGGTTCGTGCCCCGGACCGAGAGGATCCCACGTGCCGCGGAGCGGCTGGGCCCGTGAGCCATGGCCGCTGAGCCTGCGCATCCGGAGCCTGTGCTCCGCAACGGGAGAGGCCACAGCAGTGAGAGGCCCGCGTACCGCAAAAAAAACCCACAAAAACATACAAGATGCCTAGAATACTATATTTCCCTCACAACTCAATGCTTTTCTAAGCTACCTAAAAACTGCCGAACAAGCATAAAACACTTTTTAAAAACAAAATACAATTACAGCAGAAACAATTTTGTCACTTAGATTTAATCATCATAGAAAGTTAAAACACTGATAAACAATCCAGCTGTACACACTATTTAACAGTCACAGCCTCTGAGGACAGGACATATCTCTACACAGATACATACAAGTACTGAAAATGAGGACACCTTCCCACATCAATTTAAAGCCAGGATGTGTTACCCGTACTAGGTCATTCTCCAGTCACATTTCATATTTTCCTTCTCCTTATGAGTCAGATGCTATCTCTCCACAGTGGACATTCCCACTGGGGGTTTTCTTAAAGGGATTTGTCAAGTTACATATAGATCTTCACGTTCTAGACCAAGCTGTACATTAAAATCATCTAGGGTCTTACAGAAAGATAACTACACTGAGGCCAGTAAACAGCATTCTTCTGTTTTCATTTTGTCCTTCAACCATGAAGTATCTGGTTAAGCAATCATGCACTCTAGTGGGTTCCACCTGTCAAATCTACTGACAACTGGGCCATCTATTTTGAGGCTGAAAATACAGATAACTTTTAACTTCACAGAACTGCACTGCACGGCCTACCCAGGTAAATGAGACACAATCAAAGGATAAATACAGAGCATTACTTTGACGAAAACTAACAACTAGCATGTTAGGTTAACGTCTGACTGTCCTCTATTCTCTTTTCTTAAAACACAGAGGTGGGATAACTTATTGATCTATTCTATGAACGAGTAACAAACTAAGATGAGAACACAGAGACTAATAACATGGACAGGAATCCAGAGAAGTGTTCCCCTAGACTTTCAAGAATCTACCAATTTTCACAGCAACCACCAAATGGTCCCCATACATAATCAGATATACAGTACATGTAAAGTATCACTATTTCATCGGGGAAGGGGGATGACAGGAGGAGGATGATTAGAGGAAAAAAAGAAGTCTAAAAGGCTCTATAAGGGAGGAAATAATGGGAAAAATTGAAAAGTACTATCTAAAAAAACCAACTGAAATAACTGAAATGCTTATCCTAAAGGATAAATGATTCAGGAGAGAAACATTAACTTATATACAATTATTTCTGCATGTCATACAAAAGAGAGATTAGATTTGGTCGGTAAGAAGGCCAGTGGCATAGAATTAAAACTAAAAGGCAGAGATAGAGAAAGGAGCTACCACTCATTTTAGAGATGAAGATTCTAAAAACAGCATTTTCTGAAGAGGGAACTAGCTACCCTGAAGAGATTTTAAGTTCATCTATAGAGGCCTGACCAGCACAGGCTGGACCCACTTGGCAGGAATGTTCTAGAGAGGATTCAAACGCCTGATGGCAAGCTGAACTTGAAGGTTCCTCTCGACCCTGAGATTTATACACGTCCCTGTCATCTGTCTCACTGACTAGCTCTTATACAAATAACACTGCGTTATTAATCATCACATGCCCAGTACCTGGCTCTTCATCATTAATATAACATGCATTCAAAAAATACTTGTTGAGTGAGAATGAATGATGATATTCTTCACGGAAAGGCCCAGTAAGACTTGATGAACTTTTAAGAACACCCAAGGTTCAAATTAAGCAAAACGGAAGTCATCTATCTTTCATTTCCATAAGCAAACCATCTATGCCAGTTACTAAGCTATCATCTCAGCTCCATACACCCCATCGGGAAGGCTGGGCAGGGAATCTACCAGCCCCGTTTCTCCGCTGCCGGCGCTTCCCTATAGCTTCTGCATCTGGGGTGCCAGAGGAGGGAGGCAGGGGCACCATCCCTTCCGTTTTGCTCCAGGCTCCTGGCAGCATACAGAACAGGGCTTCCAAATTCTGGCATGACTGATTTCCACATTTCCCCCACATTCTCTGCACCTCGTCAGTAAGCCAGGACCCTCTCCTCAGAGGCCCGAGTCCCAGCCCTCTGAGCTCCTTTACAAGCTCCTGAGTAGCCAGACTCAACGGGCCTTGGTCCCAGCTCCACAGAACACTTCCTCCTACGCGTCTTCTCTTTGTGTCTCCAGCCCTGATGGTGCTGGCTCGCGGCACAGCCTGTGTTACTATTTCTGTTACTTCAGTATTCCTCATTTGCTTTTTCAGTCTTCTAGCACCTCCCTAACCAATCCTCTATATTAAATCTCCTTTGTTACAATGCCTGCTGTGATTCCTGTTTACCTGACTAGATGCTGACGGACACACCATCTTGGTAAGCTCCTGGAAGTACAGTGGAGAGTCCCTGGACTCCACAGGCTGGACGTCTCAGTACTACGTGGCAGGCACCACGCTGGGCCCCCATCAGCCACAAACCAGGCAGGCAGTGAAGTGGTGAGGAGGACACAGGGGTCGGGGGGCAGCCCCAGCCTGACCACAGGAGAGTCTCTGGCAAGTCACTAGCTTCGCTGAGCCCTCCTTTCTGCGTGTGTAAAAATGGGGGGAAACCCAGGTTTGTGTGACCTATCCCCAAGTCTGGGGGGTGGAAGTCACTAATCTAATGGCATCAGCACCTTCTAATTTGATGCTTCTAGTTCATTATTACTTGGAAACCCAATAAACATTTTCAGACCAGTGATTTATGAATGGTAAGAAGGCCTTCCTGGGCAGCATCTCTTTCACCTGCTGAGAGCGCATCCTCGCTTGCTTCCTGGGTCTCAGCCACATCTTGGAGAGCTGAGAACAGGAGGTAACTCAAGCACTGTGGGAGTGGTGTGCCTGTTACTCCCCACTCCCCCTGCAGCATACACCACCATGATCATCAGTGTGTGGGAAAACGGCACCTACGCAATGACATTAGCATAGACGGTCTCCATTCAGGGTAATGTAATGAATATCCTGGAGGCTGAATTATCTGAGCTACATCTCTGACTTCCCTTGTGAAAAGCACAGGAAGACAATGTAATCTGGGACTAGGCAACTGCAGGTGATGTTTACCTTGAGAAGCAGACCTATCGGCACCCTAATTTGAGACGCATAGAGTAAACTTGCACGAATATATAACCATTCAACACATTATTCAGAGGGAAAGTGTTTATCATCTTCAAAACATTTGCTATTCCAAGAACTAATTAAGTTTACAAACTAATTAAGTCTGGTACTGTGAATACCAGAAGGCAGGAGATGTACAAATCATATTGTTAATTATGCCTCTGACAAAGAGACTGTATTACAGGTATTACATACAAATGCTACAACCAGCCAAGTCCTTTAAATTCCATGATCTCAAGCTTGGGAACAAATGAAGCCAAAACATGAGCATAAAATGAATGTAAAATTAAGCTGCTCAGAGGAGAGTTCAAAAATAGCCCGAAGTGAATGCTTAATCGAGTTATTCTCTCACCTGTTTTTGCTCATGGCACTCCCAGAGCAGCCCATTAACCCACAGCCTGCAGACAGGCACGACTGTCTAGCTCTTTGACACCTGCATTGAGAGTGTATAATTTAATGATGATATGGAAAGAAGAGCTTAATTTAGTGAGACTTGAAGTAATAAAAACATGGGTTCAAATCACAGACCAGCACTTACTTACACTATGACACTGGGAAAAACTAAGCGAGTCAGCGGGCTCTCAGTCCCCTGGACTATCAATTAGGGATACTGAGACCTACGGCTGGAGCTGCGGGGATTGATGATACACCTCAAGTGCCCTGCCTCGACGCCACACACAACAAATTCTCGCCTCCTGCACACTCCAGATTTCTGTATATTAATTCAAGCAGAGGCATATATGAAGAGAAGGCTAATACAAATTTAATGAAAATTTAAATATTGATATAATTAAAGCAAAGATCATCAGAAGAAATCATAGTCACAGTCATCTAGATCCTCTTGTAGTGAGAAATCTGGTCACTCGTGGTCGTGCCGCCCCTGGGCAGGGTCTGGGCACCAACGGTCAAATCAGGAGCTCTCTGAACATGAGGTCGGAGGGCCTTAAGTCCTCTGTCCTAACTCACTCCTTGCTTAGGATTCACTTGGGTGAGTTGCTTATCCTCTCTCTGAAACTCAGTTTCATTGCCTGTCAAATGAGGACTCCCTATTACCTCACACAGTTGAGGTGGAAATAGAGACCACCGGAAAGAGCTACGCAAACATCAGGGGGACCACACAGCAAGGGCCCCGAGGTGATTCCTGTGTGGGAGGGAGGGTCCCTCTAAGTGGGATAAGTAAGCAAGCTGCAGGGCCATCGGTCCTTACAGGGAAGCTTTCCAACTGCAGTTAACAGAGGGCTGGCAGGTTAGACCTTCCCTTTGCCCTTCAGGGCTCGGCCGGCTCTCTAATTAAACTCAGGGCTCTGTAGGAAAAGCAGATCTGCTCCCTCCGCAGAGCAGTGAGGGTGGTGTGCTGGGTAAAGGACACTTTCCCTGCTACAGCTCACAGAACCGTGCATTTGCACAAGGTGTGCAGAAAACTGTGCTTCTGGGATGACTCTGACACAGGACACTGGTCTGCCACGTGACTCCCAGGCTAGAAGCACAGCACACAGTCATTCCACATGTGCGCAGGGACCACTCAGACGGGAGTCAGACCCACCTGGACCAGCGCCGTCCTGGGGGAACCTCTGTGAGCGTGGAAACGGCTCCCGAGCACCCGAGGTGCAGCTTGTGTGGCTGGAGAACTGAATGTTCACTTCTGTTTCATTGTAATGAGTGAATGAATTAAAATTTAAATGTAAATAGCCCCAAGTGGCTAGAAGCCACCCCAGCACAGATCTAGAATACAGCTAAACCTAGACAGGAAGTGAAAAGGCCTGTGACTGCAGAAAGAGGTGCCACGAAGTTCGGACACTTCTTGGTCATTCAACAACCAGTTCCTGAGTGCGGACAACATGCCAGCCACGCTCCCTAGCAAACACCTACCGTCCGTGGGCAGCAGCTGGACAAGCGCACACGGACTCTGGAGCCAGGCCGCCAGGCTCAGTAAGCGCTGGGCACGCTACTGTGTAACACAATGATACCGACTCTACTCTCAGGAAATACATACTCTAGGAAAGCCTACACGTGGCTACTCACAGTGTGAAGTTTGCATTTTAAGTACAAATGAAGTATTACAAAACTTAAAGGACACAGCAAACACTTCCAGGTCAGCAGATCAAGGGGAACTTCTGGACAGGCGGTCCCGCAGCTGGCCCTGAACGAACGGGCCTGGCTCCGTGCAGGGGAGCCCTATGCAGGGGGGCACACGAGCCGCCCCGTGCACACAGGGCCGTGGTGATGTCTGCAAAGCCACCGAGCAGCAGAGTGCAACACACCCACGCGGTGCAAAGGCAGGAGCACCTGGTGATGCGGCTGAGAAGGCGGGGAGACTGCAGACAGACTCCCAGCGCTCTGCTGGGTGAGCAGCTCTCCCGTCAGGACTGGAGCCTCGGGAGGCACTGACACGGGGCAGGAGCAGGAAGGCCTTCACGGTCCAGAAGAAGAGAAGCGGCCTCGGACGGCAGCGCCCCACAGCGACTGTGTCGGAACTGGTGCTTTAGTGTCCGCAGCTGTTTGCGCTAAGGTTAAGCTACTTTCACAAACAAAGATGTCCCATAAAAGCTGCACAGGAATGAAAAAACATGATAAAGAAAACGTGGGTCTTGAGACCCTCTACAGGCCCTTGTAACTACCTACATCAGAAGAGTGAAGCAAATTTTCAAACTTCAATAATTCATGCAAAAAGTGTAAGACGTGCTGGTATGAACTTCAGTGAAAAAACTCACACATTATACGTTAAACCTGAGGCCATGGGCGGAACACCAAAAAAAGTGAGAATTACTACACAATAGCACCCGCAATGCCTTCTTGTAAATACAAGGTCATTTTACTGAGACTAAAAAATAAGATATTAAAGAAAATGCTGTTATATAACATCTCTGAGAGAACAACCAAAAAATCCCTACACTACAACTTTTCTACACGACAGGAAGAAAAGGAGTGATAAGCAACATGTCTGGTAAACATGATAAGCTATAACTAACTGGTAAAACAGATACAAATCGTACTGAAGGATGGGTAAAAACGTGTGACTTCATTTTTCTTTTCCTCTAATCTACTTCTAGCTTAAATCTGTTGAATTCATGCCTATTTCCTTCAAACGCATTCAGATCTCCTAAACATTCTCTGATACCTTTTAAGTTTCTTGCTCAATTGCTACACCTGATTCTTCCAGAAATGATTTTTACAAGTCATAGAAAAAACATGTTAAAAGAAAAAAACTTTGCGTGAAACAAGAACCAACAATGCCAAGAATCATGACTGATATTATACATGGGCTTTCAAAAGTCTGAATGCCAAGGAATCACACCTTTACGTAGCCCTTTGTTCATGTTTGAGGCTAAGTCTCACCTGCCTTAGCTGCAGTGATTTTTTCAGGATCAATGATATAGTAATAAAAGAGATATAGTATCATTAAGTATGAGAATATGATTTTCTATTAAAAAATCCTGAAAGTCATTGTAGCCATTAAATAATAGTCTTAATTCTATCATAGAACTAACAAAGGAAAACTTTAAGTGTAACAATTCTTTTTCATTTAACTTTTTGGCAGCATAAAGGGGATAAGAACTCTAGCATGAGCTCTATTTACAATAGCCAGGACATGGAAGCAACCTAAGTGTCCACTGACAGATGAATGGATAAAGAAGAGGTGGCACATATATACAATGGAATATTACTCAGCCGTAAAAAAGAAACAAAACTGAGTTATTTGTAGTGAGGTGGATGGACCAAGAGACTGTCATACAGAGTGAAGTAAGTCAGAAAGAGAAAAACAAATACCGTATGCTAACACATATATATGGAAGCTAAAAAAAAAAAAAAGGTTCTGAAGAACCTAGGAGCAGGACAGGAATAAAGATGCAGACATTGAGAATGGACTTGAGGACACGGGGAGGGGGAAGGGTAAGCTGGGACGAAGTGAGAGAGTGGCATGGACTTATATATACTACCAAGTGTAAAACAGATATCTAGTGGGAAGCAGCCGCATAGCACAGGGAGATCAGCTTCGTGCTTTGTGACCACCTAGAGGGGTGGGATAGGGTTAGGGTGGGAGGGAGACACAAGAGGGAGGACATATGGGGATATACGTATATGTACAGCTGATTCACTTTGTTATATAGCAGAAACTAACACACCATTGTAAAGCAATTATACTCCAATAAAGATGTTAAGAAAAAGAAAAAGAACTCTAGCATGGGAGGAGAACAAGATAAAAGGAAACTATTTAAAAAATATTTTTTCCTTGCCACCTAATATAAAAAGTCTCTTTGATCAAATAAAATCCAGAGTAAATCTCCTCCTGCCAGGCAAGCTTAAAAACTCAGGAAGAGAAAGTAAGTAAGATAAATGAGTTTAAGGCACTCTGATGTGTCTCTGGAGTAAAAATTAATACTTTTTAAAAACTAAGATGTGTAGACACTATGCCATAACAAAAAGATGACCTGCTGGCCATATCCTGTATCTAAAATTTTGTATCTTCAGAAACGGGAAATTATAATGAAAGACAAAGTTAGAGGTAAGAACTGCAATTTCCTTTTTGTATAGATAAACACATACATAAATAGCCAGGAATTCAGGAATTTTAATAGCAAGAAAGTGGACCAGTAGAAAAATCAACTTAACAATAAGCGTTAAGTGGACTTGAATTATATCTCCAACACAGAAAGCTGCATGACTGTGGTTAAATTACTTAATCTCTGACAGTCTATCTTTTAATTGGCAAAATGTAGATAATAATGTCTAATATGCACACTGTGGTGCGCAACTAAAACAGAAAACAAATGTAAACAACGCCCGACAGGCAGCAGATACTTACTATTTATATTGCTATTATATTTCATTTAGGCACATCTAAGGTGATAGCCCTCCCCCCCCAAAAAAGACACTAAATATCGACCCTTCCCAAACACAGAGCTCTTTGCCATCTTCCAACTCTTTCTTCCAGCACAGTCAGGTGCCCGCCTGCTAGAATAGGCACCAAAACTGACCTGTGGGTTGTAGGGTAAGAGAAATAGGAAAAGCAAGTCAATTCTAAGAGTAAAGCACAATGAACAGAACCACTCTGAAACAAAACTACCCCAAGTTTATGATAATGAGGATTCTTTCAAATACCCTGGCCCATCCAGCACAGAGGGAAACAGGTGCGCCGGAGCCCCCGCTGTGATGGCACTCCCAGTAGCGTATCTTCTCCCAGCTCCAGACCCTGCACCTGGGGACAGGTTAATAATGTCTTTCTTACCTCTTCCATATGCTCTACACCTCAGAGTAAGTGCTCAATGTATTTTAGACTACTAAATGAAGAAATGATTAATACATGTGTACTTATATTCAAAAGAAACAACAGCGGAAGAAAACAAGTATAATCGTTACCTACTCCCTCAAAACCATTTCCATTCACCTATGTATGGAATGCCTGTTGCATGCCAGGGGCTCTGCTGGCTGCGGAGTTCTTCCAGAAACAAGACAGAGATTCGGTGATCCCGAAACTTAAGGCAGAGCAGGGAAGGCAGGCATCAGGGAGACAATTACAGCAAAGGCGATGAGTGTTCTGGCTGGGGGTCCACAGGCTGTGAAAGACAAGCCCAAAAGCTCAGTTGAGACCGCTGCAGGGTCAGCGATGGACAGGCAAGTTAAGACTTGCTGAGAGGTTTTCAGCACAAGAATTATATGCTCAGGTCTGGATGTTAGGAGATCACTCTGGCCGCCCTAGAGAGGAGGGTCTGCCAGGGAGGAACAACTCCGTAGGGCGGATGAACCACTTAGGAGATGGCTGCTGAGACATTTCTTAATGACCAAAAGCTCTCTTTATCATCCCCCCAAAACTCCCAAAGAAAGCGTGTTTTATGTACTACGGCTTCAGTGCCGCAGAGCAATCCAATATGGATACAACACAACCAGGTTTTTTTCATCTTTGAGTTTGTGAACATCTTGAAGCCCATTCATTCCCTTCATAGAGACATGAAATATCCTTAAATGAACACATTAGCCTTAAATGAACTTAAATATCCTTAAATGAACACATTTCATTAGAATGAAACCGCAAACCACAGCGCAGCATAAAGAAAAGGCACACAGTTTACACGGTGCCATGGTGATTCTGTGGATTTACCATCACATGTAAATCATCTGACAATGACCTGATTACTAACAGAATAATAATATATTTTTGAGGAGCTGGATAGGATAGTACAAAATGAATGGCCAATTTCTACCCTCATGACCTCAGGTAAGTTAGTTATTCACTTGGTTACAACTTTACTCACTTTTAAAAATAGAGAAAATACTACCTACTTTTCATGATTATTGAAAAAAGTAAGTTCAGTGTATAAAGGAATATCTACTATTTGGGGGAAAAAACAACTACTAAGCACAGTATCTGACACACAGCAGATGTTAATGACTGTTGCTTTCATATGCGTTTCCATTAAAACATCATCAGTTTCTTCCGATGGGTCACTTCATCTGTATAGACTTGGCCTAATAAACTTACAGGATGTATGCCTTTCATTCCCTCTCCCAGCCCAAGAAAGGAGCTTTCACATATGTTGCTTCCTATTAGTAACAGACCACAAGATGCTTATACTGAAGGTAATAAGGTTGAATTCATGCAGAAAGCAAACATTTACAAACCTTGAAAGCCTCCAAAACAGCCATTAAAATGTAGCAACAAAGACGAGGAAAAGGCATGCAGAAGGGTTGCTGCTAAGGTCTTGAGAAATACTGTCCTCTCAGAAATACCCTTACAAATCGACCATTAGGACATATGGAACACTTCTGCCACATCCACTGGTGACAGCACAACCGATTTTCTGAAGCCCCCAAAGGGCGCTCAGAGCTAAGTATGAGAGTGAAGGAGGAAAACCCTAACTGGACCGTGCCGTGTGCTCTAGAGAGCAGCGTGTCCTGTAAAATGCTGAAACCTTGTTCGTGCTCATCCCAGTTCAAATAACGCAGATGACCGCGGTATCTCTGCTACTCCCCCCATGGGGAGATGGGGGGCTAATTCGTTCCTCTTCAATCTGGGCTCACTTCAGTGACTTAGTCAACCAACGGAATGCAGCAGAAGTGGCACCCCGGGACCTCCCAGTCTAGTTGTAAGGAGCGCTGCAGGTCCTGCCCGGCCTCTTGAAGAGCTCACACTCCCTCTGGCAACCCCGTCCGGAGCTCTAAGAAGCCCGAGCCACGCACGGCGAGGCTGTAAGTAGGCTAGATGGCCGACAACTCGGGCTAAGCTCTCTCTCAGCTGAGGTCCCAGCCACCAACAGCTGGCGTCGCCTGCCAGCTGCGGGAGGGAAGCACCTGGATGTCCAGCCTTCAGATGACCGCAGCCCAGCCACTCTACCTGCCACGACATGAGACGCTCCACGGGAGAGCTGTTCGGCCAAACCCCGCCACTCACACAACTGTGCGAGTCCACAACACGCTGTTCTAAACCACTTTAAGTTTGGGGTGGCGTATGACACGGCCTGAGATAACACACGTATCTATCAGGGTGTGCGGGTGTGAAGTTGGGGACTATTCCCCCCGCAGTCCCTGGCTGCAGTATGAACTCGCCTCTGCCAAGTTCAACATGGCAGACATTTACTTTTTTTTAAACCCTGGTACTTGTTTTAAAAAATGCTTCTGAAGAGTTTCCTTCAATTCCTTTGATCTATCTTCTTGACCTTTCCATTTCCCTGCAGTTTTCCTCCAATTCCTGCTAATAGAGATCTGTGGTTAAACGCACCCCTCAGCTGGAGGTTGCCAGCTCTGTCCCCAACCTGGCCCTTAGCTTCTCTGCAGAGTCTACTTTTATTTCCCTAGGAAGGAACACAATTCTCCATAGCACATATTTACATTTCAAAAGGAATATTTACTTGCTTAAACTATACATTCTAAAATATTAAAAATACCACACATCTGCACTTAAAACACAAGTAACTACTTCTGTATCACAGTGACTCATTCCCCAAATTCTCTTAATCACCTCCCTAGAGGCAAGAATAGGCTTTTCGCACACGGCCCTTCTCCCCATCACTCACATGTTCAGTTGCCCATTCATCCCGCTACAGTGACTGCCCAGGTGCCAGGTCTGTGCTCCAGCCAGGGAAACAGAGCTTAATGAAACAACCCCTCACCTTAAGGAATTCAACCCTGGTAAAACAAACAAGACTTGTAAAGGCAAAGTCATGTTACAATATAAGGGAAAATACGGAATCACAAAGGACCCACCAACACCATAAAGAAAAGGGAGTATAACTGCTGTTTATCGGCCCAAATTCAGCAAGGAGACAATACCGCCTTTCTGACTGATATCATGTACTAATCCTAAAGAGCTGGTATCAGTAAAATTCCAAACATAAAACTATAGAGAAAAAAAATCAACAAAACCAAAAGCTAGTTCTTTGAAAAGCTCAATAAAATTGATAAGCCCCTAGCCAAAGTGACCGAGAAAAAGAGTGAAGACATAACTACTAACATCAGTAATAACAGTGACATCACCACAGATCCTACAATTATTACCCAACAGTTTTATATTAATAAATTGGATATTTCAGATGAAATGGACAATTTCCTTAAAAGACACAAACTACCAAAGATCACTCAAGAAGAAAAAGACAACACGAATAAGCCTCTATCTATTAAAGAAACTGAATTCACAGCTTACAAAATTTTCTCAAAGAAAACCCCAGGCCCAGATGGCTTCACTGGTGAATTCGACCAAATGCATAAGGCATAAATAATACCACCAATTCTAAAAAAACTCTTCGAGAATAGAGAGAAGAGGTGAACACTTCCAAAATCATTTCATTAGCCTAATATAAAAGTGAGACAAAGATTTTAGAAGAAAACTATATCTCAATATCCCTCCTGAACAGGGATGAAACAGTCCTTAACAAAATATTAACAAATTGAATTTAGCAATATCTAAACAAGAGTAGACAAGATCACCAAGTATGGATCGTCCCAAGAAGGTAAGTGGTTTATTTAACATTTGAAAGTTATTCAATGTTATTCACTACATTAACAGGCTACAAAAGAAAAACCTTGTGATCGATCATCTGAATAAATGTTGAAAAGGCATTTAAAAATATTAAACCTTCATTATGATAAAAACTCTCAGCAAATAAGAATAAAATGAAACTTTCTCAATCTGATAAAGAACATCTATGAAAAATCTACAGATAACATCACAATTAAAAGACTGTATCTGGTTGAGAGTCCGCCTGCCGATGCAGGGGACGCGGGTTCGTGCCCCGGTCCGGGAGGATCCCACGTGCCGCGGAGCGGCTGGGCCCGTGAGCCGTGGCCGCTGGGCCTGCGCGTCCGGAGCCTGTGCTCCGCAATGGGAGAGGCCACAGCGGTGAGAAGCCTGCGTACCGCCAAAAAAAAAAAAAAAAAAAAAAAAAAAAGGACTGTATCATTTCTCCCCCATAACCAGGAACATCTACTTACTGACATGGATGGACAGAGCCAGGACAAGTAAGAGAAGAAAATTAAAATAATTCAGATTGGAAAAGGAAAAGTACCTTTATTTAAAGAAAAAATAATCTAGAAAATCCCAAGGAATCTACAACAAAGCCACCAGAAGTAACAAGTGAATTTAGCAAAATTGCTGGATATAAGTACTACACAACAATCAACTATATTTCTAAGAGCACATGCGTTAAAAAAAAAAAAAGAAACTTCAAAAATAACATTTCATTAGCATCAAAAAATATGAAATACTGAGGGATAAGGTGAACAAAATATGAGTAAAACCTATACATTAAAAACTACAAAACATTGCTGGTAGAAATTTTTAAAGATCTGAATAAATTAAGACAGAATCATGTCCATGGATCAGAAGACTCAATATTGTTAAGATGTCAATTCTCCCAATACTGATTTATAAATTTAATGTAATTCCCTGTCAAAGACCAGTAAACTTTCTTGCAGAAATTGATAAAAGCTGATTTTAAAGTGTATATGCATGTTCAAAGCACCTTGCATGTATAAGGTCCTTATAAGTATAGGGAAGAAAATTCTGAAAAAGAACAAGTTGAAGGACTCATTTGATTTCAGCAACTTAGTATGAAGCTCCAGTAAGTAATACAGTTGTGGTGTTGGCTCAAGGAAAGACATACAGAACAAAAGAACAGCGTCCTACATGTACACTAGGTAAGCCATACATATGGTTAACTGATTTTTGAAAATGATTCAAAGACAATTCAGTAGAGAAAGGATAGTCATTTCAACAAGTTGTGCTAGAACAATTAGATATACATATGCAAACAAATTAATCTCGAGCTCTACCATATACAAGAAATAACCTGAAATGGAACACAGACCTGAATATTCCCTTTTTGCTTCCTGTTTTCTTTGATGCTTAACTCTTTCTCCACACATAGAGCTTTCTCTAACTGGATTAGTTCAACAGATACACAAGTATTTTAATTGCTGTCAGAAAGTAAATGAGAAATGCATTTTGCTTTAAGATACAAAAAGTTCAGGTGAAAAAATATAAAATGGAGCAAAGTATTACAACCCACAAGTGTAGTGCTAATAATCCCATATATTTGTTCAGCCTAATCTACTACTCAAAGTGCTCCTGTATCCATTACACCGTATGACTGCATCATAGAAATCCCTGACTTTTGGCAAATGGTTATCAGCATTTCATTTGCTACTTCCAGTCTTGAGGCTTATTTATCTGGTTACCAATCTATATGCTTGTCAAATAATCATAAATTGGTGATTGTGGGTAGGGAAAGTATACAGTAGGTACTAAAACATATCCTTAAAAAATTAGTGACTTTTCCTGTTATCAAAATTCTCAAATGTGCAAAAGAATTTTAAGAACAGTCTACTTTATCACATTAGAATAGCAGTTTATAGAGTAAGCAGTTACTAAATAGACAACCATAACAACATCAAACAACGTGTTAATAGCTACTGGTCAAGAAACACTTTACTCATGGAACAAAGTTTTCTACATTTCCCTGCAAAAGTACAAAGCATTATTGTAGATGTGAACCATGATCTCACAAACCCAAGAGTTTTCCAGCATTTCAGTCTCAGGAGCCCTTTCGACTTAAGACTCATACAAAATTTTAAGAAGCCCAGAGAACTTTTTGTTTATGTGTTACAATCTATCAGTATTTACCATATTGTAAATTAAAACTGAGAAATTTAAAAACATTAATTTAAAAATAATTATTTGGTTCTAAAATGTCGTTTAAAATAAGTATGTGGGGCTTCCCTGGTGGCGCAGTGGTTGAGAGTCCGCCTGCCGATGCAGGGGACACGAGTTCGTGGCCCGGTCCGGGAAGATCCCACATGCCGCGGAGCGCCTGGGCCCGTGAGCCATGGCCGCTGAGCCTGCGCGTCCGGAGCCTGTGTTCTGCAACGGGAGAGGCCACAGCAGAGAGACGCCCGCGTACCGCAAAAAAAAAAAAAAAAAAGTATGTGTACCAAGTGGCATATAACATATACTAAATAAATATCGGACACATAGAGTCAAATGCTAATCGCCATTTTTCAATGCTATTATTGTCACTGCCTGTTTTAACAATCTGCATTTAAACCTAAAGGTGTTAAACAAAGAAGTGGTTTTTTTAAATATCCAATTAAAAAAAACAAAGAACAATTCTCCATCATTCACTAGTACTAACGTTGACAGACAGTGAAGTCCAGAATTTCAAGCTCCGGTGACACAGCCTTTTCTAAACAACATACCCTCGGTCTGCTCCTTGGCTTTCCTCTTAACACCTGACTACACAATGCATTGTATTAGTCACTCACTTTCATATTATTAATCTTTTCAAACCTAATTATATAAAAGATGTTGACTCCCACACCTGTTTTAATAACTCTAATAATAACAGTGATGGCAGTAATGATAATACTCTGGCTTTGTGTTGCAGCTTACAAGCCTTTCAGATTTTTCCAGTTTATCTCAACCTACAGCTCTATGGGGGTGAGAAAGCTAGACACCACTATCTCCACTTTACTTTTTTTTTTTTTTTTTTTTTTTTTTTGCGGTACGCGGGCCTCTCACTGCTGTGGCCTCTCCCATTGAGGAGGACAGGCTCCAGACGCGCAGGCTCAGCAGCCATGGCTCACGGGCCCAGCCGCTCCGCGGCATGTGGGATCCTCCCGGACCGGGGCACGAACCCGCGTCCCCTGCATCGGCAGGCAGACTCTCAACCGCTGAGCCACCAGGGAAGCCCCTATCTCCACTTTAAAGATGAGGAAGCAGAGCAGGGCAGGGAAGTCATTTGTCTGCGGTCACAGGGCTCCAAGAAGGGCACTACACCATCAGACATCCATGTAGGTGTGGAGCGAGGAAGGGCAGGCCTAACACCTCTTGAACCAGAACACTGCACTTAACAAAGTGTAGTCAATTTTCTACGGTAAAAAGCTACAAACCCAAACTGTAGACAACATATGTCAAAAGTAAGTGACGCTGGGTAGACGTGTCCTTTTTCAGAGCTGGAGGGGTCATCAAAACAGTCATTGGCCTTGGATTATAAGGCACTTTCCCTCCACGTATAGATACAGATCCATGGCTTCTCTTTTCCAAGTAAGAACCCCAGTCTCTCCCAGACACAAGGGGCCCATCTGGAGGGATCAGGACTGTGACAAGTGCTCTGTAACGAGGAAATGCTAAAGTGTTTCTGTAGCTATAACACAAATGTCATTTATTCCACAAACATTTGAAGCCCACTATGTGCTAGGAAATCAACAGTGAGCAGAAAGAGACATATCACATGCCCTGTTGGATCTTAAGTGTTAATGTTAAATATATTAACCACCACTGACAAATGATGTCAAATGATAAATATACTCAGACATTATATAAAAATATTTAAATAATTTAAAATATTGAGAAAAATTAAAGAGAAACATAAAGAACATTGAAAGAAAATTTGTTTTACATAGGTCTAAAGGTTCAAGGTCAAAATACCAGAGAGAAGAGAAAATCATTTTGTCCAAACAGATGAGCTCGAATTACCCTCTTCTAGAAAAAGAGAGAACATAAAAGAGAAGAATCAAACTGCTGTCTTTCATCAGAGATGCTTGTGAAAATGAGTATTTTTGTGCAGTATTATTGATGTTTGATCAGATCTGATAACAGTATTTCCACGAATCAAGTTCTGTCACAATTAAGCATGCCAACTTATAAATGAATATACACTGTATAAGAATGGGTTTTGCTACACAGGTAAACGTGATTGTCATTATGAGTATATGCTCATATACTGGGAACATCTGGGAGACAAAACACAAGACATACATATCTAAATATGCACATATTATATAATAAACTATTACTATTCCTTTCTAATGGAGCTGAGAAAGCCATTCAATTGCTTTGGAGGGACCTGTGTTTGAGTAGTTTCTGCCACCTGCCTACCATATAACCCAAGGCAAGTTATTTAACCTCTCTAAGCCTCCGTCTCGTCACTCAGAAAATGGAGGTAACATCCGCCCTGACTACTAACAAACCTCTAATTTCCGGGAGGAGTCTAGACTTCCCCAATCTCCCCCTGACCCACTAACAGGAGCTCAGACAAGGGCCAGGAACGAAACGGACTTCTGGTAGACAATACGAGGCCACCGCCCATTTACTATTCATCCATCCAAAATGTTTACTGAGCATTTTCTATGTACCGAGCACTGCTTTGACTGTTCGGCATCAGGAGTGAATAACAAAGACCCTGCCCTCATAAAGCTCACATTCTGTGGAAGGGATGATGCCTTTGGAGAGAAAAATTAAGGATTATAATACTGGAGAGGGGCTTGGGCTCATCAGCCACAGTCTCACTGACCTCTTCTTTGGCCTTGCTTCTCACACTCAAGGTCCACATGCTGGCAATGAGCCCTGGAGTCCCTCGGGACCACGAGCATCCCCACCCTTGGAAAGGTTAGGGCGACACCAAATGGAGCACATGGACCAGGCTTCTGGGACACGTTGCTCTTTACCCCCGGGGGCCCGGGTCCAGGACTGCAAAGGTGAAGCAAAGACAACACATAGCACTAGGAGCTAAGGCCTCTGGTAATAATAAAAGGATGTATTTCAAAGGCCTAGGCAGATGAAAAAAACATACAGATCAAGGATGCTACTCAATCTTGCACACCTCATCGTGCTATCAAGAGGCTCAGTGAAGTAACACGTAAAAGTCTTTGGTAGAAGCACTGTAAAGTGACCTGCAAATGCCATCATCATCATCATCTCCATTACCTTCACCAGCATTACTTCGTCCTATTTGTGCTCGGCTGTATCACTAAGGAATAGCTAATATTCTAGAAATTAACTTCACCCGAAAAGATGAAGCTACCATATGAAATCTTACAAAAACAATTTCCTACAATAAGCAAAGGAAGAGTTTAGTACTGAAAACTAAGTAACCAAACAGAAAATGAATTCCTATAATCTCCATGCAAACTACCCATCAGAGCATCCAATGTGACAACAGGTGTGAGTCATTCCTCTCATTAACACACCAGAGACTTTCCTATCTTTAAACCCCTGCTCTTCTGGCTGCAATGCCCTTCTCTGCAGTACCTGTAGACAGCTGGCAAACTCTTGCTCGCCCTTCAACACCCAACGTAAAAAGTATCATCTCTGTAGTTTTCCTTGTCCCATCCATACTAATGCACTGCTTTCTCATCAGGGCTCCCAGGGCACTTTTGGCATTCATTCATCCTGTATCTTTTACTGAATACCTACTATGTGTCAGTCACCATTACAGGTGCTGAGGATACAGCCACAAGTAGGCAACATGCTGTTTACAAGTTTACACTCTAGATCGTAAATGTATCAGTTGCCAGAAGGTAAAGGAGGGCTCTGAAGAGAAGTGAACTAAGTGAGGAAGATAACTGGGATGGGGGGAGGGTATTTCTGTGCACAGCTTTTATCACGCTGCGCATATTCTAGCAGACTGTAGCTCCTTCTTTCTTATTCATCGCCACCTCCCCAGCAGTTAGCTCAGGGCTGGACAAATACACATTGTAAAAATAACAATAATAAAAGCTGACATTAATTGAATGTTACCACCTACCATGTAATGAAAGCTTTACGTATGTTAGCCTATCTTCACAACAGTCCTTTAAGGTAGAATTTTTACAGTATTCCACATTTCACCTCACTGAGGAAACTGAGGTACTGAAGGGTTAAATTACTTTCCCCAGGCATAGAGTCAGCAAGTAGGAGTGACAAGACAGACTTAAACCTAAGCCATCTGATTCTAGAGGCCTCATTCTTAGTCACAATCCACGACTGTCTTCCAAAATACTGGACGTTCAAAGTCATCTCACATCCAAACAGATTGGAATTGTACATTTGTGCTCTGTAATATATCTAAAATGTCCTGTACTGGCCCAGAAACAGAGTCCTCACATCCCTGGCCAGGGACGAGAATGGGCAGGTCCCGACTGGACCCCAGCGCTCCAAGGTCTGGATGTGGGAGAGTGAGCGCGGCCCCGCAGGAGCCAGTGGGCGAGCAGCGGGCTCTGGGCGAGGCAGCGCCAGGCGCCTGCACACGACGGCCTCGTGGCACGGTGCCCTGATAATGGCGAGGGACAGAATCATGTAAATTCAGAGTATGAATCTGATTCACATACTTTATACCTTTTCGTTCCAAAGACTAATTAGCTTCAAAGGTTCTAAAGTACAGAAAATGCCCCCCACTTCCCCTCACCACTGCCATGACAACGCCGCACTAGCCACAATGTGACAGCACTTAGGAGCCAGTGTGGGCAGCTGCAAACCACAAGCACACGCGCTAAGCGCAGCCACATGTGTTTCCTCGCCACAGTCCATCATCTTCGGGCTGGGTGCTGTGCGACAATGCAACTATAACATAATCATTACTGGATTGAGAAGATGACGTTTTCAGACAGGTCTGACCATTGTGCCACATGTTTAATGTGGGAAAAAAAAAAAAGAGTCCATAAAATATAATCAGCAACTTTCAAACATGAGCCAGGCGCAGAGAGGATTTGATTAGTAAATACAATGTTTCAACAGGGAAAACCCAATAGTCTTGACCTTTTTTTTTTAATGGACTGACTTACAGAGAGAGGGAGACAGAGAAACAAAGGGACGAAAGAGACTTGACGTCTAGGAATGCCACGGGAGAAGGAAAAATGCTGTCATCCCCAGGGATAAGCACAACAACAGTAACAAAGCAACACCTATTGTTTAATGCACTGGGTTCTTTTCTGGATGTTCTGATGGGAAAAGCCTCATGAGAAAGAAGGGAATAAACTAAACGCTGGCTGGGCACCTGCTATGTGCCAGGCACTGGTTAGACCCCTCACGAATAGTTCCTTTCCCTCCCTGATCTTCACACGCATCTTGTGACAACTCGGCTGGCTGGGTGGTGTTTACCCCTTTCACAGAGGAGGGCAGTGCTGCAGGGAATATACCTGCCCACATCCTCGTGGCTAATAGCTGGCCCAGAGCCCATCTGCTGTGCGTCAGACTACTTATTCAAACAGTGAAATCGGAATCTCACATAGCAAGCTTTTCCCAGGCCCTACAGGCACTTCCCACCCATCCCAACACACAAACACCCGATCAAAAACTTAGAGAAAGAAATAGTGAAGGAGAAAAAAGACGGCACCGGTTACATTTGGGACTGTGGAGGTATACGGACAATGGACATATAACTGATAGAGAATATTCTTCCACAAACTGGTCTGGTAACCAAGAGCTCGGTTCCACCACCCCTTTTCTGTAGTATTAACCCTTATAGACCTAACCATTTCCTATTTCCCAAAGCAGCACTGTGAAATGCTTTGTAATTCTATTGTGGATTTTATCAGATGCAAATCTAAATGCTATACACATCATTGCTAATTATTTTTCTCTCTGCCCTATGGACAACTTTTAGCCACTATAAGTTCATCAGCCCAACCAGCAGTTCTGAACCTATATATTAATATAATACTCAACGATACCATAACACTTTTTTGTAACTCTGAAAAACCATAGGGAGATCAGACGAAAGTGCTTCTCCAAGAGTTTCTCCAAATTCTGAAAAAGCATTAATCCTGGCAGTGTGCCTATTACCGTTTTGATCATTACACTGAGTGTCAAAGAAAGCTCTCTGCCTGTCTACAATATCAAGGAGCAACAAATTACATCTGAAAGGCAACCATACAGCAGAATGGGAAATGGAAAACCAAATACCCAGCTTTCCAGTTTAGTACATTATGCCCCCATTACCAATTACTCATAAAAGGTGACAGGCTGAGAGCCTGCCAAATAACACTTTCTACTTAGTATCTCCCTAAACAACCATGCCTAAGCAGAAACAACACAAACTATCCAACATATCTTACCTCAAAATAGGATTCAGAAGGTCCCATTTAAGTACATTCACAAACACTACTGGCAGAAAGTTTAACTGGTACATCTCACCTATAAATCAATTTGACAACGAGGGCTGTCAATATTGATGAACTCTGACCTAGTTATTAAACTTGTGGGAGGCTATGCTAAAGAAATTATCTGAATGGCCAGTGCAGACTGATGTGCAAAGAGGTTCCCTGCAGCATTCACTGAGTCCCTGTTGTGTTCCAGGCACAGTGGATACAGCCCCTGCCTTCAAGGAGCTTACCCTATTAAGGGGAAACATAAGGAGATGACAATCCAGGGTGATAAAGGCTATGACAGAGTTATGCAGAGCGCTCTAAAAGATGAGAACAGAAGGGGGTACCCAATCCAAAATTGAGAGTGGGTAGCAAATTGGTTCCTTCTGGGTGGTGACACCTGAGTTGAATCCCTAAGAACATAAGTGGATTAAGCACATAAGGGGGGAGGAGGGCATTTGTGTTACACAAAACAGAACGGAAGAGCAAACAAAAGTCCTTACAGAAAAGAACAACTGGCTTTCATGAATCAGACAAGAAATCCAGCATCACTGTAACCTCAGGATCAAAGAGGGGACTGACAGATACAAGACTGGAGAGGTAAGTAGGAGAGTGAACACCATCCTGAGAAAGATCTTGAGGATACAAGTTACCTTGAGGATATGATATACTAGTGAAAACTTTAAATAAAGGAATGACTTTATTGGATTTGCATGTTTAAAAAGATTTGCATTTTGTACTGCTTCTTTTTAAAACGCATATCTTGAAAGAGAGAAGAACACTAGTGGTAAGGAACAAATTCAGGCTCTTGCAGAGATCTAGGTAAGGGCAGCAATGTACAGAATGTAAGGACACAGAAGAGACGAATCAGAGTTACCAATAATTCAAAGAGTTGGAAATGCTCATTAGTGAGGAATCAGCTAAGTACAGGATGACATACATACCATGGAGTACTACTAAGCCATGAAAAACAGTATTTCCAACATTCTGACGATCTAAGAAAATGATAACGACAAAACATTAAGCTAAATGGGAGAAAATATTTGCAAATGAAGCAACTGACAAAGGATTAATCTCCAAGATTTACAAGCAGCTCATGCAGCTCAATAATAAAAAAACAAACAACCCAATCCAAAAATGGGCAGAAGACCTAAATAGGCATTTCTCCAAAGATATACAGACTGCCAACACATGAAAGAATGCTCAACTTCATTAATCATTAGAGAAATGCAAATCAAAACTACAATGAGATATCATCTCACACCAGTCAGAATGGCCATCATCAAAAAATCTACAAACAATAAATGCTGGAGAGGGTGTGGAGAAAAGGGAACCCTCTTGCACTGTTGGTGGGAATGTAAATTGATACAGCCACTATGGAGAACAGTATGGAGGTTCCTTAAAAAACCAAATAGAACTACCATACGACCCAGCAATCCCACTACAGGGCATATACCCTGAGAAAACCATAATTCAAAAAGAGTCATGTACCAAAATGTTCACTGCAGCTCTATTTACAATAGCCAGGACACGGAAGCAACCTAAGTGTCCATCATCGGATGAATGGATAAAGAAGATGTGGCACATATATACAATGGAATATTACTCAGCCATAAAAAGAAATGAAATTGAGCTATCTGTAGTGAGGTGGATGGACCTAGAGTCTGTCATACAGAGTGAAGTAAGTCAGAAAGAGAAAAACAAATACTGTATGCTAACACATATATATGGAATCTAAGGGAAAAAAAAAAAAAAGGTCATGAAGAACCTAGGGGTAAGACGGGAATAAAGACACAGACCTACTAGAGAATGGACTTGAGGATATGGGGAGGGGGAAGGGTAAGCTGTGACAAAGTGAGAGAGTGGCATGGACACATATACACTACCAAACATAGAACAGATAGCTAGTGGGAAGCAGCCGCATAGCACAGGGAGATCAGCTCGGTGGTTTGTGACCACCTAGAGGGGTGGGATAGGGAGGATGGGAGGGAGGGAGACGCACGAGGGAAGAGATATGGGAACATATGTATATGTATAACTGATTCACTTTGTTATAAAGCAGAAACTAACACACCATTGTAAAGCAATTATACTCCAATAAAGATGTTAAAAATAAATAAAAATAAAGATCCAGCACTAAAAAAAAAAAAAAATTAAGCTAAAAAAATGAAATTATGAAATTTTCTATGGAGAAGTCAACTGTCTAAAATATTAACAATGACTATCTCCAAATGGTTGGTTTATGGTGAGTACAACTGTTTTTTATTTTTTATACTTTCTATTTTTTCCAAGCATTCATTTATCAAGTATGTAAAGAACACTTTCTATGGACAAGGCATGTGTGCAGGTGCTAGGTACACAATGGTCTACAAAACAGATATGAATCTTGGCCTCGTGAAACTTATAGTCCAGTAAAGTTTGTACTATACGTATTATCAGAAGAAATATTCAATTTTAAATACAAAAGGGAAGGGAGAGAGGAACTCATTTGTTAGTTTTAACAGATTTTTAGTGGATTCCTTATGCTTTTCTATATATGAGATCATGTCATCTATGAATAGTTAACTGTAATTCTTCCTTCCCAATCTGGATGTTTTACTCCATTTTCTTGCCCAAACCCTCCAGAACAATGATGAGTACAAGGGGCGAAAGCTGACATCTTTGCTTATCCCTGATTTAGGGCAAAAGTCTTTTAAAATTAAGTATGATGTCTCCTGTGGGTTTTTCACAGATCACACTTTATCGGGTTTTGGGAAGTTCTCTTCTATTCCTAGTTTGTTGAGCATTTTTCTCACCAAAGGGTGTTAGAATCCATGAAATGTTTTTACTGTGACTGCTGAGATGATTATGTGGTTTCTGTCCTTTATTCTATTAGCACAGATATGAAATTAATTGAGTTTCAGATGCTAAACCAACCTTGCATTCCTGGGATAAATCCTATGTGATCAAGGTGTATCCTTCTTATATGCTAACTGGATTTGGTTTGCTAGTATTTCACTGAGGATTTCTGTGTCTATATTCATAAGAGATACTGGTCTGTAGTTTTCTTGTGATGTCTTTGTCTGATTTTTGGAATCAGGGTAATACTGGTCTTATACAATGAATTGGTAAATATTCCTTCCTCTTCTAATTTTTGGAAGAGTTTGTCAAGAATTAGTACTAATTAGTTTTTTGAATGTTTGATAGGATTCACAAGTGAAGCCATCTGGACCTGAGCTTTTCTTACTGAGTAGTTTGGTTATTTATTTATTTATTTAACCAATTCAATCTCTTTACCATTATATTCAGATTTTCTATTTCTTGAGTCGGTTTCAGTAGTCTGTATCTTTTTAGGAATCTGCCCATTTCACCTAAGTCATCTAATTTATGAGTACACAATTGTTTACAGTATTCCCTTACATTTTCATTTCTGTAAAGTCAGCAGTTATGTACCTTTTTCATCCCTGATTTTTGTCATGAGTCTTCTCTCTTTTCTTTTAGTCAATGTAGCTAAAATTTTGGCAATTCCGTTGATCTTTTCAAAGAACCAATTTTTTTTTTTTAACATCTTTACTGGAGTATAATTGCTTTACACTGTTGTGCTAGCTTCTGCTGTATAACAAAGTGAATCAGCTATACGTATACATATATCCCCATATCCCCTCCCTCTTGCGTCACCCTCCCACCCTCCCTATCCCACCCCTCTAGGTGGTCATAAAGCACCGAGCTGATCTCCCTGTGCTACGCAGCTGCTTCCCACTAGCTATCTGTTTTACATTTGGTAGTGTATATATGTCCATGCCACTCTCTCACTTTGTCCCAGCTTACCCTTCCCCCTCCCTGTGTCCTCAAGTCCATTTCTAAGAACCAATTTTCAGTTTGTTGATTTTCTCTACTGTTTTTCTATTCTCTTTTTCATTAATTTCCATTCTAATCTGTATTACTTCCTTCATTTTGCCTCTTTTAGATTTAATTTGCTCTTCTTTTCCCAGTGTCTTAAGATCGAAGGTTAGGTAACTGATTTGAGATTTATCTTCATTTTTTTTTTTTTTTTTTTTTTTTTGCGTTATGTGGGCCTCTCACTGTCGTGGCCTCTCTCGTTGCGGAGCACAGGCTCCGGACATGCTGGCTCAGCGGCCATGGCTTATGGGCCTAGCCGCTCTGCGGCATGTGGGATCTTCCTGGACCAGGGCACGAACCCGTGTCCCCTGCATCGGCAGGTGGACTCTCAACCACTGCGCCACCAGGGAAGCCCTTATCTTCATTTTTAATATAAGGTTTATATCTATATGTTTGTCTCCAAGTACTGCTTTAGCTGCATTCCATAAGTTTTGAAATGTTGTGTCTTTATTTTCCTTCATCTCAAAATATTTTCTAATTTCCCTTGTGATTTCTTATTTGGCTCATTGGTTACTTAGGAGTCTGTTAATTTCCACATATTTGTGAACTCCCCAAGTCTCTCTCTGTTATTGATTTCCAATCTCATTTCATTGTGGTCAGAGAACATCCTTTACATGATTTTAATCCTTTAAAATGTACTGAGGTTTGTTTTATGGACCAGCATATGGTTTGTCCTGGAGAATGTTCCATGTGCACCTGAGAAAAATGTAGTTTCTGCATGTTCTATAAATGTTCCTTAAGTCTAGTCAACTTATAGTGTTGTTCACGTCTTCTATTTCCTTACCAATTTTCTACCTAGTTGTTGCCACCATTATTTAAACAAGGGTACTGAAGTCCCCAACCATGACTTTGTTAAGCGGCTCATGATTATTTAAGGACATTGTATTAGTTTCCTATTGCCACTGTAACAAATTACTACAAGCTTAGTGGCTTAAAACAACAACATAAACGTATTATTACCTTACAGCAGCGGTCCCCAACCTTTTTGGCACCAGGGACCAGTTTCGTGGAAGACAATTTTTCTACGGACCAGTGGCAGGGGGAAGGGGGGATGGTTCAGGCGGTAATGAGAGCGACGGGGAGCGGCAGATGAAGCCTCGCTTGCTTGCTTGCTGCCCACCTCCTGCTGTGTGGCCCGGTTCCTAACAGGCCGCGGACCGCTACAGGTCCGTGGCCTGGGGGTTGGGGGCCCCTGCCCTATAGTCCTGCAAGTCAGAAGTCTAAAATGGGCACATAAAGGCAGCATTTCTTCTAGAGACTCCAAGGGAGAATCCTTTTCCTTGTCCTTCCCATCTTCTAGAGGCTGCTAGCATTCTCTGGCTTGTGGCCACATCACTCCAATCTGTTTCCACTGTCACACTGTCTTCTGTCCGACTCTGACTCTTCCTCCACATTCCTCTTATAAGGACCAGCGTGGTTATACTGGGCCCACCCAGATGATCAGGGATACTTTCTCCATCTCAAGATCTTTAACTTAATCATATCTATAAAGTCTCTTTTGCCATATAAGATAGCATTCACCAGTTCTAAAGCTTAGGATATAGACATATTTGGGGGCCACTCTTCGGCCTACCACAAACATTAATTGAAGCACACTGCTGAATCAAGTCCTAGTTTATTCCATGTCACTGAGCTCATCAGGGTCAATATAAACCAGGCACTTTTTAGCCCTACTTTTGATATATAAACTTGTGCTCTTCGGGCATTCTTTACCTATTTAATTACTACTACATCAGTCATTTTTAGTTTTTTCTATCTATATTTTCCTCATATTTTATGAAATTATTTCAAGTGATCATGTTGAATATGTAGGACTGAAGCAAAAAACTGTAAATAAGATACACCTTTTTATAGCACAGGCTTTTAAGTCAAAACAGAGCTTGGTTTTAATCTTTGTCAGGCTGTTTCATTATCTATAAAATAGGAGTATTAATAGTTATCTGTAGAAGGCTGCTGCAAAGATTAAATAAAATAATGTATGAAACAATATGGAAAATCGATGGGAAGAATGGTAACCGAGGAGGAGCTCAATAAATACTTACAAAAGGCTGTTATGGTCTAACAAAGGGATAAAAAGTTGGAGTGTAGAGGAAAGGAAAGAGAAGTTGTCAAGTCAGTCAATTAACTACCTGGTCATTGTGATATGTGACACCAAATAATCTTTGACAAATACCCTAAGAGGTACTCTGAATGTTATCCAGACAAAAACTTCAATATGAGGTGGGATGCAAGAGAAGTCAGCTCCATAAGGCCCTTTTATCTTAACCCATCGTAACTTAACAGAAAGAGTATGGACTTGGGAGTCAGACTGACAAAGTCCAAAGCATTCAGTTACCAGCTTGCCATGTGACACTGAGCCAATCATAGTTCCACGAAAGCCTGTTTTCTCGCCTATAAAGTAGAATTTATGTCATTCATCTCAGAAGGCTGTACGGAGAATTGAGAAAAATATGCTCTGTAAATCTCCTGACACAGTGTATGACACTTATCAAGAACTCAACAAAATACCTCATTATTATTGATAATTACATGACACGAACAAGTTATTTTAACATCTCTAAAACCTCTGCTGTATAGTTTGAGATAATGTCCTAATATATGAAAATCCCTGAAACCAGGCTGAAGATACACTCGGTACTCGATGAACATCAGTTTCTCCTGCCTCCCCAATCCCTCTGTGCTTGACACAACAGTGGCTCCCCAAAGATGCCCACATCCTGACTTCCAAAACCGGAGAATGTTAAGTTGCAGGCAGAGGAGAATTAGTGGTTGCAGAGAAAACCAAGTTTCCTGATCAGCCGACCTTAAAATGGGGAGATCATCCTGGATTCTCCAGGCGAGCCCAATATCATCACAAAGGACCTTACAAATGGATGAGAAAAGTAGGAGAGAGAGAACCACAGAGAAGGCAGCGTGAACAGATACGCCCAGTCTGATGCTGCTGGCTCCGAAGCCTTGAGTCTGGTTACACACAGTCTCAGCGTTTGTCACTGAAACCTCACAGGAAGTCTGGGTCATAGGTAGTTTCATGCCTGTCTTAACAAACTGAAGCACTGGTGTTTAGAGAGGTGAAGGCATGTGCCCAGATCCAGAAACTCTTAAGCAGCCCAGGGAGACTCGCCACAGGTCTGACTGAGTCCCACACCCCCGGGATGTACACGCCTGGCACACTTGCCTGAGAAATGGAGGATCTCCCCTGAAAACCAGCAGCCAGAAACTCAAGCAAAAGGAGAGCAGCCTTTCTCGGTTTCCCTTCACCAAAGCGTCCTGAGATGATGAATTCATTGCCCTAATGCACAGAAGAAGAAACTGAGACCAGCTGACCCTTCGTTCTACAGACACCTCCTGGGCACCAACCATCTCCCAGGCACTGCGCTCGGCACTAGAGAAGGAATTGAAGCTAAGAAGGCAGGTCTCCTGTCTGTAGGGAACTGGGACTCTTGTGGGAAAAGTAACTCCCAACAAATCACTGTAATCTAGAGTGTGACAAACACAACCAAGGCTGCAAAGAGGAGGGGCTGTACTGGGCACTGGGAATGAACACGGAGGGGGAGGAGGGGGAGGGGGACGGGCACAGGGACCACACACCAGGCAGCCAGGCCTGTGCTCCGCAGCGTGGCCTCGGTCTGGCACACTCTGCAGCCCGGCCCCCTCCTCCTCCACCACCACCACCACCACGTCAGGACCCCGCCCCCACCCCGGGAACGCCGCGGGGCTCCTGGGCTTCCGCAGAGCCCTGCGTGACCGTCGTGGTACAGCGCTCCCCACCTCACAATGTAAATGTCTTCTAATTTGGCTGCTTCCCCACTGGGCTGAAAACTCTTTAAGCAGGAATGAAGGATTACCGGCCCTGTGTCCCAGCACCGAGCCCAGCCTAAGAACTCGATCCTTGATGAAAAAGAACTGAACACCCTCCAGGGTCCAGCGGGGACAACTGCAGAGAAATACACACCCTACGAGCCTCCTCGTAAGGGTTTTCCCTGGAAGCTGGGCAGTGGTTTCCGAGAGTCTGAGAGTCTGCAGTGCGATGAGCAGACTGTGCTATTCCTGCCAGGATGCTGACTCCCAAAGCCGACAGCACTGCTTTCTGTCGTGCACCCTTTGTGGAAAGGAACGTGGGGCCCGGTACCACAAGGACCGGCAGCCAGGAATGCACACACTGTCCAGGGGTCGGCTCCGCGCCGTGTCCCCGCCTCCCACGCTGGGCTCCACGGGGACAGGCACAAGGTGCAGCACTCTGCTGGCCAAGGGCCCCGGAGCAGAGCGGACTGACTGTGAGGACCTGCAACCTGCCAGGCGCGGGACACAGATTCTCTCGTGCTCACTTTATACATGAAGAAACCGAAGCCCAGAGAGCTTACTGTTACCAAAAGGAGTGCACCCATTTAGCAGGTAAGGAGCACAGCCCTAACGGGGGTGAAAAGGAAACTAGAAGAAAGTACAATACAGAAAATAACCAATTACTGTGTTAAGCTACATGACCTGGATGTTTCTGCCCCCTTGCCCCCTGTGCCACCGCCGGCCACATAAACAGGGCGTGCAGCCCCGGCTCCGCAGCTGCTCCGCACTGATGGCCTCAGCGCACTAAGGGAGGGGCCGTGAGCCACAGAGTGGACAGAGCCCGGGCTCTGGCCGAGAGTCCGTCACTGAGGTACAACTTCCTCGACAGCACTTTTCTCACTTAAAACAACAACAAAAAGTAAAATTCATTAAGCAAATCAAAATCGTATGAGGCACCTCAGGACCTGGAAGACAAAAGCCCAGGGGGAAGGAGATGTGCTCGCCTTCCCCTTTCTCACCAGACCAGGACTCCCCGCAGAACCGTGAACTGCTCTGAGACATAGAACTTTAAAACCACTTTTTTGGATTCTAGAGAAAGGATGGAGCAAAACTTTGTGCTGCTTCTGATAAACAATGACATGGTTTGGTGACAAACAGAGAAACTGCTCACCAGCAAGCTTACAACTGACGGAACTAAAGTCTGATTGACTTAGTCATCAGAGACACTTAACCTGATTTAATCTGCACCTTTATGCCAGCGCCACTGCTCTCTGCCGTGACGCGTGTGGTTTCCTTCCCAGTGTCCACACCACCTTGACCACAGTCAGGTGGTCTTTCCTAACGACACAGTCTTCCTGAGAAAGGGCTCACTCTCTCATAAAACCCATTTGTCACTGCTGTAATGAAGTCTCTTTTGGAATAAATTCAAGCAATAAATTACATAAAGAAAACTGCAAAGAAATAAATCAGCTCTGAGACAATCAAAGGAGTATAATTTCAAGGTTTTTCGCCCACCTGACTGGTGCTGGAGTTCTGCCTTGTAGCTGAGACTACAGGGGTGACCGTGACGTCAGAGCAGAGCAGGGCCTGTGCTAACGCCTGAATGTGAAGGCTCTGCCTTGACATGCTTTCATCAAGAAAAAGGTAACTTTTTTACCATGACAAGAAAAACACCCTCAGGAGTTCTACAAAATTATTTTTTCTCAGTACTACTTTGTATATTGTGCATATTATGTTTTAAAGACTCTCATCTTGCAAATAAGGACCTCAACAAATTGGCAAGTCACAAGAGATTGACATCCAAAAGATCTGTAAGAGAAATAAATAGTCTGTGATACAAAGAGCTAACAGTCATGAATGCGTTCATCAAAGAGCTTTGTGCGGGTATGTGGACAGCACTGGTAAGTGGAGATGAGGCCCGGTCCCTACTCTCTAGTAGCTGAGAGGAGGGAAGGGCAGCAGGTTACAGCCCAGGGCCAGAGCCAGCACACTGCCTGTTTCTACAAACCGTGTTGTCAGAACACTACCACACTCGCTCACTTACATATTGTGTACGGCTGCTTTTCTGCTACAACAGCAGGGTTGAGTAGAACAGAGAGCCCACAAAATATTTACTATTGAGCATTTTACAGAAAAAGTTTGCTAGCCCTAGGCTTAGAGTTTAACATGAAGACAATGGTGACACACCTACAGAAACATATCCATTTTCTGGCTCTGTCTGGTGAAAGGCCTAGAAGCCACGACACGCCAACAGCCCAGATTGTGGTTTTTAAACACCATTCCACACTAAGAGAAACCAGGGAACCTCGGAAGAAATGGCCAATTCCAGAGCTGGGGCAGAGCAAGTACAAGATGAGCCTGGAACAAAATGCTGTTAGAAAGTGTAAAAAAAAAAAAAAAAAAAAAACTCAAAAAATGTGTGGATCGATCCTGTCAATAGGACCCAGGAGTCAGGGTAAAGGGCTCCCAATGGCCAAATCTGGAACGAATTAAGCATCAACTTATATAGTGATAGTAAAGGACTACAACCAATTGAATTAAAGAAGAATCCCTGAATGCAGACCGACAGCTGACGGAGGGAAGGAGAGAGGTAAAGAAAGAAGGAAAGAAAAAAATGAAAATGTTCCCTTTCAGCAGAATGTCAACCAATAAATGTAGATGGAATATCTCAGTTAGAAAATTACAATTTTACAACCATCATGGTAATAATTCAGATAAGAAACATTAATGGATACTAAAATTTGTGAGGGAGAGTTTAATAAGGAGCATTTATTTACACAGTCTCAAAGCATCTCCCCACAAAAGTACTAATTAATTACAAAAGGAAAATGGTAACTTTACAGTGCAGAAAACTGGCACCGCCTACGCCAGTGATCAAGCTTCATGTCCTCAATAATGGGATAAAGTGACACCAACCCTGTGTGCCTCCTGATACGATGTATTGAGGAGGACACACCATCACCTCAGTGGAACTCCTGCCTAAAGAGTGTACAACATGGGGCTTCCCTGGTGGCACAGTGGTTGAGAGTCCGCCTGCCGATGCAGGGGACACCGGTTCGTGCCCCGGTCCGGGAAGATCCCACATGCCGTGGAGCGGCTGGGCCCGTGAGCCGTGGCCGCTGAGCCTGCGTGTCCGGAGCCTGTGCTCCGCAACGGGAGAGGCCACGGCAGTGGGAGGCCCGCATACCGCAAAAAAAAAAAAAAAAAAAGAGTGCCCAACATGAAGCTAAATTTAAGGAAACATCAGACAACCCAAAATGAGAGATATTCCACAAAGTCCTCCCCTGTGCAATATTCAAACGTGCATGCCACAAAAAGCAACGGAAGGCGGAGGAGCTGTTCCAAATTAAGAAGCTAAAAGGCTTGACAACTAAAAGCAATGTGTGGTCTTGAACTGGGTCCTATAAAAGAGAGGTCCCCAACCCCCGGGCCAGGGACCAGTAGCGGTCCATGGCCTGTTAGGAACCAGGCTGCACAGCAGGAGGTGAGCGGCGGTCGGGTGAATGAGTGAAGCTCCATCTGTATTTACAGCCGCTCCCCATCACTTACATTATCGCCTGAGCGCCGCCTCCTGTCAGATCAGCAGCAGCATTAGACTCTCATAGGAGAGAGACCCTACTGTGAACTGCGCATGTGAGGGATCTAGGCTGCTCACTCCTTATGAGAATCTATCTAATGCCTGATGATCTGAGGTGGAGTCGAGTGGCTGCAAATACAGATGATCATGAGCAGAGACGTTTGACTGCACAGAGACCATAATAAACAAGTGCTTGCAGACTCATATCAGTGAATGGCAAGTGACAGTTAAGCTGCATCTTACAGAGTAGACTGGACATAAGCAACACACTTCGGGTGTCACTGTCTCCCATCACCCCCAAATGGGACCATCTAGTTTCAGGAAAACAAGCTCAGGGCTCCCACTGATTCTGCATTATGGTGAGCTGTAAAATTATTTCATTATATATTACAATGTAATAATAATAGAAGTAAAGTGCACAGTAAATGTAACGTGGTTGAATCATCCCAAAACCATCCCCCGCACCCCAGGTCCATGGAAAACTTGTCTTCATGAAACCAGTCCCTGGTACCAAAAAGGTTGGGGACCGCTGCTATAAAAGACAAAATGGGAACAACCAGCAAGAGTAGCACATGGACTGCAGGTTAGATAATAAAAGTACCGAAACGATGACTAACTTCTGTCATCACTGTTATCTGCAACTGCAGTTATGTAAGAGACAGCCCTTAGTCTCAGGAAATACACACCAAGGTACTCAAGTATTTAGGGGTGAAGGGGAGATAACACACACACCTTACTCTCAAATGAGTCATGAAAATACACAGACACAGAGAGAATGGCAAAGCCAATGTGGGAAAATGTAAACAACTGGTGAATCCAGACAAGTGAGTATACAGGGCTTCTTAGCACTACTCTTTTAACTCTTCTGTAAGTTTAAAGTTGTTTCGAAATAAAAATTTTAATGCCAGGAAAAAAAAAATAACGGGAAGGGGAGAGGAAAGGAGAAGACAGATCAATACCTACAACATGCCATGGCACGCAGGAATATGAAGAAGTTATGGAAACATGGGAGACGGAAATGAATAACCTGGAGGAGTTAGACGGTTTATCCATCCCTGCCCAAGTCCTTCGCCCGGCCTTCGCAACGACGTCTGCATCCAGCTAGTCCTCTCTGAAAAAGCCTCCTCCATAAAGCCTATCTTGGTCCTGAGTGAGAGAGGCGGCCTTCTTTTATCACAGCGCTTAACACACTCTTAAAATTGTTCCCCCACATGTTTATCTCCCCCGTTGGATTACAAATTCCTTGATAAAAAATGAGGACGGGGAGGATGATGGCGGGAACAGCAGCTACTCGCCCTGTTCTTACTAAACGTCAGGCACGACACTAAACAGCTCTTAACACGTATCTCATTTAAACCTCAAAAAACTTCAAAGGGGATTTATTAATTTTTTATCGCCATTTCTCCATCACAGAAACTGAGGCTGAGAGGGGTCCACGTATCCAAAGTCACAGCCCAGAGAAGGAGAAGTGGCAGAGCTCAGATGTGAACTCAGTCTGTCTGATTTAAAATTATGTCCTTAGCCACTCTCGCCTGAGTCTTTAGTTAGCTGTGGCTTGCACATAGGAAGCAAACAAAAGGTGAGAGGGATTTTTCTAAGCATTTGTGTTCGCTGAGCACACCCAACCAGAGAGCAAGCGACAAGGGTGGCAAAAGGTGGCAGGAGAAAGCCAGCCCTCAGAAAATTACTGGCAGATAGTCCACTGCACTGGTAGGCGACCAAGAGTTGATGTATGAAATTCAGATAGAAAAAAATAACATATATTGGATGTAAGAACATATTCTAATTTAAAAAATTTTAGTAAAATTAAACAAATACATAATCACTGTCATTTCACCCTAATGACATGTGCAGAGGGGAACACAGGCTCAGAGAAGTAACTGGCCCAGAGCAAACGGTTCAATATAGCAGTGCAGATATTCAACAAATATTAAATAAATGAATGGAGTGAAGGAAACCTCAGTATAAATTTCTGAATTCCTATGGACTCAATCCAGTATTCAGCTCTGCTAAAATTACTAAAAGTAGAATCATGGCCTTGTCCAAATTTCCCCATGGTTTTGTTCCTGGTACTGATCAAGTTCCTTGGCCCACTCAAGTCAGTAGACAAGGGAAGGCAAGAGGAAGCAGCAATTTCCACACCAGCTGACAAAGCTTTTGTTACTATTGCTTGCTTCTTTACACAAATCAAAGAATTTGACTTTTATACTCCAATGCAAATAACTGTCAGGACTATAATTTTCCCCAACAAAATAAACAGATTACAATGGCCGGTAGCCATAAATCAGATGACCCTAATACTTTCCTTAAAAACAATTTCAATTCAAAGCTTCTGAAATATTTTTTCTTTAGGGCACAGTAAACCTTATAATGTAAGTAAACCCTATAACGTAAGATAGCTGCATGACCTTGAACAAGCTATGCATCTCCCTCACCTCCATGTCTTTAGCTGTAGAATGAGAACCACCGCACGACTTCCCGAGGCCCCAGGATTAAAGGAGGTATCGTGTGGAAAAGAACCTGCAGCAGTGCCAGGCACAACTTAGGCACAAAACAGAAAGAGGCCATAATGGTTCACAAGCGCTGGCTACAGAGTATGCCTCTTAAAATGTCAGAAATATGAAAGGTTAATATCAGTACGTGAATTTCAAAAGCCATGCAAGCTTGTTGATGGATCAAGACTAACACTGATTCAGGAGAAGCTACCTGTGTGGAGGAAGAGGGTGACCTGGCTATGTGGAGCGCCATCTAGTGGAAGAAGAATAGAGCACAAGTGGCATAAGTAACTGAAGTAGAGCCGGGAGAGTAAGGAAAAATGAGGAGGATGCAAACTGTCCCTTCTCCCTCCTCCTCTCCATTACAATTTCTCCATGGGAGCTTGAACCAACAGTGACCCCAAGTGTAAGATTCATATCAAACACAGAGATCAAAAAGGGTGCTCTCACACACTCACACTCTTTATCATACCAAGGAAGAACATCAATAATATGCCAGGAACACTTTTTAAAGTCCTTAAAATAGCAGCAGGGGCTGATGGGTGAAAAATTATGGAAATGTAAAAAATTATGGAAATTTAAAGCTTACCAATTCAGAGTAAGATACCTTGTGCTTGTGGAGAGAGGCTGCTGAGTGCCCAGACATGTTTTAAGATGTGCAGTCATAAATCTGTTTATGGAAACCTCATTTGTTAATGGAAGCTTCAGGTGCTGCGTCGTGAATAGCATAATAAAAATCAGTCAGAGCTGCTGCTAATTTTGTACATGATATTAATGAAAGAGGCTTCCTAAAGAATGAGTTTCCCCTTCAGTATCTCCAGGATTGGAAAACTAAAATCATTCTAAAACATAAAATTAACCTGAGGAATGAAACTGGATAATTTATGTATTAAGTTCTTATTATATACTTTACTCTGCAAAGTGCCGCCAGTACGCACACACCTGTCTCAGGCAGTTCTGTGAAATGAGCAGGTAATGTCTGTCTAGCACTCACTGCATGTCAGACACTGTACTTACCTCACGCCTAACACAACCACCCCACAAGGCAGGTATAAGGTCTCCAACTTTACAAATGAGAAGCTGAGGCTCCGAGAAGTTAAGTAACTGGCACAGGGTTACAGACTAGAAAGTTGTCTCCTCCCATAATCCCACGGCCCTTTTAGAAGCTCTTCCCTGTGAAGTAACGCCGCTCCCCATCGAAACGCATCCACCAGACATTCCGCGCTGCCCATGGTCACACAGCTCGTACCCCACGTGGTCGCACCACTGTCTGCCCCTCTGTGCAGTCGGCTCTGCTCACGGATGACCAGTCCGATGCCGGGCAGTGCATTTTAAGAGCTGCATGACAGAGATCTTCCCAGGGGAGTCAACATGAAAACCCAGCCACGGAAGAAAGTTCCCACCTCTGCCTGGAGCTCGCAGGTAAGCTTGCGGTACAGCGCCCTGGAGGTGGGCAGATACAGATCTGAATCCCGGCTTACCACTTGTTAGCTGTCTGACCTTAGGCAAATTATTTAACCTTCCTGCCCTCAGTTTTCTCACCTATAAAATAAGGTAAAATGATTTACTCTTTTAAGGCAACTGTTAGAAGAATTAAATGAAATAATGTACACAAAGCATCTAATCCAGAAAAGGTTCTTGATTAACAGTAACTATGATTATTAACAATTGCAATCAAGTATATTCAAACCCCACGCCCCTTCAGAAGGCCAAAACCATTATCTGCAGGAATATGTTCTTGTATGTTCTAGCACTTCTTTTTTCCTTTTATGGACCTATTTTTAGAAGATGGAGAATTTTTAAACATACCATAAACTGACTATGAATCCCTGATATCATACCAATTGTGTCTGTGATAGAGTATTAAAATACCAACACAAAGAGCCCTGTGTCCCTGAGAGATTCCCTCAAGAGACACTGAACTTTATCAAGAGACACTTGATTAATTTCAATACAGGAAGTTTTCCATTTCCTCCATGACTACTGAAATATACATAATTAAAAATGCTTACCTTGAATGCTTACTGAACACTGAAAAGTACTGCCGGAGAACACAGAAAAAAAAGGAACTTGCCTTTTTTGGTAAAACACATTTTCAGGAATCTCTTTTAAAAATTCATCATCACAAATGGAAATTCCAAACTGGCTTCTACTACAATGAAACTCTTATTTAAAAACAAACAACAATGTTGGGTTCCACCCCTCTGCCTCTTAAAGTATCCTATCAAAACACTGCAGACTTGATTTAAAACTTCAGCCTGACTACTTAAAGCTGCATACCTAGACTGGGCAAGTTACTTCACCCTTTTGAGCCTCAGATGCCTCACTGGAAAAAATAAACGAAGTGGGCAGGGGATAAAACCACCTACCTTGCAAGACCTCGTGGGGATGAGAGACAATGCACAGGAAGCACCTGGCACAGAGGCCCTCATTATAATCATTATTCCAATGCTAAGGAACACGCTACTTTTATTTTCTGATGAAACATGAAAACCATTCCATCTCCACTCAGGGGGAGCCATGACAACAAGCAAAGGGTCTTGTGACGTCCAAGTTGCTGCTGGCATTGCATCTGTGACCCCAATTGCTCCTTGGGCTTTGGGGGTCTATCTGGCATCTGAGATTGAAGATTAACTCCTTCAGGTAAGAAGGCTTATTCGGCAAGTGAGGAGGGCCTCCAAATTTCTGGTTCAATCCTGCCATAAGAAATCTCATTAGGAGTTTAGGGAAGGAGAGCTAATTGTATTACAGTGCACTGGCTAACAAGTTCCTCAAGAAAGAATAAAAGTAAATAAGCATCTGATTCAAAGCAGATCTGATAACATCTTCTCATTACCTCCTGAGAAGGACCCCTACTGTTCCACCAGGGGCACAGAGCCCTGGGATGTTCTTCTGCTTGTTTAATGCTGCATTTCACTTAGAACTTCCCTTCATTTCTGTCTGCAGAGCTGCTGGTGACCTCCTCCTACCCACGACTCAGGGGCTCTGAAGTGGCAAAGAGTCAAGCCTTTAATGACTGCCAAACTCCAAATATACTTTCTAACTCTTCTACCGTTATGAGAATTAAAACACAACACTGAAACGAAGACTAGAGTTTGCCAGGGATATGTACCAAGAATTATATGAGGTGCTGAAGACACAAAGATGTGTAAGACCAAGCCCTGCCTCCCAAGCACCCCACACTCTCCCAGGGAAGACAAAGAGATCCAATCAGTACAGTGATGACTGTGACCCCATCAGAGACTTAGGCAGCGGCTGCTTCGGGACCAGAAAACAGGCACTCTAACCCACTTGGGGGGGAGGTAAGTGGTCAGAGGAGATACCTACAGCAGAAATCGGAAGGATAAAGTATAACAACAGATGCTACATAACCCATATTTCAATTCCGGCACAGGCCAGGGAGAAAAGAACAAACTGCGCCTAAGAGGCCAGGGTATGAATCCCCCTTCTGTCATTACTAACTGTACCATCAGAGCTTGACCCTTTATACGTCCAAGGCTGAGTGTGATACGGTAAAGAACAATGGGCTTGGAGAAGAACAAAGCCTGAACCTCCACCTGGACATTTTATAAGTATGTCACTCTGGGTGACTCAACTTTATTGTTGGAGTCTTGGTTTCTACAAGTGAAATATTAGGCTAATAGCCTCTACATTTCTGGGCCGTTCCCAGGATTGAGATTATAGACCTAACCGGGCACAGAGAAGCACCTCGAAAATGTTCCTAGACTGAGAGTTAAATCTAAACTGCCTGTCACTAAATATTTCAAAAGAATAGCTGAAGGCTAATAAGACATTCCTTAGGAAAGGAGAGGGCATCTATAAACTTAAAACTCACTCTCAGTCTAATGCAGAGAGAGCCGACGTTCCTCAAGAGCAGAGACTCTTTTTCCCTCTCCACCTTCAGGACCAGCACAAATGCCCCGCGTGGCAGGTTCTCAATAAACCTGCTACTAATGTCCAGAAACCAAAACACGGTAACTGACAGTCACTGGATCCCTTTGAATCATAACACACTATAAAAAATTCAGAAATGGTTTATCTAAAAATGTGAGTCATGCATCCATTTTCTTACAAAAAACAAAACCTGATAACCCTAAGAAAAACTATGAAAAACGTAAGTAACCACATCCTTCTCTGGATGAAGCAGAGAATCTCACACTGTGGCGTGAAGGCACCACAGCTAAATACAACTCTGTAATTTTCGTTCTCATTCTTCTCTCTTACTTTAAATGCCTGACAACACGCAAGTGATCAAAAACATTTACAAAAAGGATCCCCCAAAATGAAACTCTTAAGCCATTGAGTTTTGTTGAACAAAGAGATGCACTTAAGGCAAAATAATGATCCTTCCTTTATACATGTTTACCCCTCACACATATCCTGAGTAATGCTAAGAGTCCTATTATTAGAGACATTTATGTAATACGAAAAACACTTATTTATCTCGACATGAATAGACCACCATAATCTGGAATCCTTTGCTCCACTTCCTCTTGTAACCAACCGCTAAATATAACTTGGCAGTGAACCAGCCACCAATCCATATATTATATCAGATAATTAAAAATACAGGGTTATGTAATCTTATTTAATGGTTAGTTGGCTTGGATTGAAAAACATCCAAAGCAATACCAGAGAACTGGATTAAATTATAAGCGTAAGACATTTCTGAAGATGTTTTTTAGTAAGAGGCAGCACACCCCCTACCAGCAAATATAATATTAAACATGCAATGCTACTTTCATCTCCAATTAACCTCCTTGGCAAGAAACTGCAATGTCAACTCACTCTATAGGCAGTGGTGTTTGGGGGGAGGCAGAGAGGCGATTAAAAAAAGTCTATTTTATTTGATTCGGTTTAACATCAAGTAAACATTACCCAGTACTATTGGCAAAGAAACAAAAGCATTCGATATTCGACGGGTGGGGGGAAGGAAAATCAGTTATCCTGAGAAAACAGAAATAAAAGTCAGGAACTAATGTCCACTACGAAACACAAGCCTGGAAAGTGTAAAAGCCAGCCTATGTTAGCAGAGAAGCACACATCTTGATGTGATCCCAGCTCAAGTTCTTACTTAAGCATTATTAGGAAAAAAAGTAATTCAGCTAGGAAGTTGAAAAATGCTGAATTTTTAAAAAGAATGACCAAACCTCATTTATCAACTGTTTCATTATCATAGTGTGTTGATTACTGAAATCATATATTGGTCTCCAGAGAGCTTTAATTCAAAAATGCCCCTTGACCTGAGCACTAAAATCCTGTAGCATAAATCTACCGTGAATGTTTGTTTCTTCAAAGAAGATCACTAGACAAGCACAGAAACAAACTTTTTAACAAAATCAACAGGAAGCTGACAGGAGTCGACAGGAAACAAGCATATTAGTTATATCGATTTCTGCAGGTAAATTAGCATGTGTGAAGTGTTTCAGAGCCGTCTTTTGAGGAAGGCATAAGTAGGGAGAACAAGGGCCTTATGAGACCAAACACCTGAGTTCAGATTAACCTATCTCAGTTACCTACGAGCTCCCATAGCTGAGGTCCCCAGCTCCCTCCCCTGAAAAATGGAGACATCAAAGGCTGCCTCACCAGCGTGCAAGTGTGAGAACACAAGTAGACAGCATGTGCCTGAAAGAGCCTCAGAAACTTTAGAACACTATGCACACAAAGGTACTGTTAGCATCTGGAGGTGTTAACCATCATGTCTATCTATTACATGTCACTCCATAATAAAACAGAGGTGTGCACTGCTGACTCATCAGCACTGAACAAGTTAGTGTCCGGATCTGGATTCCAGTATCGAGATTCAGAATAACATCTGAAAAACCAGGTGCCTCCTTTAGATGCAAACAGTCAAAAATACAGGTAAAAAAGAATAAAAATGCTCTCAACAGCCACTCACAAGATGATCATCAGATTTAAAATCAATTTCCTAATAGCCAATTCAGATTTAAGACACTGTTTTAGCAATGCGCTTGTAATTCTGAAGTTACGTAACAGAGCGTAATTAATATTTTAAATGACAGGGTTCTGCATTCCAGACACCAGCCTGTGATTTAAGGGGGAAACATTTTAGTCTGAAATAATCTAAATTAACAGTAATAAGAGCACCTGAGCAGTATCTCTTTCTTCCTCCACATAACTGTTCGGTGTGAGAAGTGTACTTCTTACAAGAACTACATTTTTGATGGAAAAGTAAGGTAATCCGGTTTAAGGTCTTAAAAAAAACACTAAATGGCAACACTGTCCAAGATCTGTTTCAAATAACTGGAGGCAGTTACCACAGGTACAAACTCAGAAACCAAAAGAACTTTGAATGTATGAGAATGAATGTACTGCAGCAACCTGGCACAGAAAAATAATTCTGACTTTTAAAATAAAATAACTTACTACACTTTTGTTAAACTGCTTCCTTAATTGAGTACAACGTAACTTTGATTCAGCTTCTTTATTAAGAAAAGTGCACTCATTCTACAATCCAGAATATTTCTAACGCCAGTGATCTCACACAACGTACAAAGAAATATCTTTCAAAGAGATGACAGCCCAGCAGGCAACAAAAGATATATGTAAATCACAAAGAGCAAGGAGTACAAACCTGACTGTAGGGCTGCTCGGAAGAGCACGGCAATAAAACTTAAAATTCTCTTACTTTAATGCATGCCCATTACTTCTTCACAAGCCCATGTTATTAAAGAAATAAAAATAAGCCTACAATTAAAATAAAATGGGGAAGCTCTGTGAACCAATCTCCGTTCAACAAATTAAATATCAAGCTGGAATTCCTGGAGACAGTGAGTCTCTCCACCACCACCCTCAGTCAACAACACGCACACCCTACTCGGAAGAACTGGTTGCAACACGCAAATACCGGAGGTCGCTGTTTTAAAATATAGATATCTATACACAAGCAGAATATGTCTGCCTCATCTTTCACTTCCAACAATAAAAGAGCCAGGGCCAGTATTAAGACCAGCAGACCCGCCTAAGTCAGGAAGCACAGACTGTCAAGGCACAGTGAGTGATTCAGGCAAATCAGATCCGACCAGATAATGTTTCTGCCATCACCCAGAGAAACAGCAGACCAGCGGCTCCCAAACCCAGCTTTCTCTGAGACACGTATTCCAGATCCAGGAGGAATAAAGGGCTGGTCCCGGGAAGGCAGGCTTAATTTACCGTCCATCCCAGAAGATTACTCAGGAAGCCTGAGGAGGAACAAGCCTGGGAACACTGTCCTGGGCCCGCACGCCTCCTGTACCCCCTGCACCCCGTGGCCTGCATTCCCCAGGGCTGCTCACACCCTGAGCTGGCCGGAGTACTGCTAAGACGGCACAGGCATCAGAGGCTCCGCGGCCGGCGTTCCGAATCCCCAGCCAGCCCCCAAGGAGGGCGGCCCAGCCAGAGCCTCCCAAAGAGAGGACAGGCAAGCCAAGAAGCGGGCTCCGGTGTGGGCCTCTTCTCCCCTAATGGCCCTCGAGGGCCAGCCTGCAAGGCTTGGCATGAGCTGCCCACCCCCAGGGAGGGCGGCTAGAGCCTGGACCCGGGACAAAGAGGGGATGCGACAGGAGACGGATCTCTGCCACTGGGACCGCTGGCCCTGTTCCTCCAAAGTGCTTGAGGTCTGACCCCAAACCTCCTCCAAAGGTCCTCAAACTTCACCAACAATCCAAGCACCTGCTCCCTTCACCTCTTCTGCATTCGATCCCCTCAAATCCTTCCATTTCCCTCCAGCTTGCTCCAGTTCCTTCCCTCCAGACAAGCCAAACGCACTAGTTCCCCGAGTCCCCCGCCCCACTCTCTCCCTCCAATGAGATCATTCAACCCCGCCCTGACGAAGCCCCCAGATGTTCGCCGTCCCCCACTCATAAGTTTCCCTTGGGTACCTCGAGGCCCTAAAGGTTTCCTTCAAGTCCCAGCCAAACGCCTCAGCCTCCTTCCTTCCCGAGTCTCCCCAACGTGCACACAGACCTCGGCGCTCCCCAGGTGTCCGGTACGCTCCCAGGTCCCTACCCGAACGCCCCCAGTTTGCGACCTGGGTCCCCTCCAGTCGCCCCAAGGGCGACGGCCAGCCAGCCCCACGCTCCCGCCTTGCCCGCCGGTCCCGACCCTCCCGGTCCCCGGCCCCCTGGCCCGCCGCTCCCGGGTCTCCAACGGCCGCGGGCCGGCGCGCGCCCCTACCTTGGTTCACCAGCCGCAGGGCGTGCGTGAAGGAGGGATCCAGGGAGTCCTTCTCCGCCATCAGCTCCGGCAGGTACTTCTCCTCCATGCTCGCCGGCCGCCAGGGCCCGGGACGCGGACTCGAGGCGGGCGAGCAGCGCCGGCCACGCAACCCCCGACCCCGCCCGCGCCCTAGCGGCGCGGAACCCGGGCCGGACGCCGCGGCCGGGGCGCGGCGGAGCCAAGCCGGGCGGTCGGCCTGGCGGCGGCGGCGGCGGCGCCGGCGGCGACGGCGGCGCCGCGAGGCGGGAAGCGGCCGCGCAGCTCCGGTCCCCAGGGGGTGGCCGCCGACTGCCCCGCGCTGGCGGCCACTGCCTCCCGGATGCGGTCCCCGAGCTCCCGCCACGGGCCGGCGCGGTCAGGCGGGCCCTCCTGCCGGGCCGGCGGCACACTCTGCGAGCCTGAGGCAGTCCCGGGCGAACCCCGCCAGCCGGCGCCAGCGCCAGCGCCAGGCTCAGCCGCCACCAGCACGCCGCGCGCCGCCCCGCGTTCTCCGAGCTGCCCCGCCGAGCGCCCCGCCCCGCCTTCCGCGGCCCCGCCCGCCGCGCCTGCGCGTTGCGCCCGCGCCCCGCCGCCCGCCGCGGCGCGCCGCCAGGGGGGGCAGCTCCCGGCTGCGCGGACGGGCCGGGGAGGGGCGTCCCGGCGCCTCCCGCTCGCCCCGCGCTCTCCCACGGCCCGCGGGACGCGCGGGGAGCCCCACGGCTCGGCTACCGCGTGGCCAGACGCAAAGACCGGGAAACTGAGGCCCAGAGAGGTGAAGCGGCTCGCCCAAGGTCACCCAGCGAGGGATTCCGGGAGGAGGGCTGCGCGCTCGGCCCCCGGGTCGGGTCAGGGGCCGGGCGGGGAGAGAGGACGCCGAGCAGCGCCCGCGCTCGGCGCAGCGGGCTCTGGGGAAAGGCAAAGGGGCGAGCCGCCCTGCTCTTTAAGCTCCCTAACTTATCTCGCGTTGCTGTCCCCTCCTATGTGCTAGGAAATAACGTGGGCACGCCGTCCTCCCTCGGCGCCTCCCGCGCTCAGCGCCGACCCCCGAGACCCTCGGTACCGAGGTCGATTACATAAAAGCGCGTGCCCTTCAGGTCGGCCTTGTCATCCCGACTTGCCGCCGGGTTGTCATTCTCTTCGCGCAGAAACCTACTGTGCCCGGATGCGGAGGAGGGAGCTGCGCCCCAGGCCCGTCCCCTGGACACACGTGGGTACTGATGCCCTCCGTCCATACACGCCCCGACCCCCATCCCCGATAAATCCTCCATCAGGCCGTTTTCAGATTTCCCGTGTAGAGTCAGTGTCCCCCAGCAGGCCAAAGACTCCGCATCTGTCCTGCCTTTGCCTCACCAAATCCCCACTTCAAGTCCTGACCTCAATGTCACTGTCCCTGGACAGCCTTCCCGGACTTCCCCAGCAAAGCTGGTTACTGTTCTGTGTCCCACCAGCGCTGATCATGCCTCGCTCACAGAGAGCTGTAACTCTGTTTCCATCAGACCACGAGCATCTCAGGGACAGGGCTAGAGTTTTGTTTTATGGGGAAAGTTCCCAGCGCTTAGTGCACTAGGACAGATGGAGAGGCACCAGAAATATCTGATGAAGGAATAAGCCATGGGCATGCCACTCCTCCGGGAGTGACACTCCTCCGGGAGTGAATCTTCCTCCCAGCCCCCTAGGCAACCTCCTGTACTCCTGATATAAACAGAGGCAGCTCTACACCCAAAGATGCTGGGAGTGGAAATCAAGGACCTCTAAGCTGCCCCTAAGTCCCAGCCAAACTTCCCTCATTCTTAAGCTCCACCCCTACACAGGCCTGGCTCCAGGTGCGGTGCCATTTCAGAGTCCCCGGTAAGAATCTTCTTCACGTCTTTCTTTGGGCTAAACTTGCAAGAGCCAGTCAGGTGCGACAGTTAAATGTGTGGCCTCTGGGCCCAGACAGCCTGCATTTAGAATCATGGCTTAGCTGCTCACTAGCTGTGTTATCTTGGGCAAGTTACTTCACCTCTTGATTTCCTCATCTGTAAAGTGGAAATGATAATAGAACCTATTTTCTAAGAGAATTGTGAGGATTAAGCGTATCAACTCTCAGTGAAATCCCCAGTCTCCAGCACATAGAAAGTGCTTAGTCGTTCTTCGTCGAGTTTTTCCCCTATGCATGGCTGCTCTCTGGGTTTTCTGAACCAGCTTTAGCTCCTGGGGGCACTTGCATCGCCCCAGCAGACTGAATGAAGGACCTGGGACCACACGTCTCTGTTTCGGACCAGGAGCCCAGAGTGTAGCTGGGCAGACACTCTGCAGTCCCAGATCTTCCAGGACCCACTGTGCACCCTCAGTCAAATAACCTGTCTGAGCTTCGGAGCCCACCTCTCCAAAACCCAACTTACGCCGGCAGTCCTGGAGGGCAGTTGGAAGGGTCTGAGGGGAAATGTTTTCTCCTTTAACACTAGAGTGGAATGCACAGACCTTTGGCTTCCATGCCTTACAACACAGGATTTACATTCTAGGGTGTGATTCCCTGGCAGCCACTTTTCGAGGGAGGAAGGAAGAAGGAGAGAGTCTGGGATCCGTAAAGGGGACCAGATGCTCAGCTGCTCCCCTCACCACTTTGTCTAAGACCCTCCTTTCCATTCCAGCCTTCTGCCCCAGTGACAGTCCAGCCCTGGAGTAGTTGCTGTTTTTATTAAGCATTTACTATGTGCTAGGTGGGAGGCCAGGGGCTTTGTACCCACTACTTTCAGTTCTCTCAACACCCTGTAGGGAAGATACTGTTTATCAGCACTTACAAATGAGGAAACCGAGGCTTAGAGCAGTTTAATACCTTGCTTAAGTGCCACCACTGTCAGCAAGGGATCCCAGGCCCATGGGACTCCAAAGCCTCCTCTGCCTGCCCTCCCTGTCCTGCCCTCCCAGGTAGCAGTCTGGGACACCCCACCCCTCCCGCATCCAAATAGTTGGCAGACATGTCTCGCCAGCAGCTGGGGAGGAGGGCTGTACACTGGGAAGCTGACAGCAAAGCACTGAATCTTCTGCTCCGGCCCCTCCTTCTCACAGAACCTTCCAAGAGGGCAGGTGCCCAGCACCGCAAGTATCCACGTGGGGCTCTCCAGGGAGAAGGGAGACAAATGTCTTTGTGACATGCTCATGAAATGATCCCCAGCCACCAACCTGGCCAAGCTGTTGGCTGTGGGGCACCTCCACGCCTTACTGACCAGACTCTGCTGGTCTTCCTGAGATGGCCATCCTGCAGGCACTAACCCTCTGATCCCTTTGAAGATGAGAAAATCAGGTCTTGGGAAAGGTCGTGGATTTTCTTCAAGCAACTATAGGTAATGCTCCAAGTCAGGTCTAATGACTGCCGGGCCAGACAGAGATCTCTCCAGGCGCACACCAGGACTCGCGGGGCACAGGCTTGGTGCACGCACCACTCTGGGTACAAAGGACTAGCCGTGCACAAAACAGGCTTCTCCAAAGCCGCTTCAAGCCAGAGGCACTGGGCCACTTACTCCATCTGCATGGTTTGTGTCTGCCCTGGACCGTAGGCCCAAAGCTGCAGTAAGAATCTCCAGCTGCCCTTTCTCCTCACATCCACAAGTCAGGAGACAACCTCTCGGCGTCAGAGACAGAGGGGCACTTCCCAAATCAACCTCGCCAGGTGACACTAGGCCATCTCAGGCACTGCACTGCTCCCACAGCAAGTCCCTCCATCTCCAGCCAGCCACCACATGGCAGCGTGTGCCAGAGTCCCCGCCTGTCACCCTCTCCACCACCACGCCCACCTCTGGAGAAAGATGGCCAACACTTCCCCGGCCTCTGTGACACTAACAGCAGTGGGTCAGACACAGCCAAAGAAACTCCATGTCATCAGAGGATAACAAACGTGAAGAGAGTCTGTGAGGTCACTGTCACGTTTGTACTGAATCGCTGCTCACACTACAACCTTCCTATTCCTTTTGTTTAAAAAAGGTGAATCCTATCCCAGTTACCACGAGACCCGGCAGGGCCATGGGTGATGGTGTCCAAATCTGACTGGCCTGAGGGATCTCGATTTGGCCCCCGGTTCTCCTGCTTACTCGCTGTGTGACCTTGAGCCAACTACTTGATGTCTCTGAGCACAGGGAGAGGAAATACCAACCTCCCAGGATTCTGTGAGGTTTCAACTGAAGCATTAAGCTTGTCATATGCACTGATGGCATTTAAGGCGCTTTGGGCCTCACTCCTCTACGCTCCACCAGCATTTAAGCAGTCAAGGGCTCCTGTTCACACTTAACACATCAGTTTCTGGGCACCTGTGGACCGCTCTTGCCACCACGCTGTCCTCGGAGCCTGCTCACCTCCACAGCCCCAGCGCCCAGCCGGGCGGTCAGTTCACAGCCAGTACTCAACACTCGTTCAAGTCCACTTCTCCTGAAATGCAGTCCCCCAACAGCACCGCTTCCCAGCGACCAGAGATAAATGAGTTTGTCGTGTGAGACAAGCACCAGAACATGGCACAGCCTTACCTAGAAATCAGTCATTCATGTGTCAGGGAGAAAGGCACCACAAATGTTCACTGTGATCCCGGCTCCAGTCAGCTACAGCAGGAAATGCATTTTCAAACCTTGAGAATGACTGAAAAGGCTTAGCACACGTGGAGTAGGGCACAGAGAAACTCTTCAAAGTTGGGAGCCTTTGCAAAGTTCAAAGTCCATCCATAAATCAGGAACGCCTTCACCGAGGACTGGCTAGTCTGTTGGTGGCTCTCTCCTACTTTATTCAACCAACTTTCCATAACCTCCTGCATTCAAGATATAGAAATACAACTAGAAGGAACCACAGAGGTCTGCTAGCTCACAAGTCACCAGTTTTTAGAGATGAAGAAACAGTTGCTCAGAACATTTAAGTGACCCAAAAGTATTCAGTGGAGAATTGGACACACACACACACACACACACACACACACACACACACCCCCAGCGCGCGCGCGCGCACACACACACACACACACACACACACACACACACACCCAGCCATGTCTAAGGATGAATGGGATCAAACCTTTCAGCCCAGTCACTCACATACCTGAAGAGTCCTATCCTGTCTCTGTGTCCATGTTCTCTACAAGCCTGTTTCCTTCTCTTGCTAGTTGGTGGATGGAAAATCCAGTTCCTCTAGCGGCTAGAGTCCAGCCACTTTCTTCTTTCTCCAGGAAGGGAGCCATCCTGGTACTTTCTTGCAGGAGCTAATAAAACCACAGATATTGCGCAGGCCCCCCCTAGTGGCTAAGTGTGAAAGCACATGCCCCCCAAAGTTAGTGTTGAACCAGATTGACAACCCCCGCGTTGAACCTGGTCTCCACCAAAAGGGAACCTCACATAGGATTTTAATTCGTTTCCAGCAAAGGGGACAGAGAAGTATGATCTTAGGTGAAAGAGAGTGAAAAAGATAGGAGGTAAAGAAAAAGGGGAAAGGAGAGGGGAAAAGGGAGAAAAAGAAGATGAAGAGAACAAAAAGAAAAAAGAGAAAGCAGAAGACACATAGAATAGGAGACAGAGCAAGAGAATAAGGAAGGCTTAAAGGAGGGACGTTTCTCTGTGCTCAGCCTTTCTCTATTTCGAAGATAAACACTCAAGAAAATAGTAATGGAAAATAAGAATTGACATGCCTAGGGTCAGCTGGCTGCCCTGTGGCACCGTCAGGCGGGGACAGAGGAGCCAGGGAGAAGAAGGGACAGGGACAATGTAGTTGACCCCATCACAGCCTGACTTGGCAATCTTTTCAAAATCCAAATATTTCTCTGTCTCTATGTTTGAGCTTCTAAAAGGTGCGCTAATAGCAGCTGTTCTCTTCCTGTTTTACTGAGATCTGATGAGAACAATAAAGATTTGCAGAGAAAACCCCAAAAAGTGCTCTGAAAAATTCCCAGATATAACCATCACAGGAATGTGTTTTATTGTTTTCCTCTATGCAACAGCAGCCCTCTATCCTCTACTTCCTGGACCAAAAGTGTGATATGTGATGCTGGACTGCCAAAGCACTTGCTATATTTCAACAATGCATCAAGTTATCACGACCTCTGGTACTTTATAAGATGCCATGATTTGAAAGGCGCTGTTTAAATGTAAAACATTACTGCCACAGTAGTAAAAAGATCTATGTCCATCTCCTAACCCACTCTTTCTTCTCAGTATGCATAGAGATACACGCAAAACAATTCCGTCCACATTAGCAGAATACTTTGCAATAAAACTGCACGTCTGAGTTCGGCAAAATGATCACAAAACAAAATATTTTTGGAAGTGTCAAGGTACCTTTAGTGTCCAAACAGCTACCAAGGGGGTGATGACATTTTTAGAGTCCACTGCAAAAGTAAACACATCCTGGTCTCATATAAAAATGCCAGCTTGTGTTTGTGTTTTTCTGTAGCTAAAAAATGGAGAGACAATCTTATCAAAAAATGGCTGTGGAAGAAAAACGGACATAAAGTTGAAGTTGTGTACTCATGTACATGGAATTACATGAGAAAACATCTCTTCTCAAAACAAATGTGGACTTTTGTCAGTATCCCGTCTGCGGACTTCCTAAGTGTCTCTGGATTTTTTTCTTTGGGTTCTGTGTAACATGGCACTAGCCTTCCCACAAATCTCATCCCTCATTGCTACCCTGTCTGGGTTTATACCGGGGTGATATGGAACACCTCCAAATCTCTTATTTGCTCTTGATAGGGGAGGGGAGTAGGGTGCCAGGTGTACTCAGGCAATCTGGGTGGACTTGATCCAGCCTCAGATGGCAGCTGGTATGTGGGGAAGTTCCAGCTTCCTCTGTCAGATCTTATCCTGGTAATCAATTTTCTCCTGGTCTTCCTAGCCACACTCACTGGTAACAGGTCTGCCAACCTGCAGCAACTTAGATGTACAAACCACAGTGATCCATGCCCAGTTCGGCCTGGCAAGTTACCCCTGAGCAGGTAATGGTTGGAGCCACCAGCTGAGCAACCAGAGGCTTGGGCCTGCCCTTAGTCAGCTGGGTGCTCTGGGCAAAGCTGCCTCTTCCAGCCTCTCTTTCCCCACTTGTAAAATGAAGGGAATACCTCTCGTCACAAAGAGTTCCTTTAGGATCTCCTTGAGATAAATGTACGTAAAGCGCTTAGCAGAGAGCTGGCACTCAGTGGGCACAGAATGGATGGAATAGCCATAGAGCAGAAATATAACATGAGCCACAGGCATAACTGTAAATTTCCTAGCAGCCACATTAGCAAAGTGAAAAGAGACAGGTGGAATTTATTTTAATAAGATGGTTTAACCATACATATCCAGAATACTATTTCAACATGTAATCAATAATTTTTAAAATATTAATGAGATATTTCACATTAAAAATTTTTATACTTTGAAAATGTGTGTATTTGCACCTACAGCACATCTCAATCCAGAAGCAGAATTCTCAGCAGTTAAAGTAAAACGTGGTCCTACATTTTAATGAAGAGTTGTGTTTAATGGAAAAACATTTAACACTGCTTGCATTTTTAAATTCAAATTCAATTAATTAAAATTAAATAACATTAACACTGGTTCTTCATAATGCTAGCCTTAATTCATGTGCTTGTTGGCCACATGTTACTAGTAGCTATGGTATCAGGCAGTGCAGATCAGAGGAAGGGATTCAGGGGCATGGAATAGAAAACGCAGCTGTCAACTGCTTAACCAAAGAGATGTGTCCTGGTCTCACCCCACGTGAAGCCTAAAATAGGCTGCCCGGGGCTGGTGCAATGGCTACAAAATGTCATCAGTGAGCCAGGCTCCTTCAGTCTTTCTGCTCCACCCACCTTAGGATGGCAGGATGGGTTATCCCCATGACACCCTGGGCATCTGACCTCACTCCAGGCAGGGAAAAGGGGGGGGGAGCAAAGGGGCTAAAGGGAAAATGACCATCACCTGTCGAGTCTGCTCAGCTGTTAAGGAGTTTTCTTGGAAGCCCCAACTAATGGCTTTTGCTTAAGTGTCATTAACCAGAACTGTATCACACACGGACACCCTTATCTGCACAGGGCAGAGCTGGTAAACATAGTGTTTTACCTGGGCACATTGGCACCTCCAACAAAAGTGGAGTTCCTCAGTACGGAATGGGGGACAATGGATATTTGGTAGGCATTTGACAGTCTCTACCCGAAGTGGCACCTGCAATTATTATTACTCATGCCACCAGACTCCAAGGGGCACTCACAAAGAATCCTTAAAGAAAATAATAGAGTTGTGTATTTTTTTTTTTTTTGGCTGAATAACGAAAACAGAAATACCCTTACTGCATCACATCTTAGAATGCAGCTGGGTAAGGTCCAGGGAATCAGGATAGACAGGGCAGGGAAGGCAGGAGGACTGGCCGCTTCCCTGGGTGGGCAGAACGAGGGGTGGCGTGGGCAGAAAACAACTCCTTTGTGCAGGTGAGGCAGATGCTACAGCTCAAGAGAGTGTTGGAAGGAAATGTGCCTTAAGCAACCGGGAGGGTCACTTTATGGAAAGCAAGTGTAGTTCCTGTTGAGGGTCCTTCTCACGGACACTAAAGGTGCTTCTGTGGGCTCAGCTGCAGCTTGGAGGGCTTTCTTGGGAAGCTGAATTCCTATCCCCCGGACTCCGCACCACACCCCTGCTCATCGCTGAGCAGGAAAAGATACACTACCAACCTCAATGTCACCAACGTGATGACCTTGTTTGTTCTTGGAGAGTTACTTAAAATCTAAGCCTCCCTTTCATCCTAAGCCTCCCTTTCATCCTAAAATGGGGGCAGTAATAGGACCACTTAATAGTCCAGTTGTGAGGATGAAATGAGCTAATGCATTCCAAATGCTTAGCTCAGCCCTTACCACATAGAAAGTGCTCAATAAATGATTATTCTGAGTTTTCTCTTACCATGCTAGAGTGAGTTTTGTGTTTCCTTTTGTCCACCCTATCATGTTGTATATTGGTTAGAAGCCTGGCAAGAAACAAACAGTGCTCTCAGAAGGAGTCATAAAGAGAGCTTCATAAAAGGGCTCTTTACAAGGTATGTGCAGGGCAAAGGGAAGCTAAGAAGGAGGCGTTAAGCAGTCTGGGTAACCTTGCCAATCTACGCCTGGGGAGGCAAGAGAGAGGACAGGTCCCAGACCTGCAAGAGCTGTAGAAGTAGGAGAAGACTTGCAGTAGGAGCAACAGCTGCAGACAGAGAGCACAACCCCTGCCAGACGGTGATGTGACCCGGAAGGAGCCAGGGAACCTCACACCTTGACCTCAGTCTTCTACCCGCTCATGTCCTGCAGGTGCCCCTCACCGACTGAGTCCAAACTGAAGCCAGAGACTGGGGAAGCCCAACTGATGCATCCCCTAGATACCAGCCTCCCAGGGCAGAGAGCTGCGTTGAAAGGGGTGGAGAATGGATCCAGACGCGCAGAAGGAGAAGGACCCAGTTACTTTGCAATGTGCTACAGTAAAAGGTCTCACCTTAACTATCTGGAACTGACTTGCTGGATTTGCGCTCCAGTTAATTCTCTTTTCTGCTTGAGGTGTTTGGTATCCACGTTCAGGTTATGTGAACACATGGTTTCTGTTGAGAGTCCAGAGGCAGAGAGGCATCATGGTGTTAAAGGTCTAGAGCCCCTTACCCAGAATTTTACACCATGCCTCTCCCACTCACTAGCCAGTGACCTAGTGCAAGCTAACAGGCCACTCTGAACCAAGCTCTCTAATCCATATCACGGGAGGAAAAACAGCTGTCTCACTGGCTAGTTACGAACATGAGCTGAAACGACACAAGATTCCTACGCCTTTACTACTCTGTGGAAGCACAGTGGGCTGAGAGTGCAGGTTCTGGAAATGGAATGACTGGATTCAGATCCCAGCTCTGCTATTTAAAACTCTGTGCCCTTGGACTAGTTACTTAACCTTTTAGCATCTCAGATTTCTCATCCACACTGCAGAGGAAAATTGTCCCCACTGTATAAGGTTGTTGTGAGAATTAAATGAGCTATTACATGAAAAGTGATTAGAACAACATGTGACTCTTACCATCAACACTCTATTATAAGTAAAGCACTGAGATGCAGTTGTGCGCTTAATACATACTGAGCTCCCTTCCGCAGCCTTCCTACATGATCAGCACCGAGAGCATGGACAGCGCCCTCCCTGGACTCCTCCAAAGGGAGGGTGGGAATTTCCTCCTTTACCCTGTTAGGCTAGATACAACAGAGCATCTGACCAGGAACAAAGTATATGACAGGTTTCATGAGGGGTGGCTCCCTGTTCTTCAGGAAAAGGAAAATGAATACAGAAGCCACTGCTCCCTGCTTCTGCCCAAGAAATATCCAAGCCTAGTTCAAGTACAGGGCTGTTTAGTATAGTGGTTAAGACCATAATATAAAGAGCCAGCTCCTCTCTAGCTGTGTGACTTTGAATTAGTTACTTGACATCTCTGTGCCTGAGTTTCCTCACTTGTAGAAAGGGGATTACAATAGTGCCTACCTCTTCGGATTGTTATGAAGGTGAAATTACTTAATATTTGTAAGTGCTTAGAACAGAGCCAGGTACATAGTATGTGCTTTATAAAGGCTTCTTGAATAAATAGAATAATCTCAGTTCTGTAAACAAATTTTGACCAATTGATTTCCTTTGTGATCAGTACTGGTCTGAGACACTGTTCTCCCTTGGGAGCTAAGAGCACATCAAAACTGTGTTTGTTCAGGGGAAAAGATAGAAAATGCTTAAGTCAGCAAAATCAAGAGGTCCATTCATTGATACAAGTCACTGACATCACTCTTTGGCATTCGACAGCCTGAGAATGCTTTGATTTTTCATCTTGTGAACAAAACAAAGCTCTGCCAATACTTCCTGATCACCAACAACAGATTTAGCAGACAGGAAATGAAATTCTCACTCCTTCCCTTACTACCCTGTGTGTATGACTTGGTCAAGTTATTTCATCTTTCTTTGAGCCTCCATTTTCTCATCTGTAAAATGGGGATGTTAATTCCTATATCGAATATTCCTTCAGTTACACAATAGTTACTCAGTCAATGGAAGAGTTTTCCTTCTACCTTTCTTTTTTAACAGTTGATTTTTTAAAAATTAATTTATTTTTTGGCTACACTGGGTCTTCGTTGCTGCATGCAAACTTTCTCTAGTTGCGGCGAGCAGGGGCTGCTCTTCGTTGCCGTGCGCAGGCTGCTCATTGCCACGGCTTCTCTTGTTGCAGAGCACCAGCTCTAGGTGCGCCGGCTTCAGTAGTTATGGCGTGCGGGCTCAGCAGTTGTGGCTCGTGGGCTCTAGAGCGCAGGCTCAGTAGTTGTGGCGAATGGGCTTAGTTGCTCCGTGGCGTGTGGGATCTTCCGGGACCAGGGCTCGAACCCGTGTCCCCTGCATTGGCAGGCGGATTCTTAACCACTGCGTCACCAGGGAAGTCCCCCTTCTACCTTTTGTATCTCTAAGTCTATAAACGATGAGAAAGTCTGAGAGAGAACTAGTTTGGGAGACTGAATTTCACAGATGGTACCAGCTAATTAAGTGTTAACAAATTTGAAACCAAGTGTACAGCAGGGTTTGTCTTTTTTTTTAACTAAGCAATGCACAATGATACTTCTTGCCTGTGCTAATCTGAAGAAGGCTCTGGCTCTGTTGTTCTACTTTGAATGAAAGAAGGGCTGATGCCTCAGAGGCATAGTAGGAAGAACATAGACTTTGGAACCCAGCTTTTCAACTCCCTGATGTGTCGTAGCCTGTAGCAAGTGACTTAAATTTTCTTCTTTTTTCCTTCTTTTTATCATTAAAGAGTCTTTTAATTTCTGAAGAGTCAAGACCGCTGACAACTTTTCTAAGTCTCAGTTTCCTTGACTGTAAATACCTACCTTACAGAAATACTGAGATTGATTAACTAATATTATGCACACACACACGCACACACTCTTACACACCACTCCCCAGACTATAGCACCTAAACCAGTGCCTGGACTCAGTGTGGTCAGAGACAAAGCAGCTATTTCTGAGCAGAGAGGAAATGCCTCCTCACCACTTAATAACTCATCTATGTTCTTTTTCCTTAGTATTCATCTCTTTATTGACTCTGTGTTTGCTGACTGTATATTATGTGTCTGCTTCAGGCTTTGGAACAGGGTCTCTGCCCTCATAAAGCACAGAGTTTAGTGGAGGAGACGGACATGCTACTTATCTGCTCTATGACCTTGAGTAAGTTACTTAACCTCCCCGTATCCCAGTTCCATTATCTGTACAATGAAAATATTAATGTCGCCTTTACAGCACTGTTATGGAATAAGGTAAAATAGCATATGTCAATTGCTTAGTGCTGGCTTCATAAAACTAATGTGAGAGATAATGAGATAATATAGGAAAAGTGCTTAGAATCGTATCAGGATAATATTTCTTCCATAAATGATGGATTCATCTTATTATTGCGTGAACAGAGGAACACAGAATTGCAGACTGTGATCAGCTCCCTGAAGGGAGAAGAGCCGGCACCGTGACAAAGAATGACGCAGGGGACTTACGTAGGAGGAGTGGCCGGGGAAGGCCCCTCTGAAGAGGTAACTGCTAGGACGTAAGGAATCAGCCTTGAGGGTCAGCAGAGGCAGAACCAGTGCGGGCCTCCTAGATGCCCAGATGTGGTTCAAGCGCCTTCTCTGTGGCTCTCCAGCCCTGTGTCCTCAGGAGAGCCTCGTCGCTTCCCTGAGGCTCAGTCTTCTCATCTGCAAAATGAAAATTACAACGTCAATAATAAAGAGAATGAAGGTAATAGGAATGAAGAAGATAAAGTCAGCGCGGTAGATTTTAAAGAAGAACTCACGTCAGTCACCACGCTGAGAGCTTACGCATCAGAGGCAATTTAGTAAACGCCGGATTGCATCTGCTGCCTGGTGCTAGGCATGCTCCAAAATTTAAAGTTGCCTCCTTGGGGTCATTCACACAACCGGTCAGCCAGGCTTCAAAGCCCAGCACACCCCGGGTCCTTCCCACCTCACCACTCGGTCACATCCAGAACAATCACAGTAGCTACCACATGAGTGGAGCACCTGCCCTAACCCGGGCCTTTTTTGTGAACGCTCTCTTTACCCCTCACGGTGTCTCGGTAGAGGGGATTCTATTCTCTGCCCTCATTTTACAGGGCAGAGGGGCCCTGAGGATGGGCGGCGTGTCCAGCAGTATGTCGCCCAGGCGTCCGCAGCCTGTTTTCCAAGCCCCTGCCCCCCTGACAGACCTCCTTCTGGAAGGGTGTTCTCCTGTGTCCTTAGGCTCCCTCCACCTATCAAGATATCCTACTCCCGATTAGTTCGCCTCTTTCCTTCCTTCCGCCCTTTTCATTCTTGTTCTCCTCCATCTCCTTTTGTGCATTGCACGGGTCTGGGGATTTGCTACGTTGGCAAGTCTGGATATGATGTTGGATAAGAGGCGAGGGGGAGCGAGGAGAGAAAAATGATTCCCGTGATTCTGGCATGTGTGAATTGCTCTATTCTTCACAGCCAGAAGTAATGTCTGAATAATCTCGGAATTAAAACAGTACTTTTCCAGAGGAGGCCGTATTTTCTGGAATAAGAATCAGGATGCATTTCAGAGCAGGAAGGTTAGGAGATGGCCAAAATGTTGGGATTCTTCGGATTGAGGTGGGGGAGCAGTTGAAATTAGTTTTTGTGGAGTAGCTACCAAAGGGTGTTATCATTCCTATTTCACAGAGACAGAAATTGAGGCCAAAAGTCATTTAGCTTCTAAGCTGCTGGAGGTGTTGAACTAAATGGTGAAGCCCTCCTCCTGAGAATTATTCACTCTGTGTGTTCACATCTTGTCCTGCGAGGTCCATTGTAAGCCTTCCGTGGTCCACAGAACTGATGATGTGAGCCTCGGTCTACATATGGCCATGACTTCTCATCCCATTTCAGAGCCCATCCCAGGCTCTGACCTCCCCCATCAAAGCATTCATCTTGTCTATTTACTTGTCCCTATCCCCTTGGACCGTGAGCCCATGACAGATTGTCTGTCTCATGTTTGTGCTCCGGGATCCGGGACAGCCATGTCCTCCTGCCCTTGTTCTATATTCTAAAGAATCACTTCTCCTGTTTCCCAGTCCTCCTCCCTCCGCTGGCTCCTCGCTTTCATCCTCGAGAAGTCCTCTGGATAGCACGCCCTTTCTGGGGAGGTGTCCCTCCCCTGGGCTCCCAGAGTCAGGGGCTTCCACATTGTAGAGCGACCTCCTCCAAACACTCATCCTTCTCCCACCTGGGCCGTGTTTTCCTGCTCCGTACACGTGAGCTGGATAAACAGACAAATGACCCATTACTGTTGTAGCCATGCGTCTGGGGCAAGTCTTTCCAATGTAATCGGTTAAAAAACACTTTTTAATGTGTGCTACTTAAGCGATCTGCATACATTTCATATCCAACAGATTTGTACTAGGCTGATTTGTTCTGTGATGTGGCAGCTTCAAATACAAAAGGAAAAGATACTGCTTGTGGATAACCAGTTTCAGCATTTAGAAAAAAAAATTCCTCTAGGTATTATCTAGAAAATTCCTCTAGGTATTATCTAGAAAATTTTCAAGGAGGTGGAGGTGGGGAGGGCTTCAAATACAGAGCATTTTTCCCTGTACTTATGAGAAGCATCAAGTTTCTGTGTTTTTAGCAGCTAAGAGTGTAAAAAAGAGTGTTAAATTACTTAATAGTTTGTTACATATCAGGTCTAGAAAGCCAATTATGTAAAAAAAAGTCCACATGTATTTTAATAACATTGGATTCTATGTGAGCCAAAACAGCTTGCTTTTCTTTTTCCTTTAACAGCTATTCAGGAAATTCAGGTTATAGTCTCTACCTCCATAATGATTAGAACATTTTTCAATTGTCCATTCGCTTATCCATTCAGTACATCAATGGGTACCATATGCTGAGCACTGGGGAGCACCAGGGAGATGGCTGCATCCTCATCGAGTTATGGTCTCTGCTCGTCCCCTGAGGAAGACATGTATTAAATAAGCTCACACATCGATATGGAAATTACAAATGGTGATAAGTGCCCTGAATGAAGAACAGCAGGTGACCCACTTAAACCAGGTGGTTAGGGAAGTGACAGGCTAGAAGGAGAGCACTTTGTCCCGTCCTCGTTTTACAGTTGGGGAGATAGAGACCCAAGGGTTTAAGACTGTTGTACAAGGCAAGGGACAGAGATGAGGGAAAACTCAGGCCTCCTCTTTCCAAAGCTGAGCTTTCTCCACTAGTCATGGTCCTCCCTTACCTAACTGATTCATCTTCACAAACACAGCATAAGGCTTGGTTATTTCTGAGATCTGTCCACCTCTAGCGGTCAGTGATCTTATTCAATTAAATCCACTCAGATAGACACCCTTTGACTATTTCCCTTTTTTTCTGATCCTATTATGAACCACTGACAATAAAACAATCATAGTAATTCCATTATGGGATTATGTTTATTCCCACCCTCCTTTTAAAAAATGTTTTCTCATAATATCTGGAAACTGTTCTCTTCTTACACAACTTAACTCTAACTTTGTGTTAACAGGTACAGACACAAAACAACTGAATGAAGATCCACAAAGGTGAAATTAGGGGAAGGAAAGATATAACCAGGGAACCCATGCTTGTTCTGATATCTATGTAATCAGACTGTATATGCAGAAGACATTTTCTAAAATAGTCTGAAATAATCTATATTTCATTAGATGGTAGTGTTCATAGAACAAAGTCTTGTTACAAAATAAGTTCTCTGCAATCTGCAATTAATTAAGCAAAGGGACAAACTGTATTTAAAGATCTGTTGAAAGGATAACAACACCATTATTTTTCTGATACAAAGTGCTTTTTCCCATAATGCATCTGACCCCTCTTTTTTTTCTCTCTCTCTTTAGTACTTGACTGCAGTGAAATTCTTAAAATAGGCAGAGTTCTCATCAGAGTATTTTCGTTATCTTTGGAGTGTGTCTCAGATCCCCAAATACCATCTTCTTCCACTAACTGTTCTCTGAGATTTCACCACGGTGGTTTCATTCTTTCTAGCTAAGGCTTTGTTTTAAATTGAACAGAAATGCCCTGGTAGAGGTAACTCACATTTTCCTGCCTTCCTCCCTTTCTTCCTCTCTTCCTCCCCTTCTCCTAACCCTACATCTTTCCATCCTTATCTCCATTCCACCCAAATATCAAAATATCTCAGCATTCCTGGTCGAAATGGAAACTGAATCTCCTCTAGCACCCTTGCCCAGACCTTGCCCACTCAAAGCCAGCAAAGCACCTATAGGCTCAGGATGAGTCCAGGGCTCCCAGCTTGCCTAGACCACATGGCAGCCCCAGAGGAGGGTCTTCCTCGCCTCTGCACAGTGCACGGAACAGCATCTGACACCCTCTAGTTGCTCAAACAATGACGCTATTGAACCAAATTCAATCTAGACTGGCTGGCTGCGAATTATAGAATTTGAATCTGGTTCTACTGTGCTCAGCTGGCTGATGAGAAAATATTTATTCAAGTGGGAACAAGTCTTTTCTTTTCATGGTGTGATTAAAAGTGTTGGACAGACTGGGGTTCAAGTCCTGACTCTGATTCACAGCAGTGGTAAAACTTAAGTCAAATCATCGAACACTGGTAGGCTCAGTGTCTTTATCTTAAAACAGGGATAATAATACTTCATTGGATCACTGGGAGAATTAGGGAGAAGGTCGTAACCAGGTCTGTTATAGGGTCTGACACCTAATAGGTTTCCAATGCGTGTTTACAATCAGAGCCTCAGCACCTCTACCACCTGGAGGGTAGAGCTGTGAGGTGTAACTTGAGGCTCCGCCTTGTTCTGTTTGCTGAACAAACAAAATTCTACTGGCGTATTGCACCTGCTCTACCTACACAGGTGTGCTGCTATGAGGGATAAAACAAAAAAACTAACACAGGGCTCTAGCCATCAAGGAAGTAATCATTATGTTTGACTCGATCATTTAATTCATTTCATTACTTGGTAACAAACTGGGCCAGCAGCAAACTCCCCTGGATGCAAATGGAAAGAAGGGTTTAAATAATTGACTCCAACAAACTGCCTTCTCTCTGTCTGAAACATTGGATGAGAAACAAGAACAGTAGCTGCCTTGTCTTTCTGGCCCATCGCCAAGCTAGACAGGACAAGAAACTCACCAGCTACTTTCCCATTTTCTTACAGGTTTAAAATCTCCATCAAAGTGATGCATCTTTGGGGGCTTCCCTGGTGGCGCAGTGGTTGAGAGTCCGCCTGCCGATGCACGGGACACAGGTTTGTGCCCCGGTCCGGGAAGATCCCACATGCCGCGGAGGGGATGGGCCCGTGAGCCATGGCCGCTGAGCCTGCGCATCTGGAGCCTGTGCTCCACAACGGGAGAGGCTGCAACAGTGAGAGGCCCGTGTACTGCAAAAAAAAAAAAAAGTGATGCACCTTTGGGTGGATTATGGGATGAACTAGGAATCAAAGTTTTCTACGAGTCCCAGTGTTTTTAAATGCATACTAAAAAGTGAATGAGTGAACATACAGTGTCCATAATTCTGACCTTTCCTACTTAATTATCAAGCCCACAGGTATTTCACTTGTTCGAGCACTTATTTCGCTAACATAAACAAAGCATGTCCTATGCATCAGGCACTGTGCAAGGTACTTTACCAGATTATTGTCGATCCATACTACAGACCTGTAAGGTAGTTATTATTATTCCCGTTGTGTAGATGAGGAAACTGAGGGTCAAGAGGTTAAACAATTTAATCATATTTATACCATTAGTAAAAAGCAGAGTCCAATTCTAATTCCAAAATAGTCCTCATGCACATAAAAAATGTATTTATTAAGGGGTATAAGGGAATTGCCCTCCAAAACTTCACTTCCTATGGTTTTTCCCACTTCATTTCAATGACGAGTCCGTTTTTTCTGTTGCACAGGCTGAAATTTTTTTTCTCTGATGCTCCACACCCAATCCGTCAAAAACTCATGTTGCCTTTTCCTTCCAAATAAAGCCAGAACTGAGCATTTCTCATGACCCCTCTCTGGACTCTCAGTGAATTGCTGTGGGTCTCCAAACCCCTCTCCGGGGCTTCGCCCTTGCTCCCTAGACTGTATTCTCATCTCTGCAGCCAGGGGGAGCCTTTGCAAGCAGACATTAGGTTGTGTCCACCTCCGATGGCTCCCACCTCAGTCCGAGTCAAGGCCCAAGTCCTAACAAGGCCTACAAGGACCTGCCTGACCTGGCCCTCTGTTTCCACCCCATTCCTACCATCCCACCCCCCCCCCCGCCACAGTCTCTGCTCATCACACCCTCCTGCTCCTGGCATTTGCACAGGCAAAGTTTTATTCACATCTTATGTCACCTTATGACATCTTATATAGTTTACTTTTCTTTTCTCCATGTAGTGTCTTTCGTCTCTCTCTAGAATGAGGTTAGCAATTTTCAACTTCCTGGTTCTCTGATGTATTTCAAGTGCCTGTCACACAGTAGGTGCTCAATAAACGTATGTTAAATAAAGGAATAAAGACTGGACTGGGGTGCTGTTTAGTGGTATCAAGATGATATAATGGCCAAGGAATACAGGACCATCTGATTCTTAGTCCAAATATAGACGTCCTTCCCAGTGAGATCCATAAGGCAGATATATAGCTGATCCTTGAACAACACAGGTTTGAACTGCACAGGTCCACTTATATGCAAATTTTAGCCAATAAATAAGACAGTACAACACAATCTGAGGTTGGTTGAATCCACGGACACGTAATTGCAGATACAGAGGAATCACAGGTACAGAGAGTTGATTATAAGTTATACTTGGATTTTCAACTGCATGGGGGACTGCATCCTTAACCTCGGTGTTGTTCAAGGGTCAACTGTATACACAAGAAACAGTATAAGGCAAAAATTAATGTAATATTTTATTGCCAGCTGGCCTGGGTTCCAACCCCAAAGGAGCACTCTGGGAAGCTGGACTAGAACAGGTGGCCTCAAGTAGGAGCCTAAGAGATCTTCCACCACCTCAACCCAAACCAGATTTCCAATCTTATCACACCTTGACTATCACCTGCAAGTCAAAGCAAGAGAATCTCTTACTACTTCTGCCGTGGGTGTTAAGAGAGGAGAGGGCAAGAGAATCCTATTAAGTAACGGCGAGAGAGAAGAGGGGGTCACACTCATGTCCTGACCTTCAGGGTACAGTCAATCAACAGCCTGGAATCTGACCAATCCAATTTCTGAGAGCTACACCCTGAAAGAGGGGTCTAGCAAAGATTCCTGCCCCTCCTCAGGTCTTAGACATCACACTGTACGTAGACAATTTTTATTGCTTTTTTATACTTTATGGAAACATAAGCATTTTCCTGTTTACTAAAGACTACATAGGCATCACGTGTGATAGCTGTTGAATGTTCCATCCTAAGGGGTCAGGGGCTTCCCATTGGACAGGAGAGGGACCCTCACTGGCTGACAATAGGCACGACCCTGCTTGGTCCTACAGCCCTGGGCAAGGATTGTATCCAAAACGATTCACTTTATATTCTTGCTACTTTTAGTCTGGTATGAAAAGTACAGATCAGTACCATACGATCCAGCAATTCCACTCCTGGATCTATACCCCAAAGAACTGAAAGCAGGGACTCAGACAGGTACCTGCACACTAACGTGCACAACATCATCATTCACAACAGCCCAGAGGCTGTTCCTGAAGCGATCAAAGAAGGCAGGCAGCCTGTCCTCGCAAGGGAGCCAAGGAGGCGGGGTGGGCCCTAAGACCCAGGAGGAAGAGCAGAATGGAAGTTTCTATGTGTATCTCAGCTCCTAGGTTAAGGCAGTGGGGTGAGGTAGGGCACAGGAGGAAATGGGCTGGGTTGGGGTTACTGGGCTCATCAGGAGGCAGGAGGCTGCCCTGGGCTTTGCTCCCAACAGTTGGTAAGGAGATAAGGAACAGACCCGAACGAACACCGCGAGCTCCAGTGAAAGCCTGATTCTGAAACGTTTATCCCGAAGTTCATTGGGGTGCCTCATACGGGGCTGAAGAATAAAAGAATTTCTGCCAGTGGAAGCCGGTAGCATCCACCCCTCAAAATGAAGGAAGCTGACAGCTAATTTGATCAGTGTAGATAAGACAAGAGAAGAAAATGTTAATTCAGAAGGGAAATCTAATCAAGCCGCCCTGTACCTCCGTGGGCCTCCATCACTCACACCGCTGCTCTCAAATGGGGTCCTCCGCAGTGTGCTGGGCAGGATACGGAAAACACAGATGCCCTCCTGCAGTGGGAGTTGTGCTGAATATTAATGAATCTTTGTGGTTAACTTAAAACAAGCAGTGAGATACTTTAGTCTAGCAAGCAAACTTCGAATTGTGCAGATTAAAGTTGACATTTACTAGCCACTTCCCACTGTGTATGTGTGTGGGGGGGGGTTGGTCCTGAGCCCCTTAAAAGGGACTTCATGGGGAACGTTTGGGGGGCCCTTCCCTGACCAAGAGTGTGGTGCCCTGGCCACTGCCTCCCTCTCAGTCCAACTCAATCCAGCTAACCCAGCTCAACAAACATTTCCTGACTAGCTGGAGGCAGCCCTGCCGAGTGGTAAAAACACAGGCTGCATCCTTGACTAGCTGACTGACCTCGGGGTGATCCTATTACTACCTGGGTTAGCATCTCTGAACCTCAGTTTCAGGTTTTATTTTTCCTAAAACTGGGATTAACAGCAATACCTCCTTTATAGGTTGTAATGAAGAGTAGAGAGTAATCAGCTCAATAAATATAAATGATGATGATGATGATATTCTAGGATATATTCTATAATGATATTCTAGCATTATGCTCTTAACCTTCTGAGCCTTTGCACATGGTGTTTTCTCTGCCTCAAACTCCCTTCCCTACCTCTCGCTAACCTCCCCTTAAGTCTCAGGCCCTGTGTCATGTCCCCTGGGTCACTTTCCCTGACCTCCTCCTTCAGACACTGTTTCCCCGGGACAGTTAGGTCAGGGATTCTTTCCCCTGGGCAACCCCTGTCCCTTGGCTTTCTGCTTTCCTAGCATGTAGCCCATAGAATGGAGGACAGCAATCATTTTAAACATGCACACACATGCATGCACACACATACATACACCCACCACACACACACACGCACGCACACACACACAACAATTATCTTGGGCTTCAAGAGGCAGGAGACCCTGTCTTTGAGAGTCAGTAGAATAAATGGTTGAGTCTTTGGAACCAGCCTGCCTGAGTTCAAATCCTGCCTCTGCCTCTTCTTAGCTCTGTGACCTTAGGCAAGTTACTGAATCTTTCTGTGCCTCAGTTTCCTCATCTGTAGGAATGGAGACAATGATAGTAACAGTACTGCCTTAGACCAAGGCAACCTGGCTCCTGTGCTGTGGGAAGACCTGCTCTGGCCTCCTCCAGCCACGCCCTTCCCAGGGGACCGAGGGGACATTCCACTGGCATCCTCAACTCTCCCCTCCACACGGTGTTCTGGGTGCACCGGACTCCAGAATTCCCAGCCCAGGCAGCCTCTAACCCATCCACTTGCCGGGCCTCCAGGACTTTTTACCTAGTCTGTCTTCCTTCGGGCAGACAGCACCACGGACACTCCCAGGCCTGAGGGATGGCCAAGCGGCCACTGTATGGGAAAGGTTTCTGGACTGAGCTTGAACGTGAGACTAAGGATAGAAAGGGAAGGGGACGAGGAGCTCTCTATGTACTTTGACACTGGTCTGCAGGAAGCTGTGCAGTGTATGACGCTAGCTAGCCCTTCTTGCAGCTGCTAAACCTTCAGAAAAGTTTACCAAACTCATACATGCTTCCTGTGCGTGGAGTGCACGTGTATGTGTGTGTGTGTCACGCAGAAGTGGGGAACAAGCTTGATTTCACGTTGGGGTCAGCACGGGGTAGGTAAGAACAGCACAAACAAAAAGTTAAGAGACTTAGAGGCTGAGGGAAGTTAGCCTCTTGGGCTTAGCAGAAATAGCACAGGTGCATGTGGCTCTCCCTGGGCCAGGGAAGCATCTGAAGGTGGCTGACATTTTTGCACCAGGGTCTCCCGGGGGCAGGGGACCACGACTGACATTTGGGTCACGTGACCTGAGAACAAGTACTTATGCAAAGAGTCAGGGGACCCTCACAGCCGGGATGAGAACAAACCACTGTCTGGAGATAGTACAGACTCGCTGGCTAAAGCAGAGAACACGGATGGGCTGCAGACTGCTCTGGGGCAGGAATCCAGAGACAGGATGGTCTATAGGGTGGGGAGGAGAAGAGAGGCAGAGGGGGAGCCTCGTCATGACGCTGGTTTCCTTGGTTCGTCTCCCCTCACTAGAGCCTCTGCTTCTCGAAACAGATGCTGGGTCACACTTATCTCTCTGTTCTCAGGGCCTATTATGTGCCCATCAGCAACAAGGCACTAATAAATGTTTGTTGAATAAACAAATGAATAGAAATGCTTTTGCATATAAAACATGATATGTTGCTTAAAAATTCAATTTGTGCTCAGCTTTGCAGACGCACATCAATAGTTGGTTATTTTAATTACGTTCAGCTTTTCCTGTGCAACATTTATGAAGTGGACGGTGGCAGTAACATAACTAAACTAATCAGTGTAGAAAGCTAAATAGGACCATCCAAGGTCCATTTTGACCCTCAATTATATGATATGGCGACCAGTATTTGGGACAGATTAAGAGGCAGTGTGGTCCAGGGGGATGATCAACTCCCTTGGACAAACCTTCAAGGTTTGAATCCTTGCTCTGTCCCTCACCATCTGTGTGAATTTGGGCAAGAATCAAATTCTTCCGCTGCCATACGAGGGAAATAATATTTACTTCCTAGGACGTGCCATTTATGAGTGATGGCATGAGGATGTAAGTGGAATATTCAGTAGAATTAATTTCAGGTACTGCTATTCTTGAATGCAAATCTTTAGTCATGGTGAACCTGAGGTGGAGACAGGTAAGTTGCTTCAGGCATCAGCTCCCAGCTCAGGATCCAAGTACCATGAATGACAGAACACCTGACTCTGCCTGGCTTTAATCCAAAGCCTGTGACCCAGCATTCATTGAGATTCAATATGAAATCTGATCCCAAGCACTGAAACAATATTTAATATCAGCCCGTCGTGCCACTGAGTTCTGCTGTAATCTGTTTTCAGATTTGCTGAAGTTTTCTTTTCGATTTTATTAGCAACTATTTCAAATGAAATTGGCACCAGACAATTGGATTACTGAATTGTTGACTCTTATATCCTACTAGACAGTGAAAAGCAAATGTAATTTTCACCAGTTACATGTCAAGCCTTGGCCTAGAGAGACATAGTGGGAAAGGATCTGAATGGATGAGAAACCCAGATGCGGGCTCTTTCTCTGAGCATTGCTTATGTTCGTAAAACAGGACTCGAAAGGGTTAAGGAATCAGCTCCTTATTGCTTCCACAGTACATATTCATATTCACCAAACTTCGTTCCTTTAAGACAACATTTTAGCACGCCTTATCCTCCAAGTAATTCTTCAAGGAAAAATAGATCAGATGAAGGGCATGGACGTTAGGGCCAGAGAGAACCAGATTTAATTCTTATTCCAGCATGATGGTGTTTCGTCTGAAGACAGAAATTACAAGACCTCCTGGCAAACTTGTTAAAAAATTAAAAGAAATGGTCATATACAGGAATGGGCCAATCATTCCCGATTCTCCCCTCTTTTTACAGATGGCAGCTCATCTATTCATTCATCTATCCGGCAGGTAATATTTTTGTCAGATCCTAAGGGGGCAGAATGTATTATTATTGTCAATTATTTGCTTTTTTGCTTTGTCTGGGTCTTTGAATGTGAAAACACACGGGACAGACCTGAATTCAATCTGCAGCATTGAATAAAACAATGTAACTCACTGAGGTTTGGCCGGTGTTTGTTAACACATTAAATGCTGACTAATACACTATGTGCTTAGGGTAAAAGAATGAACAAGACAGACCCTGTTTCCAACGCATGGAGGTTATAATCTAAGGAGGAAGCTTTTAAACAGTAGTTATATGTGGACCTAGAGTCTGTCATACAGAGTGTCAGAAAGAGAAAAACAAATACCGTAGGCTAATGCATATACATGGAATCTAAAAAAAAAAATGGTACTGATGAACCTACTTGCAGGGCGGGAATAAAGAGGCAGATATAGAGAACGGACTTGAGGACATGGGGTGGGAGGGCGAAGCTGGGGTGAAGTGAGAGTAGCATCAACATATATACACTACTGAATGTAAAACAGTTGGCTGGTGGGAAGCGGCAGCACAGCACAGGGAGATCGGCTTGGTGCTTTGCGATGACCCAGAGGGGTGGGATGGGGGGGTGGGAGGGAGGCTCAAGAGGGAGGGGATATGGGGACACGTGTATGCATATGGCTGATCTGCTTGGCTGTGCAACAGAAACTAACACAGTATTGTGAAGCAATTATACTCCAATAAAGATCTATTAAAAAAAAGTAGTTATAATAAATTGTGCATAGTGATCCCTGGTGGACAAGGGAGAGGCTATGGGAACGCGCAGCCGGAGACCACATCCTATTTATGGGGTCAGTGGCCACAGACCAGCCTACAGGCCTGGGCAGTTTCTTGGCTTTTTTATGAGCTGGGATGTGGATCTCATGGAAGGTAAAAGAATGGCATCTCAAAGATGCACATGTCCTAGTCCCCCAGAATCTGTGGATACAGGTGTGATACAGCGAGAGGCTGTTAAGACGGCATTAAGATCGCTAATCAGCTCACCTTAAAATAAGGACATTATCCTGGACTGTGTGGGTGGGCCCGATGCAATCACAAGGGTCCTTTAAAGTGGAAAAGCAAGGCTCAAGGGTGATCCTCAGGGTCAGGAAGGGACTGGGAGCTGCTACTTGCTGGATCTGAAGATGAGGGAAGCAGTTCCAAGGCAAGGAATGCAGAAGCCTCTAGAAGCTGGAAAGGCAAGCGAACGGCGGATTCTCCCTCAGAGCTTCTAGAAGGAACGCAGCCTTGCCAACACCTTGATTTTAGGCCAGTGAGACCTATTTCAGACTTCCAACCCTCCAGAATCGTAAGATAATAAATTTGTGTTGCTTTAAGCCAATACGTTTGTGGTCATTTGTTCAAGCAACCACAGGAAACCAATACAGATCCAACTCTGTCTCCAGAGCCTTTGGTTCCTAGGGTGTTAACTTCCTGTCTCCTATCCCGTGTGCTCTGAGCCCCTCTAATCATTTTAACTCGCTTCAACACCAGCCCCAGAGGCATCGGGGGAGCCACAGGGGGTCGAACCCATCAGCCCAGTGTCCGGTTTCTGGTAGCGTGGCCAGGGTCTTAGAGGGCCACTGGGCATGGGAGGTGCAAGGGGCACTTGAGGGTCACCCAGTCCATGCCCTCATTTGACAGCTGGGTGACTAGGTTCAGAGATGGGGAGAAACTTGCCTAAAGTTCAGAGCCAGAGGGAAGCTGGACTTCCAGGATGAGATGCTTCCCTCATAAACACAAGGCAAACCACATTCCTTCCCCAGGAGCTCACCAGTCATGGTGCCACATGACAGTCACTACGACATGGCGGTCATCATGAAGAAGATGGAAGGTCTGGGGGAGGGGGAGAGTAGGGGGAGGTTTCAGACACTGCCTTCATCTGTCTGAAGGGCTGCATGAGGAGGATAAATTCCTTCGGAGCCTGGGAAAGATGGGGTGTGTGAAGGAGTTGCAGCAGAGATGGGATGCGCTGGATTCCACCGTCTTGCACTGGCCCCGGCGGCAGCATCCTTGCACCGGCTGGTACCAAGGTCCCTTCCAACCCTGAGCTCCCTATCCGGGCGAACAGCGGTGCAGGACGGCTGTGCTCCCCGACAGCACCTGTAAAGCTCAGGGTGGGCTCTTCCCTACCTCTCCCCACCCTCCCTTTTGCCAAAACCAGCAGGAGCAGCTTTCGACTCTGTGCTTTGTCATCCCACTCTCTGTGCCTCTTCCCGCTCCGTTCCAGGCCGCTGGGAGATATATTTGTCTGACTTCAAAATGCCCCTAACAGCCAGCGGCTGTCGGGTGAAGGCACCACGCCAGGGCTGAGCTCATTTGCGAGCAGCCCTCTCTGAGGTTCAGACCTGGCTCGCCCAGCGCCGGCCAGAGCCTCCTGCGGCTGCCCGGCTGCCTGCTGCACCCGCCTCGCCCCTGCTGCCTGCCAGCCCCACCTTTCTCTTCTGTAGAAGAAAGACTCCCAGTGGCCCCATTACTGTGAGGCCGGGACAAACTCAGGTATCATCGTACCTGGGCTCCAAAGGATCATCTCCGAGCCCCGGAAAAGCCTCAAAGCCGCTTCTGAGACCTCTGTGATGTTTCTGCCAGGGGGCAGGCAGCGTTAGGGCCCGGAGAGTTTAATCCCGAGGTTCAATTAGCGCACCCACCACCCTTCCCGGGCACCACCCCCAGCCTAATCTCCCTTTCCCCCAAATACCAGTAACACATTTAAGGTGTTTTCACTTACCTCTGGAAAACAACATTATGGCCTTATTATCCTACTTTTCTGTAAGAGAACTGTGTCCGGGCAGGGCGTGAAGGTGGGGTGCTGACGGGGAGGGAGGGGGTGATGACGGCACATTCGCTGCTCCCCGGGGGGCCTCAGCAGATTTCCATAAAGCAGCCCCTCCGTTCTCACCCTCCCATTGAGGATCCAACTTGGAAAGAAGGTCACTGACCCTGGTTTAGATTTCACTGTGTCTGTTTGCTGTCTTACATTCGGGGCCTTTCCTGATGTGTAATTTTCCTTCTTCTCTTTCTATGTCACCTGCATGAGAGAAAGGAAGACAGAGGCAGAAGGAGGTCACAGCAAGACCCTCGTTCCTTCTTATTCCTAAACAAAGTCTCCGGTGGGAAGGGAGAGCTTTTCAGATTTATCAGTTGCAGCTGAAAAAAAAAGTCCTGATGGGTAGGGAGGGATGTGAATATGGTTCAGGAGCAAAAAAGAAAAAAAGGATTTTATTTTTCAGATATTTTGAGTAAAAAAAAAAAATCAAACCGGGATTCTTGAAGGTTCATGTAAGACAGGAGGAGGGGGCTAAGGAAGTCACCTGAGACCTCGATATTTTACATTTTATTTAGACTTGACATTTTATTGTAGGACATTGTTCTTCTCAAGAACAGTTATAATGTAAATAGCCATCTTTTCTACATCATTAAGGTCACACTGGGATGTGAGGGTTTCCATCCTCACCTAAGGCCTCAGTTTATACTATTTCTTTAGTCTTACAGGAAAGACGGAGGTACAGAGGCTCCGCTGAGTGCCTTTGTACTGGGAATACTGGGTCACATGTCCTCAAGAACTCTCCACTTTCTAAATGAGGAAAGTGAGGCTCAGAGAGTTTAAATACCTTGCCTGGGTCTGCACGGTGAATGAGTGAATGAAGGAATGAATGAACGAAGTGTATCCAGGAGCAGTCTGAGTGTGCCAGGTGGTGCTTCCCCACCACTCACAACTGCCCTGACACTGACGAGGCCCTGGCACCTCGAAGCCTCCCCTGCAGCTCCAGATTCACTTCTCTGACCGCCTTGTTCAGGACACTAACCCCAAGCAAAAGAGTTTACAAGTAAATTCTTGATTCTCTCGCCCCATCCATCCTCCAAGTCCAAAACTAGATCCCCCCACAGTGCTACGGTTATGTACTGCTGCGTAACAAACCACCCCGAAACCTGGTGCCTTAAAACAACTATCATTTTGTTCTATCTTATCAATGTGCGGCTCAGGAATTTGGGCAGGACTCAGCTGAGGGATTCTTCTCTTCCACGTGGCTTTGACAGAGGTCACTAGGGGATTTTCAGTTGGCTGATGGGCGGTTCTGGAGGGTCCACTCACACGTCCAGTGCTCGATGGGCATAGTGGGAAGGCTGGATTTAACTGGACTTTCAACTGAAGTCTCCATATATGGCCTATGGAGCCAGCCGGGTGGTCTTAGGTAGTCAAACTTCTTACATGGCTGAAACTGTGTACTTCCTACATGCAAAACACGGAGTCTAATTACCTCTCCTTGAACATAGGCTGGTCTTCGTGCCTTGCTTCTAGTGAACAGAAGTGATGCTGTGTGACATTCAGGGGTAGGTTAGAAAAGGTGATAAAGTTTCCACCTTGCTCACTGTCTTAGGAAGGGCCTTGCAGTACTGGGCAGATACATACAGGCTAGGCAACCTGGAAGCTGCCATGCTGGAGGGAACAGGTGGAGAGACTACACAGAGTTAGAGATGCCCAAAGGGCCCAGGCTGCTCTTGTCCCCAGCTGTTCAAGTTTTCCCAGCTCAGGCACCAGCACTATGACTGAGAGATCCTTCAGATCACTCCAGCCCCCAGCCTTCAAGCCACCAGCATGGCTGAGTGGAGACAAGCATTCTTCACTGTGTCCTGTATGAATTTCTGACCTTCAGAATCCGTGAGCATAGTATGTGGTTGCTTGACACCATGAAAATTTTGTGTAACGTGTTTTACAGCCAAAATAAGTGGGACAGTGACAACCTAGGGACCCGAGAGTGTGCATATGCTCCAGTTAAGAAGAGGGACACTTTCTGGTCTTTTATGACCCGATCTTGGACATCATAGTCACTTCTGCCGTACTCTATTGGTCAATGCAGTCACCAGATTCGAGGGGAGAGGAGCCAGGACCTACCTCTTGATGGCAGGGAGGTAACAAAATTTGCTGCAAGATTTTTAATATCTCCACAGCCAGTGTTCACCATCTCAATAAACGACAGCCGCTTCTACCCAGCAGTTTAAGCCAAAAACTTGGCCATCATTCTGCATCTCTCCTTCTCCCTTACCTCACACCCAATTCACCAGCAATGGGCAAATCTGGCTGAGTTTCCCTCCACAGTATTTGTGAATCCATCCATGTCTCTCCCTCTCTCCTGCTGCCCTAGTCAAAACCACCATCATCTCTTGCATGGGGTATGTCCAGAGCTTCCCAACAGACCCTCTGCTCAACGTTCCTCTGTTATACTATCCATGCATCACCAGAGGGATCTTTTAAAAATATACAAATTGGGGCTTCCCTGGTGGCGCAGTGGTTGAGAGTCTTCCTGCGGATGCGGGGGACACGGGTTCGTGCCCCGGTCCGGGAAGATCCCACGTGCCGCGGAGCGGCTGGGCCCGTGAGCCATGGCCGCTGAGCCTGCGCGTCCGGAGCCTGTGCTCCGCAACGGGAGAGGCCACGGCAGTGAGAGGCCTGCATACCGCAAAAATATACATATAAAAATAAAAATATACAAATTGGATCCTATCGTTGCCCTACTGAAAGCCCTTCAATATTTTCCACTGTAGTCAATGAGAACTTAATGATCCGCTCCTTGTTTACATTTCCAATCCCACGTCAGGTCACCCTCCTCCTTCCATCTCCTTGGCTCATGCCAAGCTCTTTGCCACCCTAGGGCCATTCTATATGTTGTTCTCTTTGCCAGGAATCCTTTTTTTTTCCAGGTTCTTTGTGTGTCTGGCTCCTTCTTTAGGTCATCGCTTAAATGTCACCATCTCAGTAAGACCTGCCCTGACCACACCAGCTAAGAATGTCAATCTCCCTTTCCCACAATCCTCTTGCTCAGCGTCTCACTCTTGCTGTTGTTTACGTACGGGAGTTGAAATTTACACACTACAACTCAGAAATGCAAAACAATAGCTTAATTTTTTCTCTGTAGGAGATCTCAGTCTTCCCTAGAGTCCTCCTTATTCGGCTGTTGGAACCAGTAACGGTCGTAGGTGATGGGGAGAATATAAACTCACCCTCCTCCGTTCTAAAACAGCTTATTTCAGGTAAGTTCAGCCTCTTTTGGGAAAATGCTCCATCCATTCTAAGTCCAAACTCTCTCTCAGAACGATCCCCTTCCCCTTTCCATTGTTCTCCTCTCTCCATCCATTTTCCCAGATACTGTCTAGGTACTCAGGGATGCTTTTGCCAGAACTGGGAGAAGGTGGTCTCTGTGTGCTTCATCTCCTGATGTTTCCACTGTAGTGTGGCCAGTTTGGTCTAATACTGGGTCACCAGTGTGCGTCCTAGTGTCCTCTGAGGTATGCCTAATCCTGTCTGGTTCTTTTGGATGTCAGGTGGGACAAGCTGCTAAAATCCCTGCCATTTCACTCTAGCTACGGTGATGCAGCTCTCTGTGGACTCTTTCTCCAGCTTCAAACCTCTGTGGGTCCACTGTCCACTCAGGGCCTCGCCCCTCCCCCAGTGTACTTGGGGACTTCTGGACTGCCTAAGGATGGGGGCTGGCAGCACCACCTTGGGGCCATCCATCAATGAGCCTCCCCCTGCTCCTGCTGCTCTACTGGCTCCTCTTCACCATGAACATGCGAGAGAAGGTGGAGAAGAGGGGCACTAGCTGGACATCGTCACACCCGCTGTCACTCACATGGGGTTCTATTGCATTGCGCCATCTTGCTGCTGACTCAAGGCTCTGTGTGGGGAAGGTGCTTCTCAGGGGTGAAGGCAGCATCTCCAGCCTGGATGGGAACCCTCCAGGTCTCTTTGCTTCCTCCTGCTATGAAGAGTAGTCCACTTCCTCCCCTTCTCAGGTGGGAACTTGCCTTGCCCGACATCTCCAGTCTCTTTATGTTTGGGGTGACTATTTTGGAAATCAAAAGTTCCATATGGAATCCTTCTCAGCGTTCCTGCTTTCAGTCTCCTAACCCTCCCGAAAGCAGTGGATTCCTCTGGCTTAGTGTAAAGATGGTGTAAAAGGAAGCATTAAAAGAACGTACATGTGAAGGAGCATGTGTGAGAGTTTGTGAGTCTGCATGTGACTGGTGCCTGCGCGTGTGTCATCTGTGTGCATGTGTGTGTGTGTGTCATGTGTGTGCCCATGTGTGAACGTATAAACATGCACTTATGTGTATTGACTTATGGAGATACATAAAATTGTCCCTATTGTATCTACTTCAAGATACTTAACATGACTTGTTTGTTTATTGTCAGCTTTTCTCACTAGAATATAAGCTCCATAAAAGAAGAGACTTGCCTGTCTTGTTCATCACTGTATTCCCTGTGTCCTAGCACAGTCCCTGACCCACAGCTGTTGCTCAGAAGCATTTGTTGAATGAATGAATGAATTGGATCCATATGGCTTGAGATCCATTTAACTTATGATTTTACCCTTGTCACTAAGGTCTCTTAATTTCTGTAATGCTCAAGAATTGAGTACGTTTATGAATGAAGAAAAGTACCAGTATGTATTGATTATGTCCTGTACTGTGCTAAAACATTAAGATGAAAATCTCCTTTAATCCTTGCAATTATCCTGTGAGACACGAAGCATTACCATTTCCATTGCACGTAGGGTAGATTGGGGCTCAGAGAAATGAAGTGACTTTTCCAAGGTTGAAAAGCCAAAAAGTGGCAAAGCTGCACTGGAATTCATATTCGTCCGACACTAGATCCGCTACATTACTTTGGGAAAAGAAGGCGGGGACAACGAGGCTGCCTGCTCACAGCGCTGTGAGGATCAAATGGGTAACGTGGGACTAGAACAACTCCTGGCACAGAATACACAGCTGACCCTTGAACAGTGGGGCATTAGTGGCTGACCCTCTGTACAGTCTAAATTTTGCATGTAATTTACAGCTGGCCTGCTGCTGTATCCAGCAGTTCCATATCTGCGGATTCAACCGACCGCGGACCCTTTAGCACTAGAGGATTTACCACTGAAAACAATCCTCATGTAAGTAGACCCACACAGTTCAAACCCGTGTTGTTCAAGGGGCAGCTGTACTACTCATATTAGCGGTCCTATTGTTTTATCTGTCCTCTTCATAGTGTCCATTTTCCTTTCAAGAGAAGAGGAATAAATAAAATCCACATCTCGAGGCTAAAGGGCACTGGCAAACCACCTTTTTACCCTCTCCCCTTCCTTCTTTTCTCCTACTTTCTTCTTGACAGAAACAGGCAGAACCAGGTGAGAGCTTCACCTGCAGGTGTCACAGCTGAAATTGGAGGGGGTTATCTGACACTTTCAAAGGCTTATTTCAGGGGTGGAGAATGAGAAAAGCCGCACAGAAATTAAGGTCATAGTTGTGAAGATGATATTGCATGTCTTACTGGAAAGGAAGGATGGGACAGAGCCTCCGTAGCTGGGAGGGCTCCAAGTAGGATAGATGCAGGGCGGGTAGGGGAGGGCACTTAGGCTGTGCCTGTAAAGAGGTAGCAGAATCCAACATACATGGTGCCCAGAATGACTTTGGGGAGGGGTCTCCTACTCTCTAGAGGACCAGGGCACTAGATTCGGGCTGCTTTCCGTAGGAGTGAGGACTAACGCCATCGAGACCAGAGCCAGTGTCCAGAGCAGAGCTGGAAGTGAGAGTCAAGGAGACTGCAACCGAAAGCAATATCCAGAAAGAGGAAAGTCAGACCTTCGGTAGCAAGAAGGAAGTAGAGATGCAGTCAAGAGGGCTTCAAAGAGGAAGGTTAATGATGGGACCTGGCCAGCATCTCCACCCCTCACAGAGCCCCCGGGGCATTCTGTGAGCTGTATCTGTGGACCCTCTTCTAGGGGAAGGGGGGTGGCCTGATCTTCTCTCATCCTTTTCCATATTCTTAAACCAAATAAAGGTTTTACAATGACTTGTGTAAACTACAAGTACTATAAAACCACACGAGATTGTTCATATTATAATCTTCATTGTCTCTCCAGAGTGGAAGAGGGAGAGAGGTAGGAACTCAGGAACAGGAGCTGGTCTTGAGTTGTTAAAGACCATCTTTCCAGTCCCTTCAAAGAAAAGAATCCTATCTTTAGATTTGAGAAAAACTGACCTTTGGGAAGCAAGAACCATGAAAGTAGGCAGCTTGGGGTCCCACTATGGGGGGAGTCTCACATTATAGAAACTGGAGAGTCACGGAATATCGGAGCTCAGAGGGACCTGAAAGATGGTCTGTGTCTGAAGTTTTCAAACCTTCTTCTGCAGAGCGCAGGATGCTGCAGAGCTGCCAGGAGGGGTGGCCGTGGAGTGTCTCTCAGCCCTTGTTCCTATTTCAACCTAAACACTGTTACTTTTATGCTCTTTGTGTTGGATTTCTGCATAAGGTTCTGCTGTTGCTGCAGGAAATGTGCAAAGCTCTGCTCTATTCTGATTCACCCAGTGCATCAGAGGAAGAAAGGAAGTCCTCCTGTGAGCAGAACACTCCCAGAGCACACAGCTAGTTTGGGGCAGACAAGGGACTTCAGCCTGGCACCCTTCCCTAGCGTGCAGAAGGGAACAAATGGGATGAGTTCCTTCCAGGAAGAATTTGTTTCCCCCCAAGGTATTTCCCGAGTTCCAGCAAGTGGCCTGGTAGGACCCAGCTGGCTGTCTCTCCACTGGATGCCATACCTGATAAACAGCCCTAGGACAGCACCAGGCTGCCTCAGTAGTTTATCATCTCAGCCAAGGAAGGCTTGACTAGGAGACAAAACACCTCTTCATACATTTGCATCAAAATGCTCTGCAACCTTTGACTCCAGCACTGCCTTTGTTAGCCCAAGAGCTCTATTATCAACTCTATAAATCTGGCAGTGGCATTTGCATATGCCTCCGTAGGCTCTATAACATTCCTAGGCTGTCACGACATTCAGAGAGGTGAGGCAGGAACAACATGCCACTGGGGTGAGAGGTGAGCCTCTTCACACCTATGCTGATGAACCAGTGGGTGCAGCTTGGGTGAGGGAGGCGCACCGTTTACCGATCACAGGCAAGAAGTTAGGCACTGCCCTAGGCACCCTGCGTGAACATCATTTGATCCTCATGACAGCCTGAGAAGTGAGTATCTATTGGTTAGAATGGGCTAGGCTCAGATCAAAACTACAATGAGGTATGACCTCACACCGGTCAGAATGGCGATCATCAAACAGTCTACAAGTAATAAATGCTGGAGACAGTGTGGAGAAAAGGGAACCCTCCTGCACTGTTGGTGGGAACGTAAATGTGTGCAGCTGCTGTAGAGCACAGTATGGAGGTTCATCAAAAAACTAAAAATAGGGGCTTCCCTGGTGGCGCAGTGGTTGAGAGTCCGCCTGCTGATGCAGGGGACACGGGTTCATGCCCCGGTCCGGGAAGATCCCACATGCTGCGGAGCGGCTGGGCCCGTGAGCCATGGCCGCTGAGCCTGCGTGTCAGGAGCCTGTGCTCCGCAACGGGAGAGGCCACAACAGTGAGAGGCCCGCGTACCGCAAAAAACAAACAAACAAACAAAAACTAAAAATAGAGCTCCCGTATGATCCAGCAACCCCACCTGGGCATATTCTGGAGAAAACTCTAGTTCAAAAAGATACATGCACCCCTGTGTTCATAACAGCACTATTGACAATAGCCAAGACATGGAAGCAACTTAAATGTCCATCGACAGATGAATGGATAAAGAAGGTGTGGTACATCTATACAATGGAATATTACTCAGCCACAAAAAGGAATGAAATAATGCCATTTGCAGCAACATGGATGGAGCTAGAGATTATCATATTAAGTGAAGTAAGTCAGACAAATATCATATGATATCACTTATATGTGGAATCTAAAAAAAGTGATACAAATGAACTTATTTACAAACCAGAAATAGGCTCACAGACTTAGAAAATAAACTCTAGTTACCAAAGGGAAAAGGGGCGGGGGAGGGATAAATTAGGAGTTTGAGATTAACAGATACACACTACTGTATACAAAATAGATAAGTAACAAGAACTTACTGTGTAGCACAGGGAACTATATTCAACATCTTGTAATAACCTATAATGGAAAAGAATCTGAAAAAGAATATATAACAATATATAAATATCATTTTATATATATATATATATACACACATATATAACTGTATCACTTTGTGTACACCTGAAACTAACACATTGTATTATAAATCAACTACACTTCAATAAAAATTTTTTAATTAAAAAAAATTTTTTAATTAAAAAAAAAGGACGGGTTAGGCTCTGTGATAGTAATGCATAAACCTTGGAATCCCAGTGGCTGCACATAATGAAAGTTCACAAGTCACGCAAACCCAGACTGGGCTGCGAAATGGATACATTACAGGGTCTTCCTTCTCTTGGCCAGGTCTCTCCTGCTATATCTAAAATCAAGTTCATCCCGCTACCTCTAGGATTGATCCTTTTCTACTTATTTATGGTCTAGACCACACAAGACATTCATAGCTCTCCTATTAATGAAACCTATACCTTATTCCTTGGGAAATAATACAATGGCCTCATGATGCCCGGGGAAAGGCAGCCCCTTCCTGCCCAGACTTAGATTAAAAAGCACTCATTGTGCATGAAATTAAAGAGTATCACACTGGAATTCCTTCCTTTTATTACCTAGGAAATGAAATTTAGAAGTCTCATTTCACCCCAACACAAATATAGCTGTTTCATGAAAAATGACAATACTGATTTCATTCATGACATAATTAACGGGGTGAGAAACAAACACTTAAAACCCAAATATGGGGTTTAGTAGGCTTGGTAAAACTTTTATGATTAGCTATAAACAATCAGATTTAATGAAGCAATACATCTGCTCATACAAAGTATAAATGATTATTAGAGTTGCAGACAAAACATTCCTACTCACAGAAGACCTAATGGAATGAAAACAGTAATTACAATGCCAAAAATATTGTTAAGTGTTAAAATTGACACCGGGAAAATGAAACACTTTGCTTAATTTCTGATAACGTTACATGTTGAGACATGACATGTCTGGCATTTCAATTGACACAAAACCTTGTTTTTTAGTTCAAACACATTTCAGACTTTCACACTCTGCTTTGCAATGATTTCCCAAAGTTTGGCCTCGCTCCCTCAGATTGCAGGGTGCCGTGGGTCCAAGTTATATTTCCTGTCTTCTTGTACATTACCTAAACTCAAAGAGTTTTGTTTTGTTGCTGTTTTCCCTTTTAAATGCAAGTCAAATTCTGTGATCTGGAATACCACTGCTTGCAAATGTCAGCTCCCCTCCCAAGAGAAGCAGCACGTGTGTGGACAAAATGTATAACTCAGGTCCCACAGAGATCCAGGAACCATATTCTACCTCTGCTCATACGACATCTGATACTATAGATAAGCAAGATGTAAAGTGGGGACCATTTTGCATTTTGTCTGATGTCTCTGGACGAGCAAAATATTGCCTAGAAACGGTTTACAATTTCTATTTGAATATATTCCCTGTAATATATGCAGGTTTCTACAAACAAAAGGAACCCCACACATTTCAGCAGGCCGACAGTCTGAAAGCGCCCTCTCCTCAGAGCGCTGAAATCAGCACCATTTGAACAAAGCAGCCTGTCCTTTTAAGAAAAATCCCTCTATAGAAATGCTATAATTTTCCTGTTACAAAGGAGCCTTTTTCAGAGCACGTAAAGTGCCAGTTTGTTCAGTGTGACCTCTGCTTTCATTCTATCAAGGTTGTATCTGATTACAATTTAAGACAGATGAAGGGGATGCCTTTCGAGGCAAAGAAGAAAAAAAGTTTTAGTCTTGGGTCACTTGCAAAAGTGGTTCATCACTTTTATTGGCAACGTTTTCAATAACATTTTGGGGGTGGTTCTCCTATGTCAGTCTGAAAAGATGTCTGGGATACATTTTCAGGGCTTTGATGTGCTTATTGGGAGTTGACCCACATGGGAAATGCCGTGCTGCTGCTTTCTTTCCGGAAAGCAAGGTGGCTGAACCGGAGAGGGTCTCAGCGGACATCACATCTGCATGGGGCCTCCTTGTGTGTCGGGCCATTCGGTTGCCTAAGCCTGCTCTGGCCCACAGTCCAAATCCTACAGGAGCTGATGTGACTTCAGAAGGAGCTCTGTGAACTGTGAAGAACAGTGCAGACGTTCTTTGTGTATTACTGGAGACAGAAAACCATGGTGGTAAAGAGTCCAAAAGAGCTGGGTCTTAAAGCCTGGCTCTACTACTTACTGATTCTTGCAAACATTCTATATTATTCATATAATTTGGGCTAATCAGCTCCCTGAGCCTCAGTCCCATCCTCTACCTCACAGGGTTATCAAGAGTTAAATGAGATAATGTCCATCATTCTCTGGGCACAGTGCCCAGGACATAGTAAGTGTTCAAGAAATGTCAGATGTGATTGTTTTTCGTAGTTCCGGTACTTTGAAGAAGAGATAAAGCCCTGGGAAATCTTGCCCTCCCTGAAAACCGTGGGAGGGAACACAGTTGAGTGTAATAAAAGTGGCACAGACATTGGAGTTAGACTTGTATCCTGTCCCCCGTCTGAGACCTTGGCTTTATCTTCCTGTCATCGAGTTTCCCAAGTATAGAAACAAAGATACTTTCTACTTCGTAGTTCCTGGCCTATGGGATAGGCCCATACATGTTTTATGAATGTAGGGATGAGATAACAAATGGAAAGCACTTTGTACGTAGCAGATGCTTTAAAAATGTCACACTGTATTTACGGGTTGGATTATCTCCGCCTCAACGGGTAAACTGTGCTCCTTTCAGCGCTACCTTTGAAAGTACATCCAGCCCCACCGTATGCCTTTGTCCAAACCTCAGCCCCTACTGGGAGCAGCCAACTCCTCCCTAAGGTCCCTACAGCCACTCAGACTGCCATCTGTCCCCTGCCCAGCAGTCTGGAGGGATCTTTCCAAAACTATGGAGTAAATCATGATGCCCCCTGCTTGGACCCTCCAGTAATTCCTGTTGCTGTCAGAGTGAATCCACCATCCCCACCCGGGCCCCTCCCGGCTGCCCATCTAGCCTCACCTGCTGCGGCTCTGCCCTTCACTCTTCCCACCTGGCAACGCTCTTGTCCTTCTGTTCCTCTAACACAGCAAGGACTTGGCTGTGCCCTCTGCCTGGACTTTTCTTCACCCAGATTTTTCCTGGCTCCTCTGTCTCTTCATTCATGTTTTGGTTCACATGTCTTCCCTCCAAGAGGCCCCTTGACCACCTAGTTTCCCCTCCAACCCAATCACCTCTTGACCATGACCACTTTACTGTCTCCCTGGCAGCTCTCGCTCCCAAACATTCTCCTCTTTTTTGTTTTTGTTTTTGTTTTAATCATTTTTCCTATCTCTCTCCCTGACTGAATTAAACCTGAGATCAGGTGTTTTGTATGTTATCGGTCACCCTTGTATCACCAGAGCCTAGGACATGTGCTGGCATAGAGTAGGCGCTCAATCAATGTTGGCTTAATGAATATTGATCGCTCACTGTGTGCTGGGCACCAGTTAAAGTGTCCGGGATTCAGAGAGATGAATGGCTGTTTTGTTCTCAAAACAGATAAATATTGCAAGAGAGATAAGCTTAGGATATTATGGGAGAACAAAGGATAGACAAAGACATCCATATATTGAATAAAATGGGGTGATGATGGGGGTGGCAGAATCTTCCCAGGGTGGCCAAAAGCACCTGAATCTCGAAGACCATGTACTAAATTGTAATGTCCCTCCAGCCAAACTGCTGTACCAAATGGATTACATATGAAACGGCTTTGTAAACAAATTTTTGCTCTTAATGTTGTTGCTAGTAACCTTTGTCTAAGGCTGTACATTGGCCCTTGCTCCCCTGAGCCTCTAATTTCAGGATGGTCTGTTTCTTTTCTCTACCCATGCAAAGAAAACCCCAAACCTTCAAACTCTAACCTCAAGCCTGAGACCATGGGTAGTGGGTTTAAAAGAATGGAGAAGCCGGCTGTGGGCAGAGCCTTGGAAAATAGCTGCTTCTGCAAAGAAGGATGACTCCCATTGTCAGACCGGCCCCTCACAGTGTTGTCAGGGGAGAGGCTGGCGAGAGGCTCTCACAGAAAAACACAAAAAGAATTGCTGTTAAAAATATTGTGACAAGTTATATGAAGCACTGAGGGATATTCCTGAGTTTCTCAAGAGCGAGGCAATCGTTCCCACAGTCATAAAAGTGCCTCGGCAAGCAAGGACAGTAAATGTAATAAAAGGGGGGAAATGTTGTCTGAGCTCATAAAGGAGGAGGGTGATTGTGTAGTTACAGACCTTCATAAACTCCTTCAACACAGTAGAGGGAGAGAAATTGGGTCAGCAGACGATGCCTCCATCACGCTTGCTAACCTGGACAAGCTGGGCCAGTGGAAAAACAATGGGACCGTGTCATTATTCTAGTGAATAAAGGCAGGGCCTCGGGGGAGTGACTTGTCATTCTAGAGTCAGCACAAGACATATTCCAAAAGTAGAAAACTTACTGGACTAGGGATCCGGAGACCCGGGCTCTGGACCTGTTTTTTTTCTGAGCTATTGTGTGGCTTAAAATAGTCACTCAATATACTAGTCAGGGTAATTAACTCCAGATGCTATAACAAACAAATCCATACTCTTAGCATACTGACACATTAAACATGCATTTCCCTATGATATCATCATGCAATGTGGGTTAACAGAGGGCTTTGCTCGACATGGTCATTCAGGGGCCCAGGCTGATGGACATACTGCCATTTTTAAGCACATGATTCTCAAGATCACCCTGGTATTAACCTCTAACCTGCCAGTGGGAAAGAGAGAAAGGGTGTTGAGGACCACAAAGGATATTAGGAATCTTGGGACTTACACACTAAAATTACAAATTATCTCTTTCTCCTGATGTACAATGGTGGAGCAGCAACAGAAATTCCACAGTAAAGTCTCACATTCGCAAAAGAAGGCACATACTAGTCACGGATTCATAGCAATGTGGGAATCCTGTAGTGCAGACACTGTGAGCTTCCTTGTTTTAGGACGGGGGAGGCTCCCTAGACTTCTGCTCTGCTCTTTGGGCAGAATCATGAGGTCCACTTTTCCCAGTGGTCCAGGCTTTACCCCCGAGGGAGATTTTTCTTTGCTCATTCTCTTCCATGACCACTTCTGATGTGTGTTGGGGAGAAGCTCTTCTTGGGAACTGTAAGTTTCTGGAGCCTGATCTTTCCTTACAGAAGCTTGGAGGACAAAGTGTTGTTTTAAGTATTAAATCATCAAGGATCTTCTTAGTCTGAAATTACGGGTTCCTTGGTAATACAATCCTCCCCAAACCTTAGTAGACATCTGATGTTTTTGCTTCCAGTCAGTTCGAAGAGCCAGTAATGATACTCAAACATCTTTCCTGGATATATTTTTCAAATCTACTTTATTTCTTTGCTTCTCCATCCCTATGCCCTTCTCTCTCAACTTCATGGTACATGAGGCTGTCAAGGTTAAGTGGGAAGACCACATTTTTTTTTTTTTTTTGCAGTACGCGGGCCTCCCACTGTTGTGGCCTCTCCTGTTGTGGAGCACAGGCTCCGGACGCGCAGGCTCAGCGGCCATGGCTCACGGGCCCAGCTGCTCCGCGGCATGTGGGATCTTCCCAGACCAGGGCACGAACCCGCGTCCCCTGCATCGGCAGGCGGACTCTCAACCACTGCGCCACCAGGGAAGCCCGGAAGACCACATTTTTAATCTGATCTTTGTTGCAAGGTTTGTTTGCTTGTTTATTTAGACAAAAGGCTTTCTAATTCTTATTTTCTACCATCTGGAGTCTAGAATCAGTCAGCTTTACTGATCCTCAAGGTCCCACTGGACTCTCTCTATTCTGGACTCTCTCTATTCCCTTTTATTCTTGCTTAGAAACCACCTAATGGTCCCCTGAGTGCGTCTTGCAATGCCTTGTCAAACAGCCAACATTTGCCAAGCACTTCCAACATTCAGTTTTCCACCAGAGATGAGACCATTACTATTTTCAGATCTAACCCACATCAAATGTCCTGTTTCTTGGATCCATCCCTGTACCAAATACGAAAAGAGTTGTGGTTTGTCTAAGGAAAAGAGAAATCCCTCCAGGTATTCTGAGCAGGAATGGATTTAATATAGGCAGTGAGAATTTTGCCCAGTCCTTGTAAATGCTAGGGATGAAAGGTCATGAAATCCACTGCACCCTCATCCCAACCTTCGGAGGGGAGAGGCAGATGTTAACTTGCAATTGTATTTATTTGTTTAATATTATGATGCATGTTATATAAAAAGAAGTTCTGGGGTACTCTGAGAGGGTACAGCTGGGTGAATTAGTGTAATATGGGGCATAAGGAATAGACTCCTCTTAATTCCTTTGTTTAGGCTTCAGTAGCATGAGAGGGACGAGCATTCCACATTTCCCTGACATGAGGGTATTGTGAAGACTGGCTCTTGTAAGCCACACTGATTAGATGCTGGGTAGCAAACATTCATAGCATTCTGATTGAAGTACAGTGCCTAGATTCAAAACTAATAGGTAGAATGCTTTCTACTCCATTACTTCCAAGATACAAGCTGAACTCCTGAGCACATGGCACGTGAGGGCGCTCAGGCTCTGACTTCCTGCCTCGTATCTTGCCTCTGGTTGGACACCACTTCATATTCTGTACCTATAATACAAACTTCATCTTCATCCTATGAACTTGGCATATTTTCTCACTCCTCCTTGGTAGGCTGTGTCCTTGATTCAGAATGCCCTCACCTTAAGTGCTCCCCTAATCTGAAGAGACACTTAAAAATGTTTCAAACTAAATTAAATTGAAAATAACACGAATCAAAAATCATTTGATGTAGTAAAAGCAGTACTGTAAGATGAATTTATAGCAATATATGCGTATATTAAAAAAGAAGAAAGATCTAAAATCAATAAAATTAGAAAAAGAAGAGCTGTTTAAGCTTAAAGCAGAAGAAAAGAAGTAATAAAATTAGGAACAGAAACTGAAGAACTTGAAAGCAAAAAAAAAAAAACAAAAAACAATAGAAATAGCTGGTTCTGTGAAAAGATTCTAAAAACTGATAAACCTCTAGCCTGGTTAACCAAGAGAAAAAGAGAAAGAGAGAGAAGACACAAATTACAGTATCAGAAATTATGCCATCACTACTGCTCTCATGCACATTAAAGGATAAAAAGGAATACTATGAATAATTCTCTTTGATGACTGATGAAATAGGTCAATTTATTTAAAAAGATATAAACTACTAAAACTCATACAAAGAGAAATGGATAGGTTTATATCTATTAGAGAATTTTAATCAATAATTAATAACCTTCCATAAAAGATGACACCAAGGTCAGATGGTTTCACTGGTAAACTCTACAAACATTCAAGAAAGAAATGAAACCAATTCTCCATAATCTCGTCCAGAAAATAGAATCAGAGAGAATACTTTGTAACTCAGTCTCTGAAACCAACATTACCCTAATACTCAATTCAAAGAATTATAACAAAAGAAAGTTGTAGATCAACATCTTTCATGAACATCAATGTAAAAATCTTCAACAAAATATTACCAAATCAAATTCAAGAATGTATAAACAGAACTATACACCATGACCAAGCGGAATTTATTCTAGATATACAAGGCTGGTTTTACATTTCAAAAACAATCGATGCAAATCACCATATGAACAGGCTAAAAAAATGAAAACTCATACGATCAAATCAATTTATGCAGGAAAAGCTTTTGACAATACCCATTCCTGATAAAAACTCTCAGCAAACTAGAAAGAAGGGACAACTTCCCCATCTTGATAAAAAAAAAACATCTATAAAACACACACAGTTAACACCAAACTTAATGGAGTGAAATGAGGTGCTTTCCCTCTAAAATCAGGAACAAGGCAAGGATATCCTCTTTTCAACATCACATTAGAAGTCTTAACAGTGGAATAAGATGCACACACACACACACACACACACACACACACACACACACATACACACACACACAGAAGACCCTAAGAAGGAAACAGAAGTTATACAGATTGGAAAGAAAGAAATAAAATTTTTTTTGTTCACAGATGACACATTTCCTATATCAAAAATTCTAAAGAATAGCCAAAATTTTTCTGGAAATAATAAGTGATTATAGCAAGATTAATATAAAAAGTGAAGCGTTTTCCTTTATACCAACATTGAACAATTGGAATTAAAAATTGAAAATTAGTATCTTTTACAGTAGCACCCCCAAAATGAAATAATTAGGTATAAAACTAATAAAATAAGTATAGGACCTGTATGTGGAAAACTACAAAACTCTGATGAAAGAAATCAAAGAAGATCTACATAAATGGAGATATAGTCCATGTTCTCAAATTGATAGACCCAATATTACTAAGAAATCAATTCTTTACAACTTATTCTATAAATTATTGCAACCTAATGAAAATCCCAGGAAGGTATTTTTTATATCTCAACAAAATAATTCTCAAGTTTATATGGAAAAGCACAAGATCAAGAATAGTCACCACAATACTGAAGAAAAAGAACAAAGTTGGAGCACTAACAATATCTAATTTCAAGGCAAACTATAAAAGCTACAGTAATCAAACAGCACAGTATTGGTGAAAGAACAGACACATCAATAAATAGAACAGAATGAAGTCCAGAAATGAACCAACACAAATACAGTATTTGGTCTTTGTCAAAGGAGCAAGGGCAATTCAATGGAGAAAGAAAGGCCATTTTAATAAATGGTGCTGGAAAAATTGGGTGTCCACATGCAAATAATAATTATAGTAACCTAGACACATGCCTTACATTTTTCACAAAAAATAAACTCAAAATGGACCAAAGAACTACATGTAAATGCAAAACTATAAAACTTTTAGAAGAAAACATAGGAGAGAATCTACATTTGCTTCTGCTCTGTGGAAGATACTGTTAAGATGTTGAAAAGTCAAGCCACAGGAGGAAGAAAATACTTAGAAAGCACATACCTAGTAAAGGGCTTGTATCCAAAGCATTCCAAAAACTCTTAAACCTCAACAATATAAAAGCAACAACTTAATTGTAGAACGGGCAAACAACTCAGTATCTAAGAAACAAACAACCCAATTAAAAGATGGGCAAAGTACTTGAGATGACATTTCTACAAAGAAGGCATACAAATGGCCAACAAGCACTAATAATTAGGGAAATGCAAATCAAAATCACAATGACATACCACCTCACACTCATTAGAATGGTTACTGTTAACAAAATAGAAAATAACAAGTATTGGTAAGGATGTGGAAAAATTGGAACCCTTGTGCATAGCTGGTGGGCATGTAAAATGGTACAGCCACTACAGAAAACAGGATGTGTCCTCAAAAAATTAAACACAGAATTACCATACTATGATCCAGCAATTCCACTTCAGCAAGCCCAAAAGAATTGAAAGCAAAGACTTGAAGAGATATTTATGCCCCATGTTCATAGCAGTATTATTTTTAATCACCAAAAGTGGAAGCAAACCAAATTTCTATTGATGGATGGATGGATAAATGAACTGAGACACATACATACAATGGAATATTATTCAGCCTTAAAGAGGGAGGAAATTATGAGACATATTACAATATGGATGAACCTTAAAGACATTATGCTAAGTGAAATAAGCTAGACGCAAGAGGACAGCTAAAATAGTCAAATTCATAGAGACAGAAAGTAGATTGGTGGTTGCCAGAGGCTATGGGAAGGAGGGAACTGGAAATTATTGTTAAATGGGTACAGAGTTTTAGTTTCAGAAGATGAAAAGTGTTTTGGAGATAGAGCTTGGTGACGTTTGCACATGAATGTGAATGACACTTAAAATGGTTAAAAAGCTAAATTTCCTGTTATGTATATTTTACCACAATTTTAAAACATGGACAAAAAAATCTGAACAGATACCTCACCGAAGAAGATATATAGAAGGCAAATAAATATGTGGAAAGATGCACATCATTTGACTTCAGGGAATCACAAATTCAACCAACAATAAGAGACTACTCACACCCATAAAGTGGTTAAAGTCCAAAAAAACTGGCAATACCAATTTCTGGCAACAAGCATACCTACCACCCAGATCGTGGTTGCTAATATCATTCTCCAATAAAAGGAACCAGGATTCCTTAGAGAAACAGATGATTCTAAGACTGGGTCATGAAATATACAAGATGAGCCTTGTAATGCTGGAAAGTTAGGAAGTGTTAAAAAAATAAAGTCACAGTGACGGAGAGGCATCTATCAAAGGGATGCAGGAGCCAACTGAAAGAATTCCCGACTCCCAGTGGCCAGAGCGGGAACACTTCAAGCAAGACATTAAATGCTACTGGATTATAACCTAAAGTATAAAGTAAATATTCATGGGTCCATCCTGTTATGAATAAATGGTTCAATAAATAAATAAATGGGGGAGAATAGACAATTCTTCAGTGCAGAAGAATTCCAAATAATTTGTGTAGATACTCTGCCCTCAAGGAATTAGAGGGTAGCATCCCACTCCTTAAGCGTGGGCTGTGCTTAAAAGTACAATAAGGAAAAGGGGGAAGAAAAAAGTAACTGTGGTGGAGAAAGCTGACAAACACTGTCTCAGCCAGGTGATCGAGGCAACACCAGCCGTGGTAAGTCATGTTGATGGTATGTGCCCTTGGTACAGTGTGAGGAAAATGGCACTTTTCCTCTGTGGTCTTCCTCTCAAAAGCCCATCACCCCAATCTAATCATGAGGAAACTCTCAGACAAATTCCAGTTAAAGGACATTCTACAAAATACATGACCAGTACTCATCAAAAACAAGGAACATCCAAGAAACTGTCAGTCAAGGAGAGCCTGAGGAGACAAGATGACTAAATGTGGGACTTCCCTGGTGGCACAGTGGTTGGGAATCCACCTGCCAATGCAGGGGACATGGGTTCGAGCCCTGGTCCGGGGAGATCCCACATGCCGCAGAGCAACTAAGCCCGCGAGCCACAATTACTGACTCCGCGTGCCACAACTACTGAAGCCGCGCACCTAGAGCCTGTGCTCCGCAACAAGAGAAGCCACTGCAGTGAGAAGCCTACACACTGCAACAAAGAGCAGCCCCTGCTCACCGCAACTAGAGAAAGCCCGCGCACAGCAACGAAGACCCAAGGCAGCCAAAAAAATAATTAATTAATTAATTTTTTTAAAAAAGATGACTAAATGTAACATGGGGCCTTGCTTGGGATCCTGGAGAGAAAAAGGTCATTAGGTAAAAACTAAGGAAACAGGAATACAATATGGACTTTAGTTAGTGCTAATGTAATAATGGTTTAATTGTAACAAATGTACTATACTAATGTGACATATAAATAAAAGGGAAAATCAAGTGTGGGGTACATGGAAATTCTATGTATTATCTTCACAATTTTTCTATTAATTTAAAACTGTTCTAAATTTAAAAGTTTAAAAAGTGAAAAAGATCGTTATGTTTGAAAAATTACATGACAAAGTTGAAGACAATCAAATTATTGAAATAAAAAATTATAAATATTTTCATCAACATCTGAAATATGTAAAGAATTTTTTTAATTGTTAAGGAAATGAAGAAGAATAGGAAAATGCGCAAAGTCACAGAAGAAACACATACGGCCAATAAACACGTGAAAAAATATTTAATTTCTCCAATTACTAGAGACAGTCAAATGAAAATAAGTTAACATTTTTTACCTCTCAGTTTGGCAAAGATTAAAGATTGAGAATCCTGGGCTGGGAAGATGTGTGGAAATAGGCACTTTCATATGTTGTTGATGGGAGATGAATTGGTAAAGACATTTTTAAAACAAATTTGACTACAGCTATCAAAATTTTAAATGTACCTTTGGCCCAAGAGTTCTACTTCTCTGAAAACATCTTAAATAAAGATTCATTCTTAGGCACAAATATGTTAACTCTAGAATATTAACTGGAAATCTATTTTTGACACTGAAAAGTGCAGACAACCTGAAAGCCCATGAGAAGGGAAGTGGTTAAAACAATTCATGGCATGTCCAGGAAAATCTCTTCATCTATTCGAAAAGAGTCAGGCACTACATGGAATTATTGCTAAGAAATATTTTAAGTGAAAACAGGAATTTTCAGAACCATGCTTACATTGTTATCTCCTGGATATATATATATAGATTTGTGTGTGTGTTTAAGGGCTTAGAAAAGAACTAGAAAACCATGCAGTAATACGTTGAATCTGTTTCTTTTGGGGAGGAGAAAGGGTAAAGGAGACTTTTTTTGTTTGTTCGAAATATTAACGTTTCTTTCTTTATTGAGATATAATTGACCTATAACATTATGTTAGCTTCAGGTGTAAGACATGATGATTTGACATTTGTATATATTGCAAAATGATCACAATAATAAGTCTAGGTAACATCCAGCACCATATAATTAACAGTTGTTTTTCTGGTGGTGAGAACTTTTAAGATCTACTCTGTTAGCAACTTTCAAATATACAGTAGAGCCTCATGAACTATAGTCACCATGCTGTACTTATTTATTCCCCAGGACTTAAGTTTGCACCTCCAACCCCCGCCTCTGGCAACAACCAATCCGCTCCAGGTAGCTATGAGTTTGTTTAGATTCCACATATAAGTGAAAGCAGACAGTCTACCTCTGTCTGACTTATTTCACCCAGCCTAAGGTCTTCAAGGTCCATCCATGCTGTTGTGAATGGCAAGATTTCCTTCTTTCCTATAACTTAATAATATTCCACTCTATATACAGCTGACCCTCGAACAACATGGGTTTGAAGTGTTGCAGGTCCACTGTTACGTGGATGGTTTTCAATAGTAAATACTACAGTACTACACAATTCGTGCTTCGTTAAATCCTTGGATGTGGACCTGAGGACACAGAGGGCCGACTGTAAAGTTCCACACAGATTTTCCGTTGTGTGGAGGGTCGGCACCCCTAACCCCTGAGCTGTTCAAGAGTCAACTGTATAGGGCTCCCCTGGTGGTGCAGTGGTTGGGAATCCGCCTGCCAATGCAGGGGACACGAGTTTGAGCCCTGGTCCGGGAAGATCCCACATGCCATGGAGCAACTAAGCCCGTGCACCACAACTACTGAGCCTGCGCTCTAGAGCAAGCGAGCCACAAATACTGAGCCCGCATGCCACAACTACTGAAGCCTACACGCCTAGAGCCTGTGCTCTGCAACAAGAGAAGCCACCGCAATGAGAAGCCCACGCACCACGGCGAAGAGTAGCCCCTGCTCACTGCAACTAGAGAAAGCCCACGTGCAGCAACAAAGACCCAACACAGCCAAAAATAAAAAAAAGATAAATAAATAAATTTATTTTAAAAAAGTCAACTGTATATATCACGTTTTCTTTACCCATTCATCCATTGATGGACACTTAGGTTGCTTCCATGCCTTGGCCATTGTAGATAATGCTACAATAAACATGGGGGTGCATACACCTTTCTGAGTTAGTGTTTTCATTGCCTTTGGATAAATAGCCAGAAGTAGGATTGCTGGGTCATATATGGTAGAAGTACCCAGGAGTATTTGTAGGCTCCCTAGGTTCTGAGAACCTGTGGAATTGAGATGGGTATAGGAAGGGGTTAGATTGATGCGTCAATGTTTAGTGCCCAAAGGTGACCGCCATATTTCCAGCCATGGCCAAACAGACTAGGGTTGTTGACAAGTCATGTGACCTCTCAGGGACTTTGTAAAATGAGGTGGGTGGGCAGGAGCAGTGGCTTCCCCACTTTTGTTCACTGCAAAACACTTTCTTAGATGTTTGCTCAAGAGGCTACTGAACAAAAGGGAATTAAAGCATAGCTTTCCTTAGAGTGTGGGGCCCTTGAGTAGACTTGATGGTTTTTCTTGTGATTCTCAAAGCACACCTAAAGTTTCTGGACCAGAATGTGTCAATATTCCTTTGGAACATTGAGAAATTTAGAATCGACATGCTAGAAGGGACTCTCATCTGCCAGTCTACCTTCTAAAGCAATTTCTGCCCATCTGTGGGGAAATGAGAAAATAAGGGCAAAATCAGCATAGTTCTTGTGAACGGCACTCCCGACCCTGGAGTTGTGCAGTGCACAACCTGTGCGATTATTCCCAGCAGTCCTAAGCAGCATGCGCATTTGTCTAAGTTCTTGCCCGTCTTGTAGAGAATGTCCTGAATCTGATGTTGAGTGCTTCCTACTTGTTTGGGGTTTTGTGGGAATGCTGAAATATCCTTTCTTTGTAATATTATATTTTTTAAATTATATTTTGTGTATATCCTCATTTTGAAAAATACAAATTGGCCACCCTATGTTTGTCTTCAGAATATTCTTTGAAATTGCATTGACACATCAAATTCCAGAGCCTGGGAGCCCATGGGTGGAAGCCATGCTCCTCCCTCCACACAGCGTCCTTAGTGGAGGGAGGCCATGCAGCTGCCAGCTAGCAGCAGCCGTGTGGACTGTGAATTCTCTTTAAGTTGAACACGAAGTAGCCTGGATTTTGTCTGTACTTTGGGAACGTCAGAGATATGAAGGGATATATTTATACTAAAAAGATCTTTAGCCTGAAGTGTGGAGAGTCTTGGTCATGATTCAGCTCATCACTAAACAGGTCACATAACTGGTCCTCAGTTTACAACTCAAAATAGGAAAAATGAGACCAGCTTCTGCTCACTAACATGGGTATGGTGAGGTTCAGACAAACTAACAGATGTAAGTGCCCATTGACAGTAATCCTAGAAATGTAAGTTATGACTCACTTGTCCAAAACGGCAAAGATGATAATGCTGAGATGATCACTAACGGGTCCTTCCTGTGGGTTCCAGGGTCACCTGTTGTAGGAGGCCCCTGTGGAGCACCTCTCTATGGACCATGATCCCCGAAGGGTCCTATGAGGCTGGATCTGCCTCTGAGACCCACTCAGCGCCCCTGTCTCTCCCTCTGCAAAGTCAAATGTTAATATACCCAGCGCCTTTGCGCTCCTTGTGAATAGAAGTCCTTGTCTTTCAGCAGTGACCTTGCTTGCTCTCATCAAACAGGGACATGTGGGGACATTTTGCATTCCTGCAAGTGACAGGCTGGAAGCATGTCCCTCTCCTCACTAGCCTTGAGGACACTTTCTAGTGACAATGGCTCTAAACATGAGTTTCAGGACTTGCCTTCCATAACTCTGTGCTCCATCACATGACCCTGGGACAAAATAAACAGGCCAAACGAATGAACCAACTGATGATGATGGTGATGATGATGACAATGATAAAGAGCACTTACCATGTGCAAACACTGTTCTAAGAGCCTCACGTGTTTTAACTCATTTAATTCTCACCCCACTCTGTGAGGCGGGAACATCATCATGTCCGTTTTACAGATGAGGAAATGAGACATCATGAGATCCATGTTCATAAAGCCAAGAAGCTTTGGGGCTGAGATCTGAGCCCAAGCATTTTTTGGGTCCAAAACATGGCCACTTAGCCATGAAAATATATTATGCTGCCTTATATTTTTTTAAACGGCAATGATTTTGAAATGGATCAATTGCATGTTCCCTCTCTCAATCCTTCTGGTCCTGCCTCATCAAACATCTCACAGTACCCTGAATTTAATTACTCTCTCATACCCTGGGTCTTTGCATGTGTTTTTGCTTTGTGTAGAGAACATGTGTCCAATTTCACCCAGAAAAAAATCTAGCCATCCTCATGACTCAGCTCAAAGGTCCCTTCATCCAGGCAGCCCTCCATGAACACCTCCTTCTCTGGGTTCCCAAAGCCTCCTGAGCTTTGGGTCTCATAGTTCATCACAGTGCCCTGTCTTTGTCTGCTTACCTACCTGGGGATATCTTGTCAGGCTAGACTCTGGAGCCAGACTTCCTGAGACTGAATCCTGGCTCTGCCACTTGCTACCTGCGTGACCTTGGGAAGTTGACCTAAACGTCTCTGCCTGATTTCTTTTTTACCCATAAAATGGGGATGATAATGTTATGAGGATTAAATGAATCCATTTCAGTAAAGAACTTGGAACAGTGTCTGGCACACAGTAAGGGTTTTCCAACTATTCACGTCTAAACCCCAAACACTGTTAGACCTGAGACCACATCTTATTTTTGAATCCCCACTGCTGGTATAGTATCTGGCACATAGTAGGTGCTCAGTAAACAGTCGTGGACTAAATGAGTACACATGCAAACAGCTCTTGGGAGAAGGTGCAGGGACTCGTAGGCACACCTCAGAGACCAAGAAAAGCTCCTTCCCAGGGATAGGAGAGGGATGCAGAGGTAACATATATTCCCAGTTATGTCCTGGACAAGCAGACTGGGATAGGGAAGAGTGGGAAGCAGCACTATGGAAGAAAGTAATTAATAACACATATTCTTATAACGATCCTGGCAGAAAGGAATGGGAATGGCTGCTGAAGACCAACACGGTGTCGGGAAGAGCACGCAGGTGGGAGTGAGAAGGCCTGATCTGTGATTGGTGGGCGGGGTGGCTGTAGGCAAGCTTATCACCTTCTGCACACCTGAGTCCTCCTGTCTGCCAAGTAGGGGGACAGGAATTCACAGTTGTTATGAACTGATTATTTGTATCCCCCCCAAATTCATATGCTGATGCTCTAACCCTCAACGTATTTGGAGATGGGGCCTGTGGGAGGTGATTAGGTCATGAGGGCAAGGCCCTGGTCTGATGGGATTAGTGCCCAGGAAAGGCCACATGAGGATACAGAAAGAAGGAGGCCGTCTACAAGCCAGAAGGTGAGCGCTCAGCGGAATCCAACCACGCTTGCACCTTGATCTCAGAACTCCAGCCTCCAGCACTGTTAGGAAACACATTTCTGTGGTTTCAGCCACCCAGTCGATGGCGTTTTGTTACGGCAGCCACAGCTGGCTAAAGCAGCAGCCCAGCCTTGGTTGTCTTTCTGTAACTTGCTTTATTCTATCAGCGGTACACTTGGAGCCGTGCCCGCATCCCCACTTGAGTATCAGTGTATTTGTTTTATCTTCTGTGTGTATTCTGCTGGCCCACAAGACCACACAGCCTTGATACAGTCATCATGAAAGGTCAGTTGGGGAGTTTCCAATGCACTTGCTTTTATAAAACTTGTGGCTGTGAACTTGTATGTGCATGTCTTCTATGCCCACATTGGAATGTCTCTCTGGAGAGTCCACCTACAAGTGGGTGGCTGGGAACTGCTTATGCATATGTCTTATTAGCGGTTGCCAAAGGGCTCTGCAAAGTTGGTTGCACCAATTTACACGCCCAAGCTGGGAGGATCTGAAGATGTCTTTGAACGCTGATGTTCTGTGAATTTATTATCTCCTCCCTTCCCCATAACTGTCTTGCATTCTCCTGGAAGGCAGTGAAGTACTCTGGGACCTTGGGAGGATGCAGCTGTACATTAAAAGTGATGCTGTTGCCAGAACCCAGAGAAGAATACAGCTTAGGAAGGACAGTCGTGACTAATGAGGAGGGCTTTGTTTCCAGCTCTGCCACTAATCCCGAGTTACTCTGGGCAGGTCTTCACCTCTCGGTGCCTGGGCAAGTCAGGCAGTTATTAATTAATGAGTACCGGGAGCTGTAGGAGGTGGAAGACGTTACTTACAGGCTGAACACATTCACTGAATCCTCACGATGCACCAGCAGCTGCAGAGTGCTGGGGGACACGCCTATTCTGCCACCTCTGATCCTTCCTCTATAATTCACGGATCAGTTAAAGGAATTCCTGAGGTAGGTGATTGCCGCTGTTGGTTTGGTTGCTCAAAGAAGCCATCAGAAATGCTGGCTCTTTTAGCATCAGTCTTTTCATTTCCATGCTTGTCACTTCATGGTTGCAAAGTGGCTGACACAGCTCCAGGCATCACACCATGTTTAAGACAGTAAAAAGGAAGTGGAAGCAATCCCAAATGGTAAGGTCCCTTTCATTAGGAAACCAAAAGCTTCTTCAGAAATCCCCAGCAGTCTTCCCTTAACATCCTATTGGCCAGCACCACGTCTCACTGTCACTCTTAGCTACAGGGGAGGCTGCTAAAGTGTGGGGCTTTGAAAGGGGGGTGGGAACAGCTATCGGGCTGGCCCGACTACATGCCCACCATGTATGCTCTAACAGCATCCAAACATTTTCTCTGCAGCACTTACTCCAATGGAATTTAGAGGTGATTTGTGTTAAGTTTTAAAAAGATGGATGTTCCTCTGTGTTTTAAAATGTTGGGTGCCCCATGAAGGCAGGACTGAGTCCACATTCATACGTAGCACAGTCCATGGCCCAAATTACATGGTTAGTGAAAGTCTCCTGTGAGTTATGGGACACTTTCCACACTCTTCCTCCTCTTCTTCCCATTCCACAGCCCACTCACTCCCTGCAGCTCTCATTAGCTCTCCCTTGAGAGCACCCAGCACTTTTCTCCCCTCTCTTCCTGCCCCTCTCCCCCAGGCTACCCCCTAAGAACAATCACCTGTGACCCTTTGGTGGAGGGGGAGAGTGGACTGTGCGTGGTCCAGCCGGATGCTAACTGAGGAGCTAGAAAGTGGATTTGGTTTCTCTAACCTTGGCTGAGTCCAAGGGAAGCTGGGAGCTGGAAGGGTGCAGGGAAGTGGTGAAGTCTGCAGTTCGGGAGAGCTCAGACTCAAACTGGCATTTTGGGATGGGAGAGGGGATTGTCAGAGCTGGGGACGTAGCCTGTGATTGCAGAGTCATGAGTTTAAGTCCAGTAAGAGACTAGGTTTAAGTACAAGCACATCAGGAACTGGCTAGAGGTTTGGGGCCATTGCCTAGACCACTGTTTCTACTCTGCGGGTCAGTGATTCTGTCAACTACAAATTGGCACTTGCCATGGGCACTTGCCATCTGCCTCTACAAGGATGAAATCATGAGCTGCTGCAGCTGCTGACCCTCGACACCCCCTGGAGGGATTTCAGGGTGGAGAGCAGAAACGAGGCACTCTGTGTTCTGGGAGAAACTGGCAGAACAGGTCTTCAGACAGTTAGATATTTTCAGGAGCTGGTTTTATGAGCCCAATTCTTGCATCTCCTCATATCTAGAAAAAGTATCTTCATGGTGACGTCTGCTCCTCATGACTAGGAGAAACCCTCATGAGACTAACAGAAACCTTCTGCCAAAAGTATGTGCTTGACTGCAGGTACTCCCCCCTTCACCAAAATCATGTATGTACTGACCTTCCCCCCTACTTCTGTGGAGCAGTTTCTCAGAGCTATCTGAAATGCTGTCTCCCAGGCTATAGTCCTTATTTTGCCCCAAATAAAACTTAACTAGCAACTCTCACGTTGTGCAGTTTTTTAAAAATCAGCAGTTACTTGGAGCAAGTGAGGATGAAGCTGGGTGGGAGGAGCATAAACAGTCCAGAGGACTCCTGACGTGGCCTCTGCTCCTGCGGGGCTTGTGATAAATGAGAAGAAGACTAATGAAAATAGTATAAGGTGGGCCATAAGGGGAAACTGCAGTGCGTTCTGGGCACCCATGCTAGCAAGATCCTTTAGCAAAAATCACTGGAATTCCTCCCTGGACAGAGGGACAAAGAAGGACAGGGACCCTGGAAACTCAGGGCCCAGAAGCTCTGTAACAAGCAGAATTCAGGGTGAGGGGCCCCACATTATCAGCGTGGGCCCCATCCTCATAGGATTCTCCAGCCTTTCTGTAGTTCTGCCATAGAAAGAGCCAGTCTTGGAACAAGCTGAAGGTTCTGGTCAGGCCCCATCATACACCCCCTCCAGGTCCTGACCTGAATCATTATCCCTGTTCAATTACATTCAGAATTGTGGCAAACCTTCAGTAAGATAGTGTAGGGCAAAAACTGATGAGCTGATCCTAAAATTCCAAGGAAATGCAAAGTTCTAATAATAGTCAAAAGAATCTTGAACAAAGCTGAAGGACTCACACTTCCTAATTTCAGAACTCACTAGAAGCCTACAGTAATTAAGACTGTGTGGTATTACCATAAAGAGAGATATACAGATCAATGGAATAGAATTGAGAGTACAGAAATAAGCCCATACATTAATGGTTAATTGATTGTTGAAAAGAATTCAATGGGAGAAAAATATATTTAAAAAAAAACAGTGCTGAGACAACTTCATACCTTATACAAAGGAATGAATTTGGACCCCTACCTCACACCAGACATTAAAAATTAACTAAAAATGGATCATAGACAAAATAAATCATACATCAAAATGCAAGAACTAAAACTGTAAAACTTTTAGAAGAAAACACAGGTGTAAGTCATTGTGATCTTGGATTAGGCAATGCTTTCTTAGATATAACACCAAGAGGACAATGAGACAAATTTAAAAATGGATACATTAGATTTCATTAAAATTAAAAACTTATGTGCAAAGGACATTGTCAAGAAAGTTGAAAAGACAACCCATAGGAAGAAAACACACAAATTGCAAAAATCATGCATCTGATAAGGGACTAGTATCCAGAAAACATAAAGAACTCTTACAACAACAGTAAGACGAGCACTCTATGATATAAATCACAGCAAGATCCTTTCTGACCCACCTCCTAGAGAAATGGAAATAAAAAAAAAATAAACAAATGGGACCTCATGAAACTTCAAAGCTTTTGCACAGCAAAGGAAACCATAAACAAGACAAAAACACAATCTTCAGAATGGGAGAAAATATTTGCAAATGAAGCAACTGACAAAGGATTAATCTCCAAAATATACAAGCAGCTCATGTAGCTCAATATCAAAAAAACAAACAACCCCATCCAAAAATGGGCAGAAGACCTAAACAGACATTTCTCCAAAGAAGATATACAGATTGCCAACAAACACATGAAAGGATGCTCAACATCACCAATCATTAGAGAAATGCAAATCAAAACTACAGTGAGGTGTCACCTCACACCAGTCAGAATGGCCATCATCAAAAAATCCACAGACAATAAATGCTGGAGAGGGTGTGGAGAAAAGACAACCCTCTTGCACTGCTGGTGGGAATGTGAATTGGTATAGCCACTATAGAGAACAGTATGGAGGTTCCTTAAAAAACTACAAATAGAACTACCATATGACCCAGCAATCCCACTACTGGGCATATACCCTGAGAAAACCATAATTCAAAGAGTCATGTACCAAAATGTTCATTGCAGCTCTATTTACGATAGCCAGGACATGGAAGCCACCTAAGTGTCCATCATCGGATGAACAGATAAAGAAGATGTGGCACATATATACAATGGAATATTACTCAGCCATAAAGAGAAACAAAATTGAGCTATTTGTAATGAGGTGGATGGACCTAGAGTCTGTCATACAGAGTGAAGTAAGTCAGAAAGAGAAAGACAAATACCATATGCTAACACATATATATGGAATTTAAGAAAAAAAATGTCATGAAGAACCTAGGGGTAAGGCAGGAATAAAGACGCAGACCTACTAGAGAACAGACTTGAGGTTATGGGGAGGGGGAAGGGTGAGCTGTGACAAGGCGAGAGAGAGTCATGGACATATACACACTAACAAACATAGTAAGGTAGATAGCTAGTGGGAAGCAGCCGCATGGCACAGTGATATTGGCTCGGTGCTTTGTGACAGCCTGGAGGGGTGGGATAGGGAGGGTGGGAGGGAGGGAGACGCAAGAGGGAAGACATATGGGAACATATGTATATGTATAACTGATTCACTTTGTTGTAAAGCAGAAACTAACTCATCATTGTAAAGCAATTATACCCCAATAAAGATGTTAAAAAAAAAAAAAAATGGTGGTGGGGCTTCCCTGGTGGCGCAGTGGTTGAGAGTCCGCCTGCTGATTCAGGGGACACAGGTTCGTGCCCCGGTCCGGGAAGATCCCACATGCCGCAGAGCAGCTGGGCCTGCGAGCCATAGCCGCTGAGCCTGTGCTCCACAACAGGAGAGGCCACAACAGTGAGAGGCCCGCGTACCACAAAAAAAAAAGAAAGAAAGAAAGAAAAAGCAACCTCTTTTATCTGCTACCGCCACAATTGTTTTTTTAAAGGGTATTCTGATTTCCCACATCAGAAAGCGGGAAGGACATACTCTTAGAACAAAGCTCACTTCTTTAAATTGACTAAATTTACTTTTATGAAAAACGTACTATATTCATTCATTTATTCAAAAAATGCTGATAGAGCATTTAGCCTACATCAGGCACTGTTCTTGGCTGTTGGGCAGAGCTGGTTATCAGCTGTAACCCACTGGTACAGTGTACTGACTCATCGGCTCTGACTGGCAGGACCTGCGTGCCACACCAGCTGTGACATATTTTGAAAATCATCCTTCACACTGGACCTATAGAGGTGAACAAGACAAAGTCCTTTCCTCAGGTAAAATCCAGGCTTTTAGGGTATTAAATAGTCAAACCCACACAGAAATCTACAATTAAAAATGTCAACAAGTGCTCTGAAAGAGTACTGAAATCACAGAGGATGCACTTACGGTGCTAACAGGGCAGGGCTCTCAGAGGCCTTCTTTTTCTTTTCCACCTTGGACTGGTGAAAACATCACAGATCTGCACGGATCCAAATATGGGAAACACTAGAATAGGTGAAAGGGCTCTATGAGAAATATGCGAAGTGACAAGTGTTGCATGAGACTATAGGATTATGACAGCAGCTGTTTGCACTGCAGCGCAGAGGTACGTCTTTGTCCAGTGCCGCCTGCCTGGGGAATCTTTCAAAGAGAGAAGTCAGTCTGGTGGGAACAGTTGGACAAGAAGGTGCGAGCTGTGAGCTTGTTACATTTCTTGTCACCCTCCAAGGGAAGCCAAGAGACCTTGCCTAACAGCCATCACTTCTCTCCAATCAGAGCATCTTCTGGACAGGCAATGTGTTCCTCCAGCTGATAATGGGAGGAAGAAGAAAAGGGGATGTGGACAGATTTCCGTCAGGGTGCCAGGTACCCTACCAGCACTTCGTATTTGCTCTCAGCCCCTCTCTCGACTACCATCACCTGAGCTCCCCTCCGCTGGCCAGGGGCCATGGGCTGGGCCTGAGCTAACAAGCCAGAAAGGAGATTTGGCATCTCTGAGCTGGAGCCTTGGCCTGGAGTTTCTTCCTGAGCCGAGTGGAAAGCTAACAGCTGAAAGGGTGAACCAAGGCCACATCTGCGAGGAAAGCTGAGATCTCAATCTGCGCAAAGCACAGAGGGACACCTCTGCTTAGCCCAGATTGAGAGTGTCAGAGGCTAAATCAAGAGATATGAAGTCTTCACTTTACAAGGGATTAAATAAACCAATCCTTTGTCCGGTCATCCTTGTAGACCTCCTATCATTCAGCAAAATAATTGGTTGACACTGTAAAAAAAACGTCAAACTCTAATACAAAACTCAATAACCAAACTCGTTTGTCCAAATTAAAGAGAATTCTTTAGGCCAGGGGGTCGGTAACCATGGCCTTTGGACCAAATCCAACCCACAGCCTGTTTTGTAAATAGAGTTGTTGGCACCCGGCCATGCCCATTCATATCTGTATTGTCTATGGCAGAGTTGAATGGTTGTGACACAGACCATATGGCTCACAGAACCTAAAATATTTATTATCTGGCCTTTCACAGTGTAAGTTTGCCAACTCCTGCACTAGGTCTTCAGTGCACTGAATTTTATCTACCCAGACATGATGCATTCATTCACTCATTCATCCTTTCATGCAACACATGCTAATTGAAAGCTTACTATTCATACTGAGCAGGACCCGGTGGGGCTCCTGGGCACAAAAACCTTTCTCTGTCTCCCATTTCTTGATTACAGGAAATAGGCCTCATTCAGCCTCCAAGACCTTCCCCGAATTCCAACGGGGCAGGTTCAAACAGCTGCTAGTTAGGGAAGGGAGGGGATGCAGAGACAAGGGAGGAACAGTCAAAAGAAACAATAGTGCAGCCTTGCGGCAGGGTCCTGGTTCCCCCTCAAGGGATACACACAACAACATCTTTGAGCTGTTTTGCAGACACTGAAACCCTCACCAGGTGGGAGAAGTTAACTGTGTGCTGCCCACAAGCACGCAGACCCCAGACCGAGTGGAACCGGAAGGTTGATGATGCCGACTCCCACTACCTCCCCACCAACCAATCAGAAGAGTGTCCACGAGCTGATCACGCCCTCTTTGAGCCGTTACTATAACACGCCTCACGGCCCCCTCCAGGTTGGGACACAGAGTCTTGAGGGTGTGAGTCCGCTGTGGCCCGCTTTGCCTGGCAAAGTAATAAAGCTATTCTTTTCTACTTCACCCAAAACTATCTTCGAGATTTACTTCGGTGTCGGGGTACGGAGGCTGGATTCGGCTTCACTGTGAAATGCGCAGCGGCTGGGAAGGGCGAGCTAGAAGACCCAGTTCTCGCCTTCAGAGAACTCTTGGTTGTTGCTACATAGGTGGTAATTGCTATGAAAATGGTGAGCAGAGCAGGCTGCCTCAGAAGTTTCCAAGAGCACACCTAGCCCAGAGGGGATGGGGTGGGAGGTCAGAATGGGCTTCCTGGATATGATCCAGGGCTGATTTTGCCTGAGAATAAATGGCAGTGCCGCTTGTCTACTCAAAGTGAGGGCCTGGGCCAGCAGCACCGACATATCACCCGAGCGCCTGTTAGCAGGGCAGACTCTTCACCCGCTGCCCACCTTCCCTTCAGGTAAGAATCTCCGAGTTAACAAGCGCCTCTGGAGATTCATCTGCACGTTAAAATGCAAAGCAGCTTTGATTTGGGCAAAGCATTGGGTTGGCCAGAAAGTTCGTTCGGGTTTTTGTAACCGCTTACAGAACCCCGAACGAACTTTTTGGCCAACCCCAATATGTTCCAATTACATTCACTTGTGTCCCCACCAAATAGTTCGCACGACTGGCCGTGGCTTTTAGGGAAGGTCCTGGGTTACTGGCCGAACGGATCTTTTCCCACTGGGGTGTCCAGTCTTCGAGGACCTGTCTGATCACTGATGGGGGCACCAGTGGGATGGGCAGGGCTCAGGAGGTGGGCTCACCAAGGAGGGAGAGAAGCCGGAGGGCTGGGCCTGAGCCAAAGGCCTTGTAGATGCTGCAACTCAAGCTGAGAAGACCCTCGTCATTGTCAAGGTTAGAGGCCAGGAATGAGGCCAGAGGTGGGAGATGAAATCAAAAGCGGGGAGCCTGCGGACCTGAACAGGGATGAAGAGAAAAGCAAGGCAGAGTGGGACAGGATGTCCACTGCCAAACCCCAGGAACCTCAGAGGGCCTGTTCTGATGATACACGGGGATGCATGGGCTGCTTTTAGGAGAGGCTCAGGCTGGACAGTGAGAGACAACAGTGGCCTTAGGAGTCCGTCCTCAGCAGAACTGACTTAGTTCATGCAGAGCCTCTGACCACAGAGATGGAGCCCAGGAGGACTCCTTGCTGCTGAGCAGGGTCCCAGGCCGACCTGCATTGCCCTCTCTAAAGTTCCGGATGTTTGCGGTGATGACTTGGGGTGCTGGGGGCCTCCTCCTGGAGGAGCAGCTTAGGTCCTGGAGGGATCTGGGAGGGGCCCTGGCACTCTCCTCCTGCCCTCTGCCAGGTCTGACACGTCTCCCCAATCCTTTTCTCCCTTCTCCTCGAGCCACTCAGCTTTGGGGTGAGGCACTGTCATTTCCCATCCCTGTGTTTCTGTCACCTTCTGGACCACTTCAACAAGTTTTCATTATTTCCCCCATGTTTTCCAAACTTCCCTGAGGATAAGCATCACCTGGGGCTCCTGTAATAACCCACAGGCTAGTAAAACTACCAGACTTCTGGAGGTCCAGCTGGACCTCAGGTGATTTTTATCTTCAAGGAGTTTGGGGAACACTGGGCCCCAGGAGTTAGGAATGCGAATGCTTTAAAGCGGATGTGTCTCGGGCTTCCCTGGTGGCGCAGTGGTTGAGAGTCCTCCTGCCAATGCAGGGGACACGGGTTCGTGCCCTGGTCTGGGAAGATCCCACATGCCGCGGAGCAACTGGGCCCGTGAGCCACAATTACTGAGCCTGCGCGTCCGGAGCCTGTGCTCCGCAACAAGAGAGGCCGCAATAGTGAGAGGCCCGCGCACCGCGATGAAGAGTGGCCCCCACTCGCTGCAAACTAGAGAAAGCCCTCGGACAGAAACGAAGACCCAACACAGTCATAAATAAATAAATTAATAAATAAATTTAAAAAAAGCAGATGTGTCTCATTTGCATGCTTGTGTGCACAGCAACAGATGTGGCTCGGAAAACACCGTGTCAATCAATCAGACGTGGGCGCTAAAGCTTACGTGCGATCAGAGTCCCAGACTTCTGGATCCAGGATGGTCTAAGGAGTACGTCCAATTCCTTGAGTTTTCCTTTCTTTTTCCTCTTCTTTCTCCTTCTCCTCTTCCTCCTTTTTTTCTTCTATCCTTGCCCCTCTCATCTCCCTTGTCTCCTTCCCTTCTTCCCTTTTTTCCTTCAAAATAGGAGTTCAAGTAAGTTAAATGACTTGCCCAAGGTGAGCAATGGAAGCTAATGTCCCTACATTCCAGTCTGGAGTCTTTTGCACATTTTGTAGGGTCGTAATTTGAAGAACATTAAGCAAAATCATTTATAAAGCAAAAACCTCTTTTGCAAAAACAAAAAAAATCTGTCCAGCTAATATTTTTAAGTTGTATTTCAATACAGAGTTTTGATTCCAAGGGAAGCTCACCTGAGCTGGGTTCCATTTGACATTCAAAGGTCTCCCTCCTGCAACAAGGTCCACCTAGCTGGAAACCCCACCCTGGCTGGGTGTTACAATGGCAGCCGTGCCACTTGGTGAAGGTATTAACCATGTTGGGTGTTTGCTAAAGGTAATTTGTGTCACAGCAACAGTTATTATAAAACAATCACAATTTCTGTGGGATTCAGGAAAAGAAAATAATTTGAGAGAGAAGCTTTCAGGGAGTTCATTAATCACGGGTACGTTTTAAGGGCCGACAGTCAAAGGAACAAAATGACAACCTTTTCTTACCACAATATGCCCTTTCTTTCAATTAAGTCACTCCTGCTGTTCTTACCAAGACTCAAAAACTCCTGTGTGGTGCGGGATGAGGATTGATTGGTGCTACCTCCCGGATCTGCTTTCAGAGAGGATGCATGGAGGGAGCAGAAAGGGCTCTGGAACCGGGCAGAGGGGGTGTGGCCGCCGACTGGCCGTGGGACTTCAGGAATCTCTCTCAGCCCCAGTGCCCTCACTTCCCAGGGATAGGTAACCTACCTCAGAGAGTTCTTGTAATAAATAAGAGGGGTTCATTTGTGTGGTCAACACAGAGAAGAGAGCACCCAGACACATCGTAATAGCCCCCACCTGATAGCCGCATCATGCTTGCCTACTGTGCGCCTGGGACTTTACATGCATTATTTCTTATCTTTATAACAACCCTGCGAGGAAGGGGGGGTGAGTGGAAGGTATGCATTTGGAAAGTTAAGATCCATATTAGAGGCTGTAGTGTCTCAGTGACATACACAATTAACAGTCTAGGGTAATAAGCACCAACTGATTTGTCTTGTTGAATCTTGAGGTTAGGAGGGATCTTAAACATCTTATTGTGCAACCACCATTAAATGTGCAAAACCTCTCTGCAACACCAGGACGAGGGATACACAGCATCAGCTTGAATGCTCTTAGGGACTGAGAAATTGCTCAAGCAGACTGTTTCCTTGTTGTTGCTGGGTTTTTTTGTTGTTGTTGTTTGGTTTTTTGCGGTACGCGGGCCTCTCACTGTTGTGGCCTCTCCCGTTGCGGAGCACAGGCTCCGGACGCGCAGGCTCAGTGGCCATGGCTCACGGGCCCAGCTGCTCCGCGGCATGTGGGATCTTCCCGGACCGGGGTACAAACCCGTGTCCCCTGCATCGGCAGGCGGACTCTCAACCACTGTGCCACCAGGGAAGCCCACTGTTGAACATTTTTGACCATTAGAAAGTTCTATATAATAAGCCAAGATCTGCTACTCTTCACCTTCTATACTTGATCGTTGGGTTTATGCAGAAAAAAGTCTAAATCATGTTTGGGCTGAGTTTATGTAGCTAGCTGTTAGATAATAGACCTATTTAACCGAAGGACAGCCTTGTCTCTTTCCTCTTGATTTTTATATTTTGAATGCATCTAAAGTAAAGTGTATTTAAAGCCTGGGGTTACTTTATAGCTAATAGTTATGTTTTGGTAAGAAGTGGGATAGTGCTGTGCTTAACAGGGTGGGCTCTGGAGTTCCACAACATGGGTTCAAATCCCAGCTCAGCTGCTTACTGGCTGTGTGACCATGGGGCAAGACACTCAACCTCTCTTAGCTTCAGCTTCTTCACCTACAAAATGGACATGATGGTAATAATACCTACCTGGAAGGGTTGTTGTAAGAATTAAATGAATTCATATATAAATAATGCTTAGAATGTGTCTGTAATATAGTACGTGCTCAATAAACATACAATACTTTTCTAGAACACCTGCTATGTGGTAGGGAGAATGTTAGGGGCTTTCTGAGATTATAATAACCAGCACATCCATTTACAGCCTACAGCATCCACTTTGCACATGAGGAAGTTGAAGCTGGGTTGCTCAGCTTACTGAGCTAGTAAGTTTCTACCTTTATGTAGTATCTCTTAATACCTTATTTAAAATTAAATAAGTTAATATGTGCTAAGGTGTGGAGAAGAGAAGCTTTAGACAGGAACAGAATGACATTTGTCCCATATGAAGGTCTTCATCTGGGTTCTCTTGGAGAAGACAAATGACATTTGTCTCATATGAAGGTCTTCATCTGGGTTCTCTTGGAGAAGGAAGTTGATTCAAAAAAGTGCATTTTTGAATCAACTGCCGTAGCAGGCACTGCAGCTCAATCCCATGGGTAAACTCTGGACAGTGATGAAGAACACCTTTCGGAAGTGGTGATCATTGGGGGCCCTTTATTGGAGACTTGCTATTACCCTGGGCAATAAGTGTCTGACAGACTGGTTTTGGGGAAATTTCAAGAATCCTTTACAGGGGAACAATTTTCATGTAGGAGTTGGGAAGGAGGTGCTGTGATGCTGTGACAATGAAGGTGGGTGCCGTTGAGCCAGTGGACAGCTGGACTTGACTCCAGCAGGCAGGATTATGTCTTTTTTCCTTCTTATGCCCATTACTCTGCTTGGTACACATTGAAAAAGAATTGGTGAAAAACTGAATTGATTACAGAAACATTTCTCCAAGATACTTCCTAGTCCAAGGAGAAACTGGCATTTGTCAAACATTCTCTGGGTACTAAACACTTTGCATCCATTATTTCATTTAATTTTCATTCTATGAAGCAGGTACTATTTAATCCCCATTCTACAGGTGAGATGTTGAGGTTCAGAGAGGCTGAGTGACTTATTTAACATCACATAGCTAAAAACATCTAGGCTAAGACCTGAATGAAGATTCTTTGCTCTCAGGTTCTAGGACTTTTTCCAATTTGACATTTTTTTCCCTTTATGGTATTTGTGGTAATGGAGATAATAGGATAGATGCAAAATCACTTTTTTTTTAAGAGGTAGAAATATTCTAGAAATGAAAATGTTGGCCTACCAAATTCCCGCTTTGCGATTGAAAATCAGGTATAATAGGAGCGAGGAAGTAAGAAAGAAGGGCGTGCGGTGGAAGCTGTGTCAGTTGACAGTAAAATTCAAGGGATGCGGCTCTTTAAGTCCCCGGTGTAGATTCATGAATGAATGAATGAATATAAGAAATCCACAGAGGCCAAAAGAATATCAGTTTCTACCTCTTTGAGATTGTCCTTTTCCTGCCATGCCCCCATTACAGTGTGCCCCAATTCTGTGTACCCACAGGTGTGCACCTGTGACCAGCACCCATCCCCTTGCCAAGTAATTGACCTTCTGCTTGTCTGTCTCCCACGGCTTCAAGTGGGCAGCAACTCTGTCTCATCTGTTCCTCTATCCCAGCACCTAGCAGGACTCTTGGCAAGTAATAGGTGCTCAATACATTGTTGAATGAGTGAACGAACACACCATCTACAATCCATCAAACTGACTTGGAAGTTTTTCACACTCCCCCAGATCAAATGAAAACCACAGCTTTAAAAACATGTCTTAAGGAAGAATGTGTGCGGCTTTCCACCTAGAGTGGTAAGGACAGAGCTCTACTCATTATGAATAATGTTCCCATCTAGCTTTACCTACTGCATGGAAATGAGTCCAAATGCTAAATCTGGGGTGACCTATGTGCTTCTACCGGTAGAAAAATGCGTGCGCCCTGCTAAGAAAGCGGTTTGTGGCTCAATTGGAATCATCATGCAGAGCTTCGCAGCATGCTTTTCTGCCTGACAACTTTTTTTAAAATTGTGTTTTCATCTTATTATTCCAGCTTATTTTCTCTTCGCCCTATTCTAATTTATTTTTATTTATTTTTATTTATTTATTTTTTTTGCGTTATGTGGGCCTCTCACTGTCGTGGCCTCTCTCGTTGCGGAGCACAGGCTCCGGACATGCTGGCTCAGCGGCCATGGCTTATGGGCCTAGCCGCTCTGCGGCATGTGGGATCTTCCTGGACCAGGGCACGAACCCGTGTCCCCTGCATCAGCAGGTGGACTCTCAACCACTGCGCCACCAGGGAAGCCCTATTTTTATTTTTTTTATCTTGCTGTGCTATATGTAAGAACTTCCTCCATGTCTTTTCAGAGTGAGGTCAGGTTTAAACAAACACACAACAAAAAAATATGTGTCCTTCTGAATTTACAATGACAAGCATTCAGGTGTGTCAGCTTCTCATGGCTTCCACTCCACCACTCCCCCCACCCCCGCCCCGGAGACATTAGTTAACCTACTCTTGTCATTCCAGATAAGTTCTTTATACCGATGATCTGATCTGATTGCCATGATAGATTTTCAAATCTCTTGACTTTACACCAGCCATGAATTGGCTTATGACAACACCAGAAAATGTCAACAGGAGGCCTGTGTTTCAGACTTCTAAAGCTTCTAGTCCCGGGGACCTGAAGGAATTGTCCAGCTATGAATCTAAACTAAGGGACTCAGAGCCTTCCCTTCATCATGAATTTCGAAATATTTGGAATTTTCTATAGAACTGCAAAATATGATCGTTTTTCTCCTTTAAATTTCCTTGAAAACAAACATCATTTATAAAAATCAAACATTTAAGATTTATTTTTATTGTTTCTCCTGTAACAACATTCTTATGGCCTCTATCATGGAAGAAAGGGGTTGTATGTCCCACAATCAAATCATGTCACTGTCAGCCTGTCAGATATAAAAGGAAATGAGAACAAATCCCTTCCTTATCCGGAGGGTTTCCCCTGGAATCTCTCTCTTTCCTTTCTATTAAGGCCCTTTGTCCATTAACCTCCTTATTACTCCCCCAAGCCCCACACCTCCCAGGGCACGTGACTTCTGGTGTGGATGTCATTTATTTAGCGGGCTGAGGGTGCAGTGGGCTCTCCAAGCCCTCTGGTACAGGAGGGGCTGCCCACCCCTTGGTCTGGATCTGGATCGATGAGTTGAAAGCCCATCAAGACCTTCACTGCTCCAAAACAATCCTCTCCAACATTGTCCTTTATGATGCTAAAAGTTCTTTTGTGTCCTTTTGTTCTAATAAACTTCATGCATGCCAAACAATGGGAAATGTGGAGAGGGATGGAGAAGGAAAAAAGAAAAAAATTTACTGTTTAATTTCCTTATCTCCTGGATTTTGTATATATTATTATGAGATTTTTAATTAAAAGCTCATCTCAAATTCAATTCCTCTATTAAATGGGGTAAAGGCAGATGGGAAGGGTGAAAAACATGACTTAAGTTTATGAAGATATGGGTTTCATTAACTATTCCCTTTTCTGCTAAAACATGGTAACAGCACACATCAAATATTGGGAAGGATCTTTGGCTTTCGGTATTCCGACTTCCTAAGGAGAGATCAGTCTGGTAATGAATTGAGTTGGACTATTCATTAAATACTTTGAAAGCAAAGAAGAAAACCCAAATCACTGCTGCTCCTGTGTCCCCATTGGAGTGATGGTGGGAATCCCCCCCACATTCCCCTTCTCCTGTGTGTGTGAGGGTATCTGGGCTGTCTTCCCACTGAGGCTCTCTCCCATTCCACGCTGGGGTGGAACCTCTCACTCAGGTGAGTTTTCACTGTAGATGCCCTACTGGTCACTGCAGCTCTGGAAGCAACAACCTTTGTTGGGTCGGTGCCTTCCGGGGAGAAAGAAGAACGCTTTTCCCTTCTATCCCTCAATCTCAAGCCAGGTGGTTCTGTGATCTTTAACAGAACCTGTCTGCAGCCTTGAGTAATAAGGAAATCGTAATTCGGAGGTACTTATACTGGGTAAAACCACCTTCAGTGGCGGAGCCTCCCCCCAGGGGCTTGTGCAGTATGAAGCGCCTTGCGACTGCTCCAGGCTCCCTTCACTAAGCAGAAGTCAGTTTTGCCTTGTTCACCACAGGGGTGAGGCGGTGAGTACATCTCTGTCCCTCCACAGGACAAAGTGTCCTCTCTTTCCTGATCCAAGGTCTGCCAGCAGATGCTTCTGTTTTCAGATTTGCTCTTTCCGGAGAACACCCCTCCCTCCTGGAAGCCCCACCTCCTTCTGGTAAGAGTTGGCCTTGTGCTGTGTCTTCCAGCAAGGCAATCCCATCAGAATAAAGTCATCCAAATGCAATGCAATGCAAGGCACTTTGCTGCCCATCTTCATTCTGGAATCGCCCATCCTATTTTACTATGGGTGGGACATTAGCAATCTAATGTGGGCTCACTGCAGGTTCTCCTTTAGCTGGAGTTGGTGCTTGGGTCCACATGTCATTTCTGCATCTTTAGGGGCTCAGTTCCTGATGTCCTGTGAGAAACTGGCCACACAGACACCCCTCTACACACACATCTAAGAACGAATGAAAAATTTCAATTCTAATTCCACATACAGAGAAGAAACCTTTCTCTAGGAACCAAAAGTGGCAGACACTCAGCTCTGCCCATGATACACGCCCCTTTTCATAGAGTCAGCTGCTGGGGTCCAGAGCACCCTAAAACTCTCAGCGTGAGGAGACGGGCTTCGCTCTGTGTGTGCACAGTCATACGTGGCAAGGGAGCAAGGGGTGAGTTTGAACGGTGGCACTCTTATTTTCCCACCTGAAAGGTGGTATTCTGACAACAGAAGAATGGTTTGCTCCAAAGGTGGACTCAATTGTCCACCTGTTATAACACAGAGACTTCCTCAAAGCTTTGAAATGAGAGATTTCAAAGACTTTAGGATAATGATTTAGTTGGAACTCAATATATAGATGTCTCTCCTTCCTACCTCTCTACCCTTATACTATCATCTCTGCAAGATGAAACTTCCAGCCCAGTACTAGCCTCAGAGTGGGAGTTCAACTCTGAGAAGTGGTATGAGGCAGGTGGAGGCTGGGCTTCCCCCTGTGTTGGTCCGCTCAGGCTGCTATAACAGAATACCATAGACAGGGCTGCTTAAGCAACAAACATTTGTGTGTCACAGTTCTGGAGGCTCGAAGCCTGAGATCAGGGTACCAGCATGGTCAGGTTTTTGGTGAATGCCCTCTTCCTGGTTTGTAGATGACTACCTGCTTGCTGTGTCTTCACATGGTGGGAAGAGATAGTGCTGGCAGCAGCAATCCCATCATGGGGCTCCATCCCCTTGACTTCATATAAACCGCATCACTTCCCAAAGACCCCACCTCCAAACACCACGGTATTGGGGATGAGGAATTCAAGATACGGATTTTGGAGGGATGTAAACATTCAATCCATAATGTCTCCAACTAGATATTGCTAGGAATAGCTTTCTCTCTCTCCCTCTCGCTCTCTCTCTCTCTCTCTCTCCCTCTTTCTCTCCCTCTCTCTCCCTGTCTCTCTCGCTCTCTCTCCCTCTCCCTCTCTCTTCCCCTCTCTCTCCCTCTCTCTCTCTCTCCCTCTCTCTCCCTCTCTTTCTCTCTCTCTCTCTCTCTCTCTCTCTCTCTCCTCCTCCTCCTCCCTCCACCCCTCCTCTCTCTTTGTATGTAACTGTGTGTGCAAATGAGAGAACAAACTGAATGCAAATTTCATCAAGCATCCAGATGTCTTCAGAAATCTGTCATCACATACTTGATTGAAGGACATTTTTACCCAACACCTGGTTTTTGTTGCTATGTCAACTCAGGGTAAGATGAGCCCAATTTTCAGAACTGGAAGGGAATATTTTGATTCTAAGCCTTTGAGACATTTCAAGATTACTTGCTACGTATAGCGTATCAGACCCTCTCATGCCCATGTCCTCTCAACTTTATTTCTGGTCCCAGCCCCAGCGGGTGCATTGCTGCCATCAGGACTAAATGCCCCTCACGCTGGCGCTTCTTCTCCTGAGCTCACGTCATGCATCTTTCTTGGTCACTCTGATGCCCCAAGACTGGCTTGTTTCTATTCAGCAAGCCCCCTCCATATAACTGGGAAATGCAGTGTCAGCACCCACAGGGGCAACTCTCAACAGTGGGGCTTCTACTTCTGCTGGTTGGTCGTTGGGTGAAAAGCCCTGAGAAACATTCTGGACACTCTTCACAAGTGCCCAGAAAGGATGGAGCCATGCGTGCCCATAGCACTGAGCCCAAGAGCACAATCAGATGCTGACTTTTCCTCAGATGAGGAAATTGAGGCTTCTAAAAGATTAAATAAATATCTAACACCTCTTAATAAAAATACCAGGATTCCAACTCAGGGTCCTCCTTCTAGTACAGTCTCTTCCTTCTGTACCTTTAACAGAAACCAGAGAGAACTGACATTAATACTAATGATAGCCCTTTGCTGAACAGCTGCCAGGCTCTAAGCCTAGCACTTTCTGTATGTTATTACTTTAATTCTCACATGAACCCTATGAGGAGGGTTTTATTAAACCCGTTTTAAAGATTAAGTATAAAGATGGGAAGAAGTTTGCAAAACTGAAGTGTAGAGAGTCTGGGACTCAAACCCAGGTCTGTTTGTCTGTGGAATCTTACATTTTCCACTTTTCATCCAGGAAGTCAGTTTTTTAAAAAAACTTACTGATGATAGTTTGATCATTACCAAGAATCATAACATGACACTGTTGATCTTTCTCCTACTATAAACAATTGTTTATTGTATATTTCCTATTTCATACTTACAATAATAATGTGTTTGCTACCCGCTGGGTACTTTGCTTCGTGTTTTTCCTGAATTATTCTTTTTGATTCCCGTGGCAATTCTAAGAGAGAATTGCTATTATCGGTCAAATTAGCAGATGAGAAAACTAGATTTCAGAGTGTTTAAGCCTCTCGCTCAAGGACATCTCTGATTGCAAACTATATCTCTTTATCCGCTATGTTATACTGCATCTGTCAGAAGCTTTTTGAAAGGAGAAAGAAAGCCTTTAAAAGAAAGCACATTGAAAGGACTCCCCAAAGTGGAGTCTCTGGGACGAGAGCTGAACACCAGCCCCAGGAACGTGGTAACCTCACTGAGCACCCAGAGTATGCGGCTATGATTTGTCTCATTTTCATATGATGAATTGTGCTTTCTGTGTCACTACTGTGTCATTCTTGATTCCATCAGGAGCTCTGCTTTCATCTCCCTCTTTGTATTTTCCCCCCGAGTCTTGTTGTTTGGGTCCGAATCAGATCTGAGCAGGCAGAGTTATAGAGGGCACCTAGTGCATGCTGTTCTGTAGACAGCTGGAGTTGGAGCTCATAGCTATTCGAAGGGCAGCATATTCCCTGGATGGAGCATTCTGGGGGGCTGTAGTTCAAAGAAAATTACAAAATTGCGAAAATAAGACATCTGGCCATTTCACCTTGTTGACAAGTTTTCAGGCAAGATTGATGGCTCCAGCTCCGGCCCCAACACACATATATGCCAATACTGTGAATTCCTTTATAGTCCATACATCTTGATTAAATCCCCGACACTGCTGATACACTTGGTGAACAAATATCAAACACAAGGTCTGAGGGAGGGGAGCAGGTCCAGGGAAGTAATTTAAGTTGATGTAAGTGAATGAGGCAGATGTCTCAACAAAGGGACTCCCTGCTGGGCCCATGGCAATTGGAAGATGAGACATGTGTCGGGGACCCCAGAGGCCTCAGCAGACCTATGAGGCAGGTGGAGCTGCACAGTTCGAGGACGGTGGGGAGGGGCCTCCAGCTCCAACGTGCCTCAGGTTTATTCTGGTTCCCATTTCTTCAAGCACCAAATGGCCCTTGAGCACCTACCCCGTGCTTGATTCTGAGCAGATGTGGAGGAACCACCATCTCTGCCACTAAGACGAGAAAGACTCAGAAACAAAAACCAACCCAAATTCTATCACAGGAGGGCAATCCAGATGCTGGGAGGGAAAGCAGGGCAGCATCACTTAGGTGATGAGGTTTGAAGGATGACGAGGACTGACCAAGGAGAAAGAGGAGGAAGGATGGTCCGGATGGAGGGAACAGCATGCAATGGCTTGGGAGACCTGAGTGTCTTGGAGTGTCCAGGGCTTAGGGTTCGTGGAGAAATGGGACTGACAAGGTTGAGAGACAGGAAGGAAGGAAGCAGGTCATATCAGCTGTGAGACTTTATCAGGCACAACTGGTTATTTTCCAGCTTCCTTATACCCACAAACATCCAAATGACATGTCCTCCTAACATCACTGAAAATTGCAAGATGAATTAGGTATTGTTACTAAAATACGATGGAAGCAAGAGTGTGAAGCATGGTTTTGTTTTTCCAGATGTAGTTTTGAAATCCATTGTTAGAGGCCACACGGAACCACTGAGGGTTTTGAGCATGTCACACAGGCGTGCCAGGGCTCTCTGGACTGGGCTGGGGGAAGTGCCTGCCTTCAGCTGTGCAGCCCAAGAAGACTGTGGTGATTACATACTATGATTGAATGCTGTATCTCCCCCAAATTCACATCTTGAAACCTAATGCCCAATGGGATGGTATTAGGATGAGGGGGTTTGGGGCGTGATTAGGGCTTGAGGGTGGAGCTCTCATGAATGGGATTAGTGCCCTTATAAAAGAGACCTCACAGAGCTCCCTCACCCCTTCTGCCATGTGAGGACACAGAGAGAAGACAGCTGTGAATCAGGAAGCCCTCCCCAGACACCAAATCTGCTGGCACCATGACCTTGGACTTCCCAGCCCCCAGAACTGTGAGAAATAAGTGTTTCTTGTTTATCAGCACCCAGTTAAAAGTATATTTGTTACCGCAGCCTGAATAGACTAAGGCGTTATGGCAACAGAAGAGATGGAAAAGGGAGAGCCTGGCTTGGTGAGGCCTGATGAGGAGGACAGAGTCTCCCAGCAGAGGCCACCACATGTCAAAGTCCAATCTTAGGTTAACGCCTGAGATTTCTAAAATGCTCTTAAGCTTATTTGAAGCTCCATTTAGAAATGGAGTTTACACAGAGCTCATCCATTCTTAGGGGGCCTTATGGGTACTAAACCAACCATAGTGATAGACAAATAGACAGATCAATAGATTAAGTTTTAATGAGAATATCTGCTTCCTCACCAGGGGTCCAGATTACAAGTGGATTTGTTTGTCCTGGCCTTTGTTTTTTCCCCTTTCCAGGAGGAAGATGATCATGGAGAAATGAATTATTCTCAGGAATTTGTTTGGTAGACTTTCATCCAATCTGGCAATGTTTGCACCAGGAACTCTATAGGGTGTGTGTGTGTGTGTGTGTGTGTGTAAAACAGGGCACATACCATAATGCTGAAGGCAGAACACTTGCACCAAAGTTGCCTAAGGTCTAATGGGGGAGATGCTTATCAATAGGAATTGAGTACAAGAAAGAAGTGTTATAACACAAGCAGGATCTGAGCAGGTCTGAGAAGGGCATGGCCCCTCCTTCCATTTCCTACAAATAATATTTCTTCGGGAAACTGGTCATATCTGATCCCTGGTACAGCCTTTGGCAGGAAGTGGTAGTGTTTTCAAATGAAGTCATTAATCGAAATTTAATAGCGAGGGATTTCCAATGAAGTAGATAATAGGCAAACTACTTATGTTCGATGACTAAACACGCTCTACAGTGTTGGAGCCTGTATTCATTTATGAGGAACACCACAACAAAGTATCACAAATTGGGTAGTTTAAAGAATAAAAACGTATTTTCTCACAGTTCTGGAAGCTGGAAGTGTGAGCTCAAGGTGCTGGCAAGTTTGCTTTCTTCCAAGACCTTTCTCCTTGGCTTGCGGATGACGACCTCCTTGCTGCTCTTCACGTGGTCTTTCCTCTGTGTCTGTCTGTGTCCTAATCTCCTAGTCTCATAAAGACACTGGTTGTATTGGATCAGGGTCACTCCAGTGACCTAATAATCTTAATTATCTCTTTGAAGACCTTATCTCCAAATACAGCCACATTCTGAGGTGCTGGGGGTTAAGACTTCAACATATGCATTTGCGGGGGACAGAGTTCAGTCCATAAAAGGGCCATATTGTGTGTATGCTGAAGTTAATACGGGGAGATGTGAAAGCAGGATCACTGCTCTAACTGGAATAGAATCAGGATGTGTATGAAAAGACAAACCAAAGTGGTATAACTCTTAAGTGTAAAGGGGCAATACAGGGGTCTTGATTGACAGCTGTCTGGACCGTGGTCTTGTTTAATGCAATGCTGTCCTGCATCCTGGCTCCCGTGGCCTGGGATCTGGGGGACTGGCTGAGAGAGGAGGTTCAGAGGCAGCAGGGGCCCCACACTGGCTTGGGACAACAACCTCTTTCAGTCTTTACTCTCAGTCAGTTGGAGTTGTAAGATGCCTGTGACTTCAGTGAGGTCAATGACATTGTTATGACTTTGACAACAGAAGGGAACTCTGTTAAACAGCCTGAGATCACATGAATGCCTCTGTCACCTGATTTGGCTTCCCTGTTAATTGACTGAACGCAAAGCAAACTAAAACCTAGAGTTGGAGACGCAAGAGGGAAGAGATAGGGGAACATATGTATATGTATAGCTGATTCACTTTGTTATAAAGCAGAAACTAACACACCATTGTAAAGCAATTATACTCCAATAAAGATGTTAAAAAAAAAAAAAAACCTAGAGTTGTTTTCCCCACGTACCTCTTCTAAGTTGTATCTCCCCTAAGCTTCACAATTATATTTCGGGGACTCTTTTCCTTCCTCTATCTTTTCCTTTCTTCCAGAACCTACCATGTGCGGGCATTGGGCTAAGCAATCTTCTAACATTCACAGCATCTCCTATAGGATACTGTTCAGCTGCTTCTGTCTATATCCACTGATATGGAATGATGGAGGAATGTGCTTTCCTGGAACTCCCAGCCATTGGCCCCAGTTCTGCCACCTGGGAAATCAGGGCTGAGATTGCCTTCCAAATGACCACCCTTCAGAACGGGAAGTGAAATTTCAAATCCTACCGACTTCACCGTGCAGATCCTTTTAAGGGCCTCTTGCCCTTCTCCCCCACCTCTGCCATGCTTTCTTCCATCATTTTTTCAGTCCTTCCTTAAACATTAATTAAGCAGAATTTGTGCCAGAAACTCAGACTGCAGTGTAAAATAAGATTTCATTAAGCCAGAAGTTCCATGAAGGCAGGAGCCATGTCTAGCCTGTTTCCACTGTATCCACAGTGCCTATCCCAGTGCCCAACTCATAAAGGGGATTGGTCAATAGTTGCTAATAGGAGGCAGGAAAGAAAGCAGTCGGAAAGGCAGGAGGGCAGTCTCTGCCCTCAAGAAGCTTACTACATAGTCAGGGAACAGCAGAGGAACAAACAGTTTTTATCCACCGTGGTGGGTCTAAAATGCAGGCGTGTACACAGGACAGCAGCGCACCACGGAAAGAACACCTAAATCTGCCTGGGGAAGTCAGAAGACGCTTTACATGGAGGAGGTGATCCTTGGACTGATGTGAAGAATAACTAAAGGTTTGCCAGAGGGAAAACTGGGATTTCAACAACAGAAGTGGGGCATGCACCAGGGCACAGAGACTTGCAACATCAAATAATGCGGAAACCACCAGTATGTCAGTGTTTACTGAACCCCTGTTATGTGCCAGGCATGTTCCCCGTGCTTCAGGTATGAGAGGTTACAGAGTCCCTGTTGCCACGTGAGTTTTAATTCTCAAAGCAGGAGAGGATCAAGGAAATCCGAGTTGTATTCCCACCTAGTCGTTGATCTGTTAGTAACTTGTTATTCGTTATTCTTCCATTTTAAAAGGCACAGTCAACTGCACAGCTACTGAGTAATGCATCATAAAATAGCGAGTGAAAAAATAATTACATGTTCCTGAAACTGCTTGGTGGTTATCCTTGAAATATCAAATCATTGCGATGAATTACTTGGTAATATAACTTTTCTTTTTTTAATTTCATGTTAATGCTCCAATTTACTAGTCACAGTAATCCTGACATCACTACTGCACCAGCAGGGTGGATATTCTAAGCAGTTCTGACAATATAATAACGGTGATTACATGGATATTTGTTTCCATCAACTAAATAATAACACCTTGTCCCGAGAACCTAGGTTTTTTGGAAGAATCTCAAAACGCTTTATCAACAAGCATTATTTTTCAGGGGGGTGTGGGTCAAAGGCACCCAGGTCAGGGGGCTCACATTGCAGGTTGAGCAGGAGGCCAGTGGTGGTTAAAGGAGACCCTAGTCCAGGGGTGGAACTCAGGAGGAGCAAGTGGTTACGATCCCACCAGCTTCACCTCACCAAGGAGCCTGGCAGCAGGGGATGTGGTCCCTGGATCAGAGGGCCTCAGGGCTGAGATTCCGCCCTGCACTGCCCCCGACAGGTCAGGAATTTGGGCCCCTACCATTTCTGAGAGGCCAGTATTAGAACTTAGTATAACAGGTAGGTAAGTTCCTGAAAGTCTGCTATGTCCCAAAAAGTCTGTGCCTGATATATTACTTTGGCAGTCCAACAAGCAAACAAACAAAATAACTCTCACCTTAAGTGCACAGCCTCATTAGCAATTAAGGTAACATTAAGCAAAAGCAACTTCTAATTTACTACAGAACACCTATTGAATAAGCAGTAACAAACAGATGCTGTCAGGGATGCAAAGAAACATGAGTTTACTTTGCGTAATCTTTCTGGAGAAAGGCAATTCAACAGGATTCATGAAACTATTTTTTGACTTATAAATTACTTCAAATTACTTCTAATGAAATCACATAAATGAAGGTCTGAGTACACTGCCCGGCACTTAGTAGGCTAGCAAGGAAACCATGTCTTCTTTCCTTTGGGTAATGCTTTATTTTAGCTCAGTCTCCTAGAAAATCAGCCTGAGACACAGCCTAAGTACTAATGTTTATCAGAGGATAAAATATCAGAGTAGCAAGAGGCAGGTGTTTTATTATTTATTTATTTATTTAACATCTTTATTGGAGTATAATTGCTTTACAATGGTGTGTTAGTTTCTGCTTTATAACAAAGTGAATCAGCTATACATATACATATGTTCCCATATCTCTTCCCTCTTGTGTCTGCCTCCCTCCCCACCTCCCTATCCCACCCCTCTAGGTGGTCACAAAGCACCGAGCTGATCTCCCTGTGCTATGCGGCTGCTTCCCACTAGCTATCTATTTTACGTTTGGCAGGTGTTTTAAAATGAAAGTTTTACTCTTATTCAGGTATGGTGAGGCCAACAGATCAGGAGATGACTGCCAGTTTGTTACTCCCAGTTCCCAAGAGGAGGGACACACAGTGCCATGTAGTGGCACACGCAGAGCACCAGGCTGGATCTGGGGGCAGAGGCAGTGGGGGTATCAGGGGTAGGGGGCTTTATTGTGGTTTCTTAGGGGAGAAATGGGTGAGGAAGGGTAAGCAGGCTCAGGATTGGCTGTTGTGAATAACTTCAGTGGGCTGGGGCACAGGGGCTGTCTCTGGGTGTCGTACCCGGCCCTGGGTTGCGGAGAACCCGCCCAGAGGGTGGGCAGTAGGCCTGAGTATGAGAGCCTCATAGAGATGGAGGAAGCAGTGGGGGGCTCGGGATTGGTTGTTTGTGTAGGAAAGGTAAACTCACAACTGAGTCATTTACCATCTCTGGGAGTTGGCTGACCCTGAAGGGGTCAGCAAGATCCCAGATGTCAAAGCATCAGAAACACTCATGGTTCACACAGGAAGAAAGAGTTTCCCTTTCTTGAGGTAAGAAAAATGGGAAAAAAAGTACAAAGTGGGAAGTTACTGAGATAGCTGTATTTTCACACACAAAAATGCAGGTGGACTCTGTCGTGTGGGATATCCTCAGACACCGTGGACTGGAGTGATTTATTGGGGTGGGAAAAGAGAAGGGTTTATTTGCTAGCACCTTCCCATCTCCTATCGCTCTATCTGCAAGGGTTACCCCCTGGGTATATACCTCTCCACTCCCAGGTCACATCACAAAGGCACTGAAGGGCAGAGGGCAAAAGGCTGCGAACCAGGAGACAGGTGACTCCTGTCTGCTCCAGACCTGAAAACTCAGAAGAGGAACCCAAATGAAAAAGAAACTGCTGTGGGCTGAGCTGTGATTCCCCTAAAATTTATATGTTGAAGTCCTGACCCCAGGACCTAAGAATGCGTCTGTGTTTGGAGATAGAGTCTTGAAGTAATTAAGATAAGATGAGGTCAGGACGTCCCTGGTGGTCCAGTGGTTAAGACTCTGTGCTTCCAGTGCAGAGGGCGTGGGTTTGATCCCTGGTCAGGGAACTAAGATCCCACATGCGGCGGGGCATGGCCAAAATAAATAAAATGTTAAAAAAAAAAAAAAAAAGGTGAGGTCATTAGCATGGGCCCTAACCAACATGACTGGTGTCCTTAAAAGAGGAGATCAAGGCACAGATGGGCAGAGTGAAGGTCACGTGAAGAGGCAGGGAGAAGACAACCATCGACAAGCCAAGGAGAGAGGGCGCAGAAGAAACCTACAAGCACCTTGATCTTGGACATCTAGGCTCTGAAATTGTGAGGGGAAAAAAAAAGTACTGTTGTTTAAGCCACTGGGACTTTATTATGGCAGCCATGGAAGACATACAGAAGCCATTGTACAAACACACACACACAAGCTATGCAATTTACAACAGCAGACTCCAGAAAGGAGGATCATAGAGAAAATTTGGTAGAGCAAAATAATGAATAATAAATATCTAACCATTAAAATAAAAATTCTCTAGAGTAGGCAGATAATTGTGAGCATTGAATGATGGTGAATAAAGAAGGCAGAAGGGAAAATGGAATGTATATGCTGATTACAACTAGGTAAAATAAATGTAACTTTTTATGTTTATTAAGATCAGAAAAGATTTTGGAGTGATGGGAAGTTAATTCTTTTATCCCCACAAAATTGTTTTAATTAAACTACCTATATAATGATACTGCAGTTAAACACAGGCATACCTTGGAGATATCGTGGGTTCGGTTTCAGGCCACTGTGATAAAGTGAATATTGCAATAAAGAAAGTCACACAAATTTTTTGGTTTCCCAGTACATACAAAAGTAATATTTGGATGGACCTAGAGGTTATCGTACTAAGTGAAGTAAGTCAGACAGAGAAAGACAAGTAGCATGTGATTTCCCTTATATGTGAAATCTAAAAAATGATACAAATGAACTTACTTACAAAATAGAAATAGACTCACAGACGTAGAGAACAAACTTACGGTTACCAAAGGGAAAAGCGGGGGAGAGGGATAAATTAGGAGTTTGGGATTAACAGATACTCACTACTGTATAGATAAAAAAGATAAACACAAGGACCTACTGTATAGCACAGAGAACTATATTCAATATCTTGTAATAACGTATACTGGAAAAGAATCTGAAAAAGAATATATATAGGTATATGAATAACTGAATCACCTTGTGGTACACTGAAAACTAACACAACATAGTAAATCAACTATACTTCAATAGAAAAAAATTTAAAAATTTATGTTGACGCTATACCGTAGTCTATTAAGTGTGCAATAGCATTATATCTTAAAAAATGTACATACCTTAATTTAAAAAATGCTTTATTGCTAAGAAATGCTAACCACCATCTGAACCTTCAGCAAGTCATAACATTTTTGCAATAGTAACATCAAAAATCACTGATCACAAATCACCACGATAAATACAATAATAATGAAAAAGTTTGAAATATTGCAAGAATTCCCAAAATGTGAGACAGGCACTGAGTGAGCAAGGGCTGTAGGAAAAATGGCGCTGACTCAGGGTTGCCACACACCTTCAATTTGTAAAAAATGCAGTATCTGTGAACTGCAATAAAATGAAGCACAGTAAAATGAGATATGCCTGTAAATATGTATTATGTTCATTAAAAATTTTTTATCCTTTCTTCACACAGCTTTTACAGGAGAAAAATATGTTTAAGTCATACAGCCTTGCCAGGTCTGTTGAATACGCTGGTGTGTTGAGAAGGATTCTGAGGCTCTATCTCAATTTAGCAGGGCAGCAATTTTCTGTGAGTGGCACAGGAGGGGGAAATGGCAACGCGTACCTGCCCTGGATGATCTTCCAAGGCCTGTTCAGCTTTTCCTCCGTGATTCTAAGATAACATCAATGAGTCTTTGCAGGTTAGAGTAAAATTGAGTTCAAGGCTGCTTATTGGCTAAATAAATAAGCAAAAAGGGTTATTTCTGGTGTGTGTCACACAAACTTGTGCATCCTTGTTCCAAGGCATATCTGGCTAGGGTTCTTATTGACATCCTGAGTAAATATCCTGCAGGCTTTTCATTAACTAGACTTCGTTTCTCATTTAGATTCAGATTTTTCTCTCCCAGGGATTAGGATCTCTAGTCACCAGACTGCTATTGTTTCCCGGGTTGATATTATGCAGCGTAGCTCAAGTTTTTAAAACTAAAGTCGATAATATAAAAACAAACAACCAAGAAAACCTGAAATCTCTCACCTAACTCTCACTTAAATGTGTTTTTTGAGTTATTTAAAAACAGAAGTCAGTACGACCACTTCTGTAGCCCTTTGCTGTTTGCAAAGCATTTCCCATGCGTTTGATCTTCACATACCCACCTCCGAGAAAGGCAGTCATTATTCCCCATTTACAGCGGGGTTTTGTCATTATCCCCGGGGACCACACAACTACATTCTTTTTTTTTTTTTTTTTTGGCTGTACGCGGGCCTCTCACTGTTGTGGCCTCTCCCGTTGCGGAGCACAGGCTCCGGACGCGCAGGCTCAGTGGCCATGGCTCACGGGCCCAGCCGCTCCGCAGCATGTGGGATCTTTCCGGACCGGGGCGCGAACCCATGTCCCCTGCATCGGCAGGCGGACTCCCAACCACTGTGCCACCAGGGAAGCCCACAACTACATTCTTTAACTGGACTTGGGTCTGGCTGACTCCAGCTTCAGGCTCTTCACAGCTCGTAGTGTGGTGTCTCTGCTTCTAACTATAATGACACCTGGCTGATGCTAGCCCAAATTCAGTCCCGACGCGTTCCTTGTGAAGTGCTGAACCAACCAGTTTCCCCTCCGCTGAGACGTGTCAGCTCTCACGCCTTCTTCACCATTCCCTCACTGACTCAGAATTTCTACAGGGCATCTCCAGTGGGTCTGTTTGCCCTCCATGCCCTCAGTCCTGGGGAGTTTTGGGACTAGGGCTTTCCCAGCAAGTGAGATTTTTCACTGCTAAAACCGGGAAAGTCCTGTCAAGCTGGTCACCTGCCTGAGAAGGACTTTAGCATCCTTCAGGTGGGGAGAAGAGGACGACATCGTGGATGGGGCCCAGGATGCTCTCTTGGCCAGCTTACAGCGCTGCCAACCGTCTAGCAGGATGGTCTGGAGTTCAGTTAGAGATCTCCGAGTCCCGACCTCTTGTTTAACTGGAGAGGTCCCGAGGCTCTAAGAGAAGGGCTTTCCCCAGGGTGTCCCAGCTTGTGAGTGGCAGACAAAGGAGCCAGCCCAGGGCTCCTGAGCCCATTCCTTATAACAATGGAAGCTTGGATACACTTCTGCCGTTTGCTTGCACTTCCTCATTTAAGTCTCCCACTCCTGTGAGATAGGCATTCCTCTCTAACGCATTTCCACTCAATTTATGAGGAAACCAAGACTTGGAGAGATGCGATCATTTGCCCAACGTCACACTGCTTCTAAGTGTCAGAGATGCGGCTGTTAGCCCAAGGCTTGTTCTGCTGTAATCTCCATAGCGACGAGCTACACACTGCAGAGTTTACACTGTGCGAAGTCCTACAGGATACGCTTAAGATTGTTTCACGTAGGAGAACTGCCCAGCAGAATTGAGAGCTAAATGAATGGCTGGTGTTTTAGATCACTGGATTGTGTGTGGTGTGTCATACAGCAAAACCTAATTGATGCAGTGCATTAACTCACTGGTTTCTAACAGTAACTCTGCACTGGCTGTTAATAGTTGACTCTTGTCAAATGAGGAATCTAAAACATAATAGAGGGAAAATGACTGGAAAGTGGCCGAATTGGGATTAGACCCATGTCTGTGTCACCCCAGAGTCAGTACTTTCATCAGTGTGGCAGACAAAAAATTTGACCTCCAAAGATGTCCACATCCTAATCCCCAGAACCTATGAATTAAGGTTCCAAATAGAATTCAGGTTGCTGAGCAGCTGGACTTAAAGTAGAGAAATTACCTTAGATTATCCAAGTGTAATCTTGAAGGTCCTTAAAAAGGGAAGAGAGAGACAGAACAGGCAAATCTGAGAAGGTGTGATTACAGTAAAAAGGCACAGAGAGATGCAACGTGGCTGGACTTGAAGATGGAGAAAGGGGGTCAGGAGCCGAGGAATGTGGGAAAAAGCCTCTAGAAGCTGGAAAAGGCCAGGAAGCAGATTCCACCCAGAGCTTTCAGAAAGGAGAGCAGCCACGCCACACCGTGATTTTAGCCTAGCAAGACCCACATCAGACTGCTAGCCTCTAGAATTAAAATAGTAAATGAGTGTCGTTTTAAGCCACCAAGTTTGTGGTACTTTGTCACAGCGGCAACAAGAAACTCAAACAACTGCTGTAGTCTACACCCTCCGCACTTGGCTGTTCTCCTGGGTCTGAGCTGTGTTCATGTTCGCCCCCTCATGGTGCCAATCATACTGGGGGGGAGCTCCAAAAAGTACTGAAGTACTAATTATGGCCATTTATTGAGTACAAACAGTGTTCTAGGCACCAAGCTGAGTGTTTTATAAAAATATTTTATTGAATTACCATAACTGTGGTATGGCTACTCCATTTTACTAGCGTGAAAACAGAGGCTCAGAGAGGTCAAGCCTTTGCCTAAGGTCATACGGCTAGAAGTCATCGGGGAGGATGCGAACCTCTGTCTGTTAGCTCCACAGCCTTCCCCCTTTCACTCTACTGCGCTGACAGCAACGTTGCTGTTAGTGGAATTAAAGTGAGAAAGAATTTGAAAAACCTAGTGAGAAAATTTCATTAATTTGGAGAAATGGTACCTAGGGAACTAATGTTCCTCATTAACTCCTCCCTCCCTTCCCTTCCCTCCCTTTTTCACTTCTTTCTCTCCGCCCTTCCACACACATTTACTGAACCCCTGTCCTGGGATATGAGGACAAATAAGACACAGCCCCTGCCCTGAGGAGCTCCCACATAGCAAAGGAGTTGAAACACAGGCACACACAGTACCTGGGGAGGCTGCTGCCATGAGACAGGAAAGTCCTGTTCACCTTGGGAATCGGCTAGAAGAGAGAAGTGACATTTGAGCCCTGGATCTGCAGGTAGCCAGGCTGCGTTCCAGGCTTTTTACTGTTGTAACTTGACTCCAACTCTTTACTTCTCTGAGCTTCATTCATTCAAAAAATAGTTTTCAAGCACTTCTTATATACCAGGCAGTGAGTGAGGCAGACGCCATGCATCAGACAAGAAAGACAAGTGTGAGGGGTCTCATAAAACTGCTCCTGTGAAGTCCTGGAGGAGGAGAGCTGACCTGGGGGGGGCCAGCGAAGACCCTCTGAGATCTGCGGATGTGCTGAGACCTGAGGGGTCAGAGCTGGACTGGGGAGGCGGCCATGGTGGTCAAAGGAAGTCCGGGCAGATGGAAGGCCTGGAAACAGGTGGAAACCTGGTAGGTGTGAGGACTGGAAGAATCCTGTTGGCAGGGTCTAACCAAAAGACACTTGTAAACTGGAGCTGATGGCCCTTTCATGGAGCTGCAGGATTGATTGCCTGAGATAATGTGTGAAAGAGACATGCTTTCCTGATAACCTGTACGCGTTTTTATTTTAGCATTTATGAGGTACTAATTGTTACCACTAATTTTTTCTCCCCACTAGATGAAAGCTCCTGAGGGTATACCGATTAGGATAAAAAGTTAGGTTTCTGTAGCAAAAAGACCCAATAAAAACACATGATTTAAAGACCAACACCTCTGTTTCTCTATCACTCAGCAGTTCTGAGGTGAGCCGCCCAAGAATAGGAGGCAGCCTTTGTCCACTCGTCATTCCAGGGTCCAGGTTCCTCCCCTTCTGGGGCCCCTCCTTCCCCTGGCACATAGAGGACCTGAGTCACCAATCAACTGGTGGGAGTGGCCAGAGGCGGACCCTGAGAGCATCTGATGTTAGTGGTTTATCTGGGAGGAGTGGAGAAGAGAGACCAGGAAGACTAGGTAGGTAATACCGGGTGTATCATCTATTCATCTACCACCGTGTGGGATGCAGTGCATCCCACAGAAGGGCTCTTGGAGCTCGCGTGAAACACGTATCTTGGAGTTTTCTCACACAAGGGCCCAGGGCGCTGGGGTACTGACACACCAGCTCCTGCTGGCCATTGGTTGAGAGCTACTCCCAGAACATGCAAAGCCCCTAGCACTTCTGCCTTCCGTGCCAGCAGGAAAGAGGGCTCCAGCAGCAAGGAAAATCTCTCAGGAAAAGAAATGCAGATGCTGGCAGTTGGAAGGGAGGCAGTGTGAACAGAAAAGATAAAGGGAAGAGATAGGGGCGGGGCTCTCACAGCATCCGCCACACTGGGCAACGAGCAGTGTTTGCCAGAAAGAGAACGGCAACGTTGTGGTCCCCTCCTTACATCCCTGAGCATCCTCTAGGTCATAACAAATGCTCAATGAATGTTTACAGAATGAACAAGGTAAATGAGTGATAGGTAAGTGCATTAATATGTCCTGTGATGATTTACTTATTCCCATGGTGGAAGAGAACAAAGATCTACAGCCATGGCCATAGCTACTTCTATATCTGTATCTATGTCTATATATCTATATCTACATATTTATTGATCTAATATGTGTGTGCATACATACGCATCTCGAGAACTGTGCCAGGCACTCTGTGTGTGTTTGTGTGTATATATATACATATGTGTGTGTGTGTGTGTGTATATATGTGTGTGTGTGTGTGTAATTTTCACAACAAAATTATGGAAGGTGAATTTTCCTGCATGTATTGATGTGGAAACTGAGACAAAGAAAGGCCACGTCACTTGCCCAAGGTTGCACGTTTAGTTAGAAAACAGCAGAGCAATCGAACACAGCTCAGCTGGACTATTAAGCAGGGGCCCCTCCGGCTGCATCCTTCCACATTCCTTTCTCTATCACCCAATGGCATTAGCCAAACCATCAAGCTGATTTGAGTTTTGAGAAATTCTCTTTGAAGGGAATTTTCAAACCTGATGTTTCTACAGAGACCTGTAGAAGGATCCTCACAACTGACTTATCAACCTGGATGGATAGTGTTTGCTACAATCCCAGTTGAGAGAAAAAAAAAAAACAGGTTATTTTATGTGCTGACTACATTTCTAAGAGATCTAATTAAAACAGGACAACATCAGAACTCTGATTAAAGAATGCTGTATGAAAAGTGTGTCTACTTGAATGAATCAAGAATAGATAAAGGTAATAAAGATTTATTCCAGAGAGATGGGGGAGGGAAAGAGGGAGAGAGGAAGGGAGAGACAGAGAGAGAGACAGGGAGAGAGAAAGACAGAGACACATACAGAGAGAGGTGGAAACTGCTCACAGAAGAGGGTCTGGTGTTGGAGAGTTATTTGAAGCCATGGGTATCTGCCGGCAGATTCTATTAAAAGGTTTTGAGGGTTTAAAGAAATAGCACTACTTTTCCCTAAAGGTTAAAAGACCAATAACAGTAAAGCAATTTCTACTTGGTAAAATAAAACTGCAAGATCCATTTCACACAAGACTCAGGGAAAGAAGAGTCTGGTTCATCCAAGAGTCATATTGGGTGTGGGTTGGAAATTGACGGCTCTTTCTGACCCCAACCAAGAGCATCTTTCCCTGGCTGAAGCAGGTTGGGGTAGACCAGCTACTACAGGAACAGCATTGCAGGGAGCCATGCTCGCCCAGCCCTGACCTACATGCCATACAAGACGATTCCTAAAATTCAACGAGCATTTACTGCTCAGCTCTTATTTTCCAGAGCTGGTGCTGGATGCTTTCAAATGCATAGTTTAAATTATGTAATCATATCAGCAACCCTGTCAAGTGAGCTGACTTTGATGGTGGAGGAAGAGCCAGGAGCCCAGGAATGTCGCTGTAGAAGCCGGAAATGCAAGGAAACGGATGCTTCCCTAGCCTCTGGAGGGAGCGTAGCCCACTGACACTGATCTCCACCAAGTAAGACTGATTTCATAATTCTGACCTCCAGATCGATAAGAGAATCCACGTGTGTTGTTGTAACCACCAAGTCTGTGGTCGTTTGTCACAACAGCCATCGGGAACTAGTATGAGTGTCTTAACCAACAGTGCACAGCTGGGAAACAGAACAGGTTTTGAGCCCAGGTCTTTTGACTCCAAACATGGTACTGCTCCTATCACGACTTGCTGCTTCCTGCTGGGTGCTCTGTGCCACTCTCACTGACACCATTCAGATTCCTACAGAGCCTCTTCTCTGACACAGCGATTTCCAAACTTGACTCTGCGTCAGCTCTCCTGGGCCCTCTGTAATGAAATGCAGAGTCCCTGGACCCAAAGATTGAGAGGAGCCCTACACTGTGTATTTTTAAATAGGGGAATCTGCTGCAGGTTCTACGATCCAATCTGGGAATCACTGCTCTAGAACTTTTTATTTCTAAAATGTATTTGATACACAGATTCATAGGGAGAAAATATAAAATCACCTCTTTATCTTCCTTTGAACACCTGAACACTTGAATGGAGGGCTGATTTTGGAGGAGGCTGCTATGTGGGAAGAATTTCTAGTTAACAACACACTCGCCTTCACACCACTCCTGGGATGGAGGGAGTGTGATACGTCTATTACTGATGGGAAACCAAGGCTCATTCAGGTGACTTGTGACAAAGATCTTCTTCTTGACCAAACTCTAGACAGGCTCCTCTGCGCCTGACTAGGACCCATCCTTGGGCATTGTCCTCAAGGGTCCAATTTCAGCAAGAATCCTGCTAAGTCAGTTTAGCCGGATCTCCTCTTCTCCGTATCTGATCACTCGCAATATGTGATTCCCTTCCTCCTCGCCACCCGCTCCCCAGGTAGTATCTGACCACTGACCTGTCTTCAGCAAGAATCCTGTTAGGCCAGTCAGCCAGAATTACCCGCTGATCCCCACCTCCCCCCACTCCTGGGCTATAAAATTCCTACTTTTCCTTGTTGTATTCAGAGAGGAGCCCAATCTCTCTCCCCTACTGTAAAACCCCACTGCAGTGGTCCCTACGGCTATCATGACTGTCCTAAATGCAGGACAGCCTCAGCATCGTGACAAGTGTCATTAATGAGTTTTCTTTAGCACTTGCTGTATATGTGCTCAGTGGCTGCTGTGACAAAACACTACGCACTGGGTGGATGACAGCAACAAAACTTTACTGGCTCACAGTTTTGGAGGCTACGGGTCCTAAATCGAGGTGTCAGGAGAGCCGTACTCCTGATGAAACCTGCAAGGGAACAGTGTTGCGCCTTCTGGATGCTAGTAATCCTTGGTTTCCTTTGGCTTGTGGAGGCATCCCTCCACTCTCTGCCTCTGTTGTCACATAGTCATCTTTTTCCTGTGTGTCTCTGTGTCTCTTCACTTTTTATCAGGACACCAGTCATACTGGATTAAGAGCCCTCCTTATTCCAGTATGACCTCATCTTAATTTAACCAATTATATCAGCAACCACCCTATTTCCAAACAAAGTCATATGGAAGTACTGGTGGCTAGGAGTTCAATGTAGCTTTTGGGGGGGACACAATTCAACCCAGAACTCTTGCCAAAGCCATTTGGCTGGTAAATGGCAGCAGTGGGCTCAAATACAGATCTGGCTCTTTTCTCTTCACCCGCCTTGATGGAGTCTGCATATGAATAAGTGTGTGAACAAGTCTCATGGCTTTTCTGTGCCTTCCTAAGTCCTTCCAGGAGAGCTCTTGGCACTTGTAAGTCTCCCAGGTACTTTCCCTTGGGAGCTCTATTTTGCTCCACTGAGCACAAGTCAGAGGGAGCTCACATCTGCAGTTCTCTTCTCCACATCCCAAAAGGCTCAGACACTTTCTTTCCATTCCATGCTGTGTGCAATTGCTCCTCAAGGTGCAGAAGAGGGGCCCTTCTGTTGAAATGGATCGGATCCTACCTGGGAACTGTTATGTCTGTTGCTCTTTTGGATAATCTCTGCTGTAAATTAACTACTCCTATCCTAGGCCCATGTTTTTCTATTGGGTCGTTGGCATTTTTCTTATTAATTTGTAAAAGCTCTTTCTGTATTAACCTTTATCTATCATGGGAATTGCAGATACTTCTACCAATCTCTCATTTGTCTTCTGACTTTGTTTTTTACTCTCTTGTCGTGCAAAAATCTTAAGTCTTCTGTGGTCCATGTGTATTCTTTCCTTCCTTTACAGTTTCTGGGCTTTCTGTCTTGCTTAGAAAGTTCTCTCAGACCCCTTGGTGACATTTATCTCAATATCTCATATTTTTTGTTGCCTTGAATTATTTTTACTGTTATGCTCAAAAAGAATATGTAAATGCTTGGGGGTTTGGTGATTCCACTAACTGTATCAGTCGTGCCGAAGTCTGTTTAGTTCATCTGCGCACTCCTGCATAATTTCTGGGTTTCAGGGAAGTTGAAGTAAAATGTGTTTGGACAGAAGAGAAGGACAGTCATTGTTCTTCCCTTTTCTACTCGTATTTCCCTTTGGTAAAGCTTGAGATGCACTATTTGACAAATCTATCCAATTATATATGCATGCACATATACGTATGCATATATATGTCAGAGACTGCTATGTGTTCATCAAAACACATACTTATCCCACACCAGAAGGTGGGAGATAAACTCCATGAAGACTTTGGTGACTGCCACATTGGTGAAATTAGGTGAAAAAAGGTGTCTAACCACGTGGGGCGCGTCACAAGGTGTAAGGCACGCTACTGTACCTTGAGTTCCCTGCAAATAGAAGTTGGGCACAGTGCTTGGCGGGCCTCTTTGGATGCGGACGGCAGCACACACCGCATTCGGGAAGACTATTCCAACAGTTTATCGATGACCAGGAAGGCTGCAAGTTTTGACTGGGGCCAAAAGCAACCTCTGCAATAGGATCAGACTACTGTAAAGGCTGCTCTGACATGGAGCTGTACAACCAGGCAGAGCTTACGGGGTGTCAGGTCTACTGAGGCAGACACAAATGCTGTGTGGAGGGTTTGGCAATTTCAGTAGAGGAACCACAGAGCAGACCTTTAGGTTTCTGGATCAAAACCATACTTTATCACAGAGGATTATACACTGATCAGAAAGAAGCTCCTAATCACGGGGCATCAAGTGATTATGTAATTGGAACTGCCCACCAAGAGCGGGGTGTCGTCAGGTCTACCGGGTCGGATTGGAACTGCCCACCAAGAGCTGGGTGTCGTCAGGTCTACCGGGTTGGAAGTTGGGCGTATACAGCAATAGTCCATCCCATGACGAAAATGTCCCATGCTAGATCAAGCCCAAGCAGACCTGCCAGGTGCAGGTAAGTGACATGAAAAGATGACCCCGACCCTCTGTCACCTACCTCTGTTGCATCAGAACCTCCCCCACCACTCACACCTGTGGCCTCTTACAAAGCTCCTTATGACCAGTGATGGATTAGAAAAATCTCAGTCCTTGTTCTCGGATGGTCCAGCACAATTTGTTAGCGTGCTGACCGTGGTCTGCTGCCGTACTCTAGTCCCACTCAGGAGTGTGATGAAAGACAGTGGCAGGGAGAAATCTCAGTACACAGATGTCTGAGCACACGTAATCCTCAACTTTGGGTGGGGGCAGAAGTGGTCTGAGGGAAGACTACATACAGCGATGAATGGATTAACAGGTTGGTCAGAGACCTAAGAGGAACATAATTGGAAGACTGGAGATGAGGAAGTCCAGGAAAGAGGTGTGTGGATAGACCCCTACAGGAGGAAGTAAAAAAAGCATTGGTCCTATTGCTGGAGTCACCGTCACTCCCAGAAGACCTCTTGAGCAATTTTTTTAACCTCTCAAACCTACAACTCTTGGCTCTGCTGGACTAGCTGTCTTAGTTCCCAAGAGATGGATGTTTCTGCCAGGCAACACATGAAGGGTTCTACTGAGCCTAAAGTTATGGTTGCTGCCTGGTTATGCTGGACTCTGTATGCCAGTAGACCAGAAGGGGAAAAAAAAAAAAAAGAGTTACTCTATTTGCATGGGTAAATGACATGAGGTCCTGAGGCTCCTACCTATAATGAGAACGGAGAGATAATAGTATGGAACACAGCAGATTCTCTGGAGGGCTTATTGTTGCTTCCATGCCCATTGGTAACTGAAAGGGCAATTCATCAGCCATGGAGCAACAAGGGCATTGTAATGAGGGGTTCAGATACCTCAGTGAGTTACCTTATCGGGAAAGAAACTTACACTAGTAGAAGTACTGGCTAAGGTTGAGGACAATCTCAAATGAGTGGTAGAGGAGGGAGACGGGGAATATCCACGGCACAACTTTGCTAGTAAGTGACGGAACAAAGTAGACATAATGTGTGGCAAGAGTAGACCTGGGTGGTGCACGGGATGGACTGTAGCAGGTGCCCAGCTCATTTCCCCTTAGCTAAGAGGTCACCTGAAGCTCTATGGACAAATCTCATACATGCAAAACCTTCCTCCTCCAGCATACTCATCTCTGCCTGGGAGCTTTCTCTGGCTACAGGAGCTTGCTAGGCTCAAGATGACTGTAAATGTCAGGGAGTTAATGTTCCCCAGGAGCAACCACCTCGGGATGATGGGCAGGAGTCGATGGGGTGGGCTCTCAGAGGGTCTTCAGCAGGTGAGCCCCAGAAGCCATCAGTGGTAATCCACTCGATGATGCACTCTTAACTGCGTTTCCTCCATTCCCTGTCTCCCCTTCACGTCCCATCACTCTGCTTCCCAGGATCTCCTTCCGCATAATCCGTATGCACCAAATCCTCATCTTAGTGTATACTTTTGGGGGAATCTCAGCTAAGACTCTTAGTCAATGGACAATAAATGCTAGTTCTTCTTCTATACATGTTAGAAGCATTTATACTAAGCTCATTTATGATGTAGAAAGAAAGACAAGTTTATTATATTTCAGATGCTACCAAGTTCCAAACCACAATGAGTATCAGAGAGGCTAAAAGAACAGAGAAGAATGCAAATTTGGAAGCAAATGAGATGAGATTTAATATAGATAAACGTAAGATAATGTACCTGGGAAAAGTCTCAATCAGCATTAATTTAAAGTGGGAGCCTGCAATCTGTGAAATAATCATACTGCCAAAAAGCTGAGGATAATAATGTATAATAAATTATAAATTGAGCAATGTGCTGCTTATTAGAAAAACCAAGTCCACCATCTTGCAGGTTGGAGATAAAATATGATCAGATGTAGTCATGTCATTCCAGGACCCTTCCTGGGACAGAGCTAGAAATCAAGGGTGGGTTGGTCAAGGTAGAGTGGGGAAGCAAAGTTAGGAATGAGACATGGGATTCAGCTGAGTCTGTGGGGGTGTTCTGGATTTACGGGGTTGAGATCAAAAGCTGTGGAAGCAATCCAACATCAGACAGAGCACGGGGATTAAGACCAGAGATCAGCTGAAGGTCCTCAGCCAGGCAGGGGGTCAGGGCAGCAGAGACATGGCATCAGTGATAGAGATCTTGAAACTAAGGTTACTCTGACTTCACCTTTAAGACTTTAGTCACTGAGTGTCAGTATAGGGATGAATCCCCCAGAGATGCTGACCTTCCCCCACACAGCCTCATGTCAGTTGAGATTCCATTTGGCTGCAAGTAAGGGAAAGCTGGACACAGTGGTTTATATAAGTATATACCCTGTTTTTTTCATGAACTGGCATGTGTGGAGGTTGTATATTGCTGGCACCAGGAGGAAAACGCTGATGCCACATGCTTACTTCTTTTTCGTTAGATGAAAAAGCACGTGCTGAGTAGAAGCAATCACATGAACAAACGCACAGAAACGTGTAAGAGAACGATATGGGTAGCAATCACATTTCACCACCTACCCAATACACCCTGTCCCTTTCTTCCTTCATAATCAAAGCCTAGTTTGGCTTGGAAGCAACATGATCATCTGTAGAGAAACACTTGCTTTCCTCAGCATCCACTGATCTATGAAAATTAATCAAACATCTTCCCTCTGATAATATTTTTTTCCTTATGAAACACATCACTGTTTCCCCTTACCCTTTCTTTCTGGCTTGAACAAGCGTGTGGTGCCTAACACTGAGGCAAGCCATCTTGTCTCCAAGATGAGCTCAAAGACCTCCATCCTTTAGGTTCTAACTCCAGCATCACCTTTTCAGACAGGCTTCCCTGACCACCTTCGCGTGGACCCTCATTCCATGCTTCTTTGTATCTCTTCCTTTGCTACTTCCTTCACTGAATTTATTTCAAGCGGAAAAAATTTATTTTTCAGTAATATGACCTCTATTAATATTTTTCTCTCTCCTGTTAAAATGTAAGCAGCTCCTTGAAGTCAGGGGCGGTGCTAGGCACAGAGTGGCAGCTAATAAATCACTGTTAGATATGCAAACTCAGGAAGGCAGGAGCTCTCATTTCCAAGCTCCTCCCTTTCCAGTTCAGCCCCCAGGACTGGCTGCCTCGTTTGGAAGCTGGACTTTGCGACCTGCCTTTGCCACAGCACAGCTGTGGGACCTTCAGTTTTCTATCCAATCAGTAAGGGTGGTGGGACCCAATCAACTCCGAGGTCCTTTTTAATCGAACAACTGATACGCTGGTCCCTAACATTTCTAGGTTTTTCTTCTGATTGTAGAGTTTTTAAGACATTTTTGATCACGACCTACCAGCAGTAATAAATTTTACATCACAACTGACCACGTTTACTCGGTCAGGAACTGTATTGCCTTATGTTTAAAAAGCACTAACTTGTTTACAAGACCTGTTAATGGTTTGTAATCTGAAGTTTGAAAAACTCAAGATATTTCTGTCCCATGCAATCCCCTATTAAACCATGTCTTACTTGGGAAAATATTTTTAGCAATGATATTATTAATAATACATGAGACAATATTCTTATATATTATTATATAATATATAGCATGAATTAGAAGATATAATAAAATGTAATAATAATAAGTTATAAATCTAACGTGTGTACAGCTCTTTGGAGCACACAGATTACCATCACACAGAGTAGCTCATTTATTTATTGTGTCAACTCTCTAATGAGGGCGGACTCACTTTTCATATGAGAAAACTAGCTCAGAGGGCAAATAATATACCTAAGAACACTTTGCAAGCTAGTGCCAGAGCCAGGGCTCAAACCAGGATTTTAAACTCCTTGTTCAGACCTCTTTCTCTTCATTAAATGCCAATTAAGGATGCAGATACCTTAGATGAATCCCTTCTGTCACGCTGGCCATTGTCTCTCTCTGCCGTAGCATCCTCTCTGGCTCAGTTCATTTCATTGTAAGCTCCGGAAGTCAGGACAGGGACCCTGAAGGAATCAAGAAGCATGTTCAGGCTCGTCCCAGATGCCTGAAACCCTTCATCACAAAGATCTCAACCCAGGCTCTGCCACATATTTATTGCATGGCCTGTAGCAAGCTATTTGACTTCTCTGAGACTTAGTTTCCTCATCTGTACATGGGGGATGATTCCCATGGTTCTACCAACTTCAGGGGCTTGCTGTGAAAGTGCTTGTGGAGATCCTTAGGCAGTGCGAGCCTCTGGATCCTTTCAAGAATCTTCCCTCTGCCGGGGATGGCTGCCCTTCTGCTTGGCACAAACTAGACGTTACTTATACCTCATTCACACATCTCCTCTTGGGCACTCCTGTGTCTTATTCTAACTTACAGCTCTTTCCGTGTCCCATTAATATGTGCTTCCCGTACATCACATAGTGCTTAGATATAGTGGGTGCTCATTCATTCATTTCAAAGCAACATTCCTTGTACTCTACGTTCTAGGTCTGGGCTACGTTCTGAGTAGTTATCCAATAGCAAGCTTAAATGCCCGGGAGGATATCAGTATTTTCATCATTTGCCAATTATGTGGGAGGAATCACAACACACACTCCACAAAGAAAGTGTTGCATAATGTTCTCCTAGTGGTTGATGGCTTTCAGTGGGACCCATATGGATCGTGGTATCCACAGCAAATGTTACTCATTCCTGTGCATGGTGGCATAAGGAATGATCTGTGGAACTACAAGCAGAATTTTGTAGTCAGGTGGCTGCAGACGGTGCGGTGCTCAGTGAGGTCATCATCGAGGGAGAGAGAAAGGGCCACCTGTTTTATCTATGTGCTGGTGAAGACTTTCCAAATGTAGAAAGTGTTACTCTGATACTGCTTCTCAATCAGCAGGGGTGCACGGGGCATGAAGGATTCTTCAGGAGATACTAAGTACTGCAGAAACAAGAGTGAGCGCTCTGAAGTCAGATGAAGCAAGTGGGACAGGGATAGGAGGTAAGGTCAAAGAAAGACCAGGGAGTCAGTGTGTGTGGACAGAACCAGCTGAAACCAGGGGTACAATGAACGGTTTCACTTAAATCACTGAATGTTCTGGAGCAGGGGTGGCAGGGGAGGGATGGAAACAGGGAGATCGCTGTCATCAGAGAAAGGGGTGGCTTGAAATAGGATCTGGTAGTGGAGGGGTTAGATCCAAGGTTATTTTTTGGAGGTAGAGACATCAAGATTTGGTGGTGGGTTGAACGGAGTTTGAGGGCCAGGGAGAACATGAGGGCATCTTCTAAGTGTTTGGTCTGAGCTGTTGAGTGGATGCTGATGCCATTTACGGAAACAGGAAAGACTAGAGGGAAACAGATTGTGAAAGAAAACAGAGTCCTCTTGGAATTTATGTTAAATTCGAGATGTGGGTCAGACATTTGCGTAGGCAGTGTGGAGCAGACAGGAGTGGTAAGGACCAGAGACAGAGTTTACTTCAGTCCACGGATGGTCTAAGAAGGCACCATGCAATAAGGAATGTTACATATGTCTTGCTATCCACCACCAGCATGCAAAGCCATGCTGCTGTGTCCCAGCGCTGCCGCTTAGCAGCCATGTGCCCTTGGGCACATTTCTTCACCCCTTTACATTCACAAAATAAGAATAATCATACATACCTCCTAGGGCAATTGTGGAAATTAAAAGGGATAATGTATATAATGTCGAGTGCAGTGCCTGGCCAGCTGGAAGCACTATATCAATAGTTGCTATTAGTGGGCTTCCCTGGTGGCGCAATGGTTAAGAATCTGTCTGCCAATGCAGGGGACACAGGTTCAAGCCCTGGTCCGGGAAGATCCCACGTGCCGTGGAGCAACTAAGCCCGTGTGCCATGACCACTGAGCCTGCGCTCTAGGGCCCATGAGCCACAACTACTGAGCCCATGTGCCACAACTACTGAAGCCCGTGTGCCTAGAGCCCATGCTCTGCAACGAGAAGCCACCACAATGAGAAGCCCATGCACCCCAACGAAGAGTAGCCCCTGCTCACCACAACTACAGAAAAGCCCAAGTACAGCAACGAAGACCCAATGCAGCCAAAAATAAACAAATAAATAAAATAATGAAATAAATACATTTATTTTTAAAAAATAGTTGCTATTAGTAATATTAATACGAATCAGTTATCTATGAGTAAGATCAGCTGTCCTGAAATATTGTGCTTAAGGAAATTCAGTATTCAAACAGAATGAACTCAACTCTGCAGATAGGCAAGAGGTATTCGCGACTCTCCTCCCCCTTCCCCAGGGAATGTCAAAGATCTGACTTTATTTAAAGGTAGAGTAGGTTAAGAGGCCAGACACTTGCATAAAAACTTCCCTTTTTTCTCTTTTTCCCTCCACATAATTGCTGCAGAATACCTCTGTTGTCCTCATATTGTATTGCATACAGCCTTTCAAGGTCCTGGCTAAGGAGCCAGACTACTCGGTACCTAAAAGTTAAGCAAAATAAGATGTTTGAAAGCCAGAGAGGCTTGATCTCGGCTCCAGAAAGTACAAGATGGACAGAAATATTTGGGATTTGATGTAGAGACGCAAATCACATCTGAAATCTGAGATGAGACCCCCCGCTCCCCAAAAAAGACTTCATGAACCAGGAGAAGAGGCCAGACCTGGCTCCTTGGCAGAGGCTGGAGATATCCAGCCTGTGCCAGATGGGGGTCCTGTTTCCCCCAGGCTCTCCCCTTCCTCGGACTCTGTCAGCCAGACCTGCAATCATCTGTGTGCCTTCTTTAATTGCTTCAATTAGGAAATGTACTAAAAAGTCCAGAGAATAATAAACAAAAACTCTCTGTCCAGATATTTGCATCATAAATTATTCAACAGTAAAAGAAATGAAACATAAAATGGAAGTCCCTTCACTCCATTCTCCTTCTCTCCTGACGAAATCACGATCTAAAAATTGTGCACATCTGATCAAACCATGTTTTGATCTTTGGACTATCCATACATAGCTCCACAAGCCAAACATATTTTTGTTTTGTGTATATTAAAGCACTTACATATATGTTTTCATGGTCATATGAATCTTTTTGTAATTTGCTTTTCTTATTCAACATTATGTTGATAAATATGCTTTGTTCATTGATTATAATTGCTGGGCATCTAATTTCACAATTAGACACAATTTCTATATTGATGTGTAGGTAGGTTCTTTTTTCACTCACTGTCTCAAACAATGCTGGCTTGACCACCCTGGGCATGACCAGCACACCTGCCGGCATCTCCCCAGGGCACTCTGACAGCAGACTTGCAGCGTAGAGGAGCCTGCCTCTCTTTGACGTTAGCAGATAGTACCTGACTGCTTTCCTAATGGGTTCCTTAATTTACATCACCGCCAGTGATTATGAAAATTCTTGCACCTCCACAGTCTACAACTATGAGTTTTTTACTAGCGTGCTGAGTGGGAAAGGTATCTCCTTGATGTTTTCATTTTATTTCTCTGATTGGTGGGATGCACCCTTTTCCAGATCCCCATTCATCAAAGTCTCCCTGGCTGGGTTTTTATTGCCTGTAGCCAAATGTCATTCCTAAGGAAGGGAGGCATTTTTGACCAGCGATAACTGACTTCCCAGGAAACCCCTGAAGCTCAAGTGGGAGAGGGGGAGCTTCAAAGGACAAACGTCATCAGCTTGACGATTTTGCCCAGGGATCTAAGGAATCTTCTAATTTAATTTAATACCCCATTGTCCAAGATCAAACCTAACAAAACTATATTCTCCAAAGTTGGATCTGTTCTACTTCTGACACGTGTCTCCTCCCCACTGCTTACCTCCGTGCGGCATGCTCGAGGAACTCTCTGAGCTCGGGCATCTTGCCCAAAACTTCTAAAGAGTCAGTCTGGACTTAAAAGAAACCTCTATGCAGCCCAATCCTGCGAATATTTATCAAGTGTCAACTATGTACAATTCACTGGTTTTTCCATCCAATACGACGTATTCCCTTCAAGGGCCAATTAACAAAGTGATTAAAGAAAGGAACAGATGTATCTGCCCACCTTTCTCTTTTGAGAAGCCTCAAGAAGTGGCAGTGTCTTCTCAGTTCCCCAGCCAGAGATGACCTTCAAGCCCCACCAACTGAGTCACCAGGAGAGGTCCCAGACCGTGCAGCCTTCTGTCCCAAACACCTGGCTGTATCCTTGCCCGGGATCACCCTCAGGTGCCATCCTGCCTCTGTCTGCACATCATCAGGAGAGCTCCCGCCGTTGACTTCGACCGCATTTGGACGTTAAAAAAACACAGATGGCCCTGTGGCTCCAGGCTCATTGCAGCATATTTCTCTGATAAGTGATTCTCATTATGGGCTCGTCAGACAATTGAGGAAGCGAGAGGTGGCCCCACCCTTGTGCCTGTCAGGTCTGGTTATTAAAAAATGGAAACAAAAAACTAAAGAGAGGAAAATTTTTAAGCTAAGAGAGGTCTTGGGACCAGGAGGCAGGAGGTAGGAAGGAAGGAGCACTTCCAGGCAGTTAGTTAGGATGGCTCCAGGCCAGACTGGCCCTGCCTGCTCCAGGGAAGTTCTGTCTCTACTCAGGGCCCAAGGTCCCCCAAACCCAGGAGGAGCAGATACGAGCTTCCCATCTTTTGTTCCCCTTGACGTGATGCTCTGCCTTAGTGAACTTCCTCCGGTGAGCTCTGTCCTTGAGCCTTGGGACACTGCACGTACTACGGCACTGCTTTTGCTTTGGCTCTCATAGCTCATTGGGCTTCTCCATCTACCAGGGGACCCAATACAATCTAGAGGTTAGGAACATAGGCTGAAGACAGACCACGCAGGTTCAATCCCAGGTCCGCCACCTATTAGCCATTGCCTTGCACCGATGGCCTGACCCCTCCCGAGCTCAGTGTGCACTCAAGTGAAACAAAAAACAGCAGTAGCACTTGTTCTGCATGGCTCCCGTGAGGTTGCGATGAGATGCTGCACCCAGAGCCCTTTGCACGACGCCTGACTCCACACAAGCTCTCAAGCAATGTCGGCTCCATTAGGTCACAGCCGTGGTGGAGCCAGTTCCTTGCCGCGGGCTCATTGTTTAACCATCGTGGTTGAGCAGTAAGCTCCACGAGAGCAGAGACACTGCTCAGAGGGTGCCAACACCTCGCCCATGAAGATGCTTAACAAACTGGTCCTGAACGTGTAAGTACATTGAGGAAAACCGGCCCTGAGAACCGCAGGCAACGTCATGTCGGAAGATGGAGAAACGAGTAACCAGTGATTCTCAGAGGATGACATGGTGGGGACAGGAGTCATATATAGTTTAAAAAAACATATTAAAAATCACAAAAGAAACTAATACCAAAATAGCTCTAAAATTCCAAAATGATTTTCACTTAGTTAATTTAATAACCCCACCATCAAAGGGACTTAGTTATTATCACCATTAAAGTTTTATAGGAGAAACCTGTGATTGTCAGCGAGGTTAAGTAACTTTCCCAGGATCGCAGAGCTATTCCTTTAGCAGAGGTGGGACGTAAACTCGGTCCTTTGAACTTCAAACTTGTGCTGTCTTTCCAGTAAAACACCTGTTTACAGTTGGAAGAGCAAGGGCCACGCGTGGGCTAGGGGTGCATCTTGTTGCCATTTGAAAAAAAAGCCACACAGATATTAAAGCAAACTACTTCCCTTTTGGTCTTTCCTTTCATATTAGGCGGAGTTCAAAGTAAACCAGTTCTTGTAATCCTCCGATCATTTCTCGCCCTTGTGTATTGATCTGAGAAGTCTCTGGAGTACTTTGCTTCCCAAGGGTTCATCAATAAATGAAGAGGCTTTACCATCATCAGGTCACAAACAGAACAGGGAGTGCAGGGAAACTGGCAGGCAAAGGAGAGAATGTGTAGAGGACTGGGGGGCACTGGGTACACCTTTATCCCGATGGCCCCTGAAGAATTCCCAGCCAGTGACCCTGTTCCTTCTTCCCTCCTTCACACCTTTATGGGGTGTAACCACATGAAACGATGCTTCTTCGCTGTGGCAGAAGGAGTCTCAGTCCCATGGATGGGGGACACCAGGGCCTGAAGGTCCTGTCTGGGAGGTCCCTGCTTTGGGGAGCCCAGCACTGTCAGCTCCCAAGTCCATTGCTGAGCCCTGCTGGCCCCTAGACTTGGCTGCCTTCCCTCTTATACCGCTGTTCACTATTTCCCCAGTCCCCTCCTGCCCCCTCCGCTCTCTCCAGGTTGGTGGCAGAGCAGCAGGCCCCCACCGAACTTCCTGTCCCCTGCGGCATCCAAGGGCAGGGTCCTGGGCCCTCTGGTCCACAGGGTCTCACTTCCCAATGAGGAGGGGAGGGTGGGAGGTGAGAAGAGACCAGTGAGGGGAAGGATGAGTGCTCCAGAAGGTCGAACCCCGTGGCCTTGCTCTGGGGTGCTGACCCTGCTGGACGACAACTCCCTACCCTCTTCCTGTTAAATGTCTTGTTCTAGGCCTTCAGGCAAAATTGGGGCTCATTCATAAGGAAGGACCAGGAGCCCCAAACTCTACCACGTGCCAAGTGCTGTGCTGGGTGCCAAAACCAAGATTCACAGGATCCTCAGAAAGATGCAAAACCAGCTCTTCCTGTGCCCATTTTATGGATGAAAGGAAGAAGATGAGAGGCACACAGACGGCACAGCTAGTGGGTGGTGGCTGGCACTCAACTCCCAGCCAGCTGGGACCCCATCTCTTTCCAAGTGTCCATCCAATGCCCTCTTGTCCCACAGCTGGGGCCCCGTCACTAGGGGACCACTTTTCTTGAGGGCAGGTGCGGGGGCTCTTTCCCCACACTGGTACACAGCATCCCATGCCTTTGTGTTGGAGCCTGGCTGAGGGGCTGTAGGGCACGAGAAGCCCAGCAGGACCCCGAGCTGTTAGTAGACTTGACTGCTTTGCTGTCTGCTCTTCAGAGCAGCTGGCTGTTAGGGAGCAGTGCTTAGACGAGGCTGCAGTTGGTAACGTGGGCTAGTTGGTTTGCATTTGTTTTTAGACCTCGTTTCCCCGATGTTGGTAATTAGCACTTGGAAGTGTATCTGTGCTGATGGAATTGCCCGCCCGTAACGTTCCCTGGCTTCTCCAAGCAAAAAAGGGCTTCACCCACCCTTCCTGAGCCTGTGCATGTGAGGAAATAGGAATACCAAAGCGTAAGTCAATCTAGGGTGGACCTGAGATGAACTGGACTTTCACCTACTGGCAAATGCTTCGTGCAACTTACTCCTGACCTGATGGTGTGCCCCATGAAGCCACTCGGCACAAGTTCTGGGTTCCAGTGCAGGCTCAGCCTCTTCCTAACGCTGTGCCCTTGGCGTGAGGCCTAACTTTTCTGAGTTCTAGTTTCCTCATCTGTAAAATGGCAATAATTACAGATTAGAGATAATAGATGCAAAACACCTGACACAGAGTAGGCTATCATTATTACTATTATTATTTTATCCTGGTGTCATAGTCATGGTTCTCCAGAGAATCCAAACCAACAGGATGGATATAAATATAGATACACACACACACACACACACACACACACACACACACACACACACACAGATTTATTCTAAGAAACTGGCTCATGGGGTTATAAAAGCTGAGAAGCCCCAAGATCTGCATTCAGCAAACTGAAGACCCAGAAAAGCTGATGATGTAATTTCAGTCTGAAGGCCAGTAAGCTCGGGCTCCAAGAAGAGCCAAGGTCTTTTCTGGCCTCCAGACGTTCAGTTCAAGTCTGAAGGCCAGGGAAGACTAATGTCCCAGGTCAAGCAGTCAGGCAGGAGGAGTTTCCTCTTCCTTGCTGGAGGAGGCTCAGTCTTTTTGTTCTATTCAGGCCTTCAACTGATTGGATGTGGCCCACCCACATGAGGGAGGGCAATCTGCTTTACTCAGTTCACCGATTCAGATGCTAATCTCATCGAAAAACACCCACCCAGAAACTCCCAGAATAGCATTTGAACAAATATTTGGGTATCTTGTTGCCCAGTCAAACTAATACAAAATCAACCACTGCACTTGGTACAGCCCCATTACTTAGCAGTGAGCCCAGATAGGAGAAACTGAGGACTGGCTTTCAGCCTGGCTTCCAGGCTCTAGAAGGACAGCCGCTGAGAGGAGACAGAGGTAGCCTCAGCTGGGAGAGGCAGGTGACTCCAGAGGCCCAGAGGAGGCACTGGGCACCACTGGGACCAGAAGAAGACAGCCTGTCAATGAAGAGACTCGGGTGCTGGCTGTTGGGAGTGAAAGGAACCAATGTGCTTGAGGGTTCTGACCTAAGGCGATATGAGCATGAGAGCACTGAGTGTATCTGCTGCAGATGCGCAGACCAGGAAAGCTCCTTGGAGGAGGTGACACTGAAAGATGAGGAGGAGCAGAGGTGAGTCTAACAGGCAGAGGAAGCCAGGCATGTAAAAGCCAGCAGGTGGAGAGGACTGGGTTCTCCAGAAACTGAAAGAGTCGTGGAGAGTGGTGGATTGCGAAGGGGTCTTGGTGAAGTCTGCTTTCGCCTTCTTGTTTTATAAAAGGGAGGGGGAAAGGAAGAGGGAGGCTCAGAGACACTGAGTAACTTGCCCAGGTTCACACAGCCAGCAAGGTCACAGACCTCAGTGCTGACTGCATGAACAGTGTGGGGTGGGGGGTGCGGGATGCAGGTAAGACCATGCTGTCTGAGGGGTGTTGGGGGACTAGAAAGGCAACTCAGGGAGGTCAGCAGACCAGAAGGAGCAGGAACACCCTGACCCCCGTTCCTGCCACTCCTGACCCAGGGAGCCTCCGGTGCTTGCTGTGGTTCTTAGAGCAGAAAAGCCTCTCAAGTACAGGGATGTAACTGAACAGACACAGTTATAAATAAAGTGACAGATACCATAGCAACAGGGAAAGCAAAATGAAATACATCATCTTATTGTAAAGGGCAAAATCTATGCTATATATACAACAAGACAGCATCTCCTTCCTCTTTCTAGCTCTTTCCTACACAAACATTTCAGACTTCACAGGCAACAGGCCTGTCTGCTCAACTGAAGCAATTCTGATACAGGATTTATACATATCTTTGTACACATCTACTTGTGTGCCCAAGTGTTTAGTCATATAAAGTACATCCAGCTCTGTACATAGAGATATACATTAGATTGTAGATATACATATTATATACCTGCAAAATACTAGGGCATAAGGATATAGGTTCTGTGGCAGATTATATTTTCCAAAGACAGCAACAACAATATCTCACATCCCGCATGTCTGTCTACAATGAGACCTTGGCACTCTTCTCCTCGAGGTCTATGCCCCCTCCCTTTGAATCAGGAAGGACTTATTACTACTTCACCCAGTAGAGTGTGGTGAAAGTAAAGCTGTGTGACTTCTGTGGATAAGTGAGAAAAGGCCAGGCAGCTGTCACCAGTTTCTCTTGGGCCACTGGTTCTAGGGGAGGCCAGTCCCCCTGTAAAAAGTTCAATTACCCTGAGGTCACCATGCTGGAGAGACCATGTACTGACATTTCAATCAAGAGTCTCAACTGAGCCCAGCCTTCCAGCCACACATATCAAGATGCCAGACGTGTGAGTGAAGCTATTCTGTATGCTCCAAATCAGTGTGTCCACCAGCCAAGTACCAAGAATGACCCCAGGTGATGCTATAGAAAACAAATAATCTGCCAAGTCCTGCCCAAAGTTGGGACCCAATGGATTTGTGAGACATAACAAAATGGTTATCGTCGAACCCACTGAGTCTGGGGGTAGTTACTTACATCACACTAGAAAAGTGGAACACGTGCCCACATAAATGTCACAACAGCCACCATCCACCAAGTGTCCAGCAGGTGCCATGCCCTGTGCTGAGCCTTGACACTGATCATCTCATTTAATCCTCAGGTCAACACCATAAGGTAAGAATCACAGTCTCCAGTTTCCAGGTGAGGAAACTGAGGCAGAGAAGGTTCGGAACTTGTCCTAGGTCTCAAGCAGGAGGCGAGAACGAGAGCCAGGTCTCCTGGCTGCAGAGTCCCCACCTCTAACCATTAGGCTAGACTGCCTCACTGCCGAGATTTGACTGGTGCATCCTTTTAGCTTTTTCTTATGCAGACTCACTCATTTTTCTTTTTTTTTTGCAGAAAAATGGGATTCTATTATGCATACTCTTGTGTAACTTGCCATTTTCAGTTAACATATTTCCGAGTCAATACATACAGATCTCTATTATCATTATAAATGGCCATGGCCCACTGAGCCAGATGGGTTTACTCTCATGCATTTAACCAGTCCTCCTGGGGATGGATAGTTAGGTTGTTTAATATATTTTTTTAAAAAAACCATTACAAAAAACGTTTTAGAGAACTGCTTCGCACATGTATCTTTTTGCTCTGGTATAATTATTTTCCTCGAACAAATGCCTATACATCAATAGATTGAGCTCTGCAAAGGTAGTATTTAAATTTCTACAACAGTGTATATGAGCTCCAGTTTATCCGAGCCATTGACAACATGGGGGTTTCTCCATTGCTGTTAATTTCTATCATCAGCACCCTTTCAACACTGGTTGAAAAGTCCTGTGGAAGTTGGTTAGAGGGCTCATCCTTCCCTCTTTGCAGAGTTAAAACTCACATTTCAGGAAAGACCTTAGAATGGAGTGGTTAAAGGTATGAGCTCCATGTCAGACTGAGCTAGGGCTGAATCCCAGCTCCACCACCTTTTCTTATGACCCTGGACAAGTCATTTGACATTTCTGAGCCAGTTTACTTATCTGTAAAATGGGGAAAGAAATAGAACGTCCTCATGGTATTTGTGTAAAGATTTGATAGGACGGTGTAAATAAAGCATGGGGACTTCCAGCTCACACGAAGCTAAATTAGCCCATAATGTTATATGTGTCCAAGGAAGGCCTCTCAACCTATCAAAGCACAGAGTTTCTGAAGCTTTAGGAAAAGAAAAGGAGCTGGGTGTGGAAAGCAGGTGGATCAAGCAGCATCCCGCGTTTCACTTTTCCTGATGTCCTTCCATAATTTCTGACACTATCCGTCATACTCAATAGGCTGCTTTTGGGGTCAAAGCCAGCAGTAACTCATACCATCACATCGGTTTACAATAGTTCGCAAATCAGAAAATTACAAAACTATATGAGATTCATTATGGAAAAGTAGGGATTTCAGAATGGATATTAGCTGTGTGAGCATGCCTGGGCTTCCTGATCCATCTCCCTTGGAACTGAACTTGACTGTCCCCAGTGGCAGGGCAGCACTTGCCCTGGCAAGTTTTTCCCACAGACATGCGGGATGTCCGGGGCCTCCTCCCAGGCTCTCCAGTTAGATTAGTCTCTCTTCCTCTCTTGGGTAGGAAAACTGAGGAGCTGAAGGACAGTTGGGAGTAGAAGCTTGGGGTGAGAGGGAAAAGCGCCCCCTCTGCCACTCGCTGGGGGCTCTGGTTCTCTCCACCCGTTGGGATGATCAGCCAGGGTGCAACTCTGACTTCCAGAGGAGCTCCAGGAAACGCCGCCCTCACTTTTATAAGTCCCCCCCCAAACCCTTCCCTCCTCTTCTTTCTCCTGGGACTCGTGGCAGTCTTTTAACTTTTGCCAAAGACTCCAGAATGCAGTTCCCTGAATCTAGGTGAAGCACTCTCTATTCTTCACTCTGGATCTCCAATGACACCCAGTGCTTGTCCAATGGAGACACCCAAAGGTCCTGCATTGGGATTAAATGGCCACACAAGGATCCTCCGAGGAAGGTAACGCAGCCTGCCTGGGCTTTCTCTGTGTGGCCTTTTACTAGAACAGTGATAGTTTCTCAAAGACCTCCAAGTTAATCCAAACCTGAGGATCTTCTTAGATGCATCTCACCATCTGAAGAGTTCAAATAGATAACACAGTGCCAATCTTTCTCAACAACCCCCTGACGACCAGTTGTGAACCCCCTCCCCAGCTACTAGTTATCCTTGGGGAAACGATATTCTCAGGGCCCAGTTCCTAATCCACACCACTGTCATCTGCCACTGTCATCAAAGACAAGCAGAATCTCAGAGGCATCTTAGGACAGCAGAGAGACACTTGGTTTCTGGATGCCAGCTAGTCTAAGCCAGTGGTCCAGATTCCTCACGTGTAAGTGAAGAACTCTCCCATCCGGAGGTTACTTTTGGTGCTGTGTTAATATCTCCCATTCACACACTTCCTGTCTCAGAAGGTGGCAGTTGAACCATTCTCTTTGTAAAGTTGAGACTTTGCAGTAGTAACCTTGTGTTATACATTTTTTTTTTTTTTTTTTTTTTTGCGGGTCACCCCCTCAGACACTCCCCTTCCTCACGTGGCATTCAGACCCTCCTTCAGTCCATGCTCCCGGCAGTTCTGGGGTGATCCTGGCTCCTCCTGCCATGATGAGTGTGCTTTGTCCAGCGCCACAGGCCTGAGCTTTGGTGGCTGCTGCCCCTACCTTGAGCTGTGGCATCATTTTAGTCTGTGAAGCTGATTTTTGTTGCAGCTGAAGCAGCATCCTTAGCAGCTTCCCGAGCTGAAGATGCAGGTGAGGCTTCTGGAGTTCTGAACCTCCGGGTTTTGTGAGGTCTGACACCTCCACCACGGCCTCGTCCCCAGAACTTCGCCTTTCCCATCTTCACCATTGTTCAGGCCTGGGTAACTGGCACGGCTTCAGAAGAAGCGAAAAATTTCCCTCTGTTGTACTTTTCCCTGTGGTCATGACATGTGCCTCTGATGGTCCACTTTCCCCTTATTTCTAAATTCATTTCAAAATCATTTGGCTGAAATTTTAACTTGCTCCTTAAGTGGGCTTCTTTCCTTTTATGCCCCCTGGCTGAGTTCTTTCTCTCCTTTTCTTTTGATTTGCTCTCTTACTGTTAAGAAAATTTTTCAAACGCTGTCTGTATTTTACCTTGTAAGCACAGCACAGCAGAACAGATGGAGTCAAGAAGAGCCGGGCCTTCCAGAACTATCCATCGTTAAAATGAATCTTGACGACATGTGTCCCTCTGAGTTGTACATTCCCCCCAGGAGTGGTTCCTCCATCAGGCCAACCTCTAGCCCAAGCCTTGACATCATCCCTCATCACTTGCTTATTCCCCTGCAATAACCATGTCTTCTCTGGACCCCAATTCCTTACTTCGTTTGAGTGTGCATGTTCACATTTTTCTGCGCTGTTTCCCCTGGATGACACTTAATATGGCCAGCCTTCTCAGGTGACCCTTTTCAAATCTGTCTAGGTGTGCGTGACCACTTGGTCTGGCTCTCCTTGGGTCCAAGCAGGGCTTGTCCAGTTGTTCCAGCGATGGTCTCCACCTGTGGCTTTGAGAATGAGCTTCTATTCAATACATACTTTCTGGACCTAGAATCCCTTCTGAGAGTCACTCTCTTCTGCTCCCTCAGCTCTTGACTCTTTCTCTCTGTATTAGATTTATTTGGTCCCTGCCATTTCTTATGATCTAGTAACAACTAAATCACATCTTTCCTGTTGGCTCCATCGTTAAGGATGGTTGGGCCCAGGTATATCTTTGTTTCCTTTCCATACCCGTCCAGCTTGTCCTCTGTACCTCACTTACCTCCTCAGCTGCCTGGAGTGGACCCAGATCTCAGCCCCTGCAAAGGAAACCAGCCTTCTCCTGGGCTTATCACTCTGACCTCCTTCATTTCCCTTTCCTGCTTTGGTAATAAACCTGAGGCACATTTTCAACTAGTTAATTCTTCCGTGATTTTGAAGGCAAACCATAATCAGAAAGAGAGTTCCATGTGCAGAACTTTTAAATACCTTTCTTCTTCACCACATTTGTAAAACTGTTATTACATTGTTTTCTAATTCAACATGAAAAGTTGACACAAACCCTACATAATAGGGACACTGCTACTTTTTTTTTTTTTTGTCTCTGATGACATCCACCACCTTGTAGTGGATAGAGCAGCAATCTGGGTTTCCGAAATCTAAAGCCATGACTGGGCTCAGGCATCGGTGTGGGGAGGGACTGATTCTGAGTCCAGTGCTCCCATTTTAAGGCATAACCTTCATACATTACTGCCTCTGTAGCCCACAGGGAAGTTAGCTGCTTTTCCAATTTTAAGTCCTGGCTTATGGTCCCTGCCGAGAAACACAGTAAAAGAAGCAAAAAATTATTCCTCCCACTGTCGACTAAAAAGCCCATGCACTGAAGCTCTGCCTGTTCTGAGGCAGGCCTTCCGCAGGCTAAAAGACTCTCTTTTTCCCATAAGCGGAGGCTTGCCTCATTGGTACTTGCTCAAGTCAGAATCAGCCAGTAACCCCTGAGAATCAGGACTCACTAATGGCCTGGGTCCAATGTCATGTTAACAGTCACTGGAGCACCTGCAGGCAAAAACCCTGCAGGACAAGCTTGAAGCGCCTTGGCCATGCCAGAAGCAATGTCTCCCCACACTATTTTGGGCTCCAAATGATCATTCCAATGCCTATCCCTGAAGTTCCAGGCAAAACCTTTTATATGTGGGATTTTAAGGGGGGCATTAAATAATACCTGTGTACCCCCAGAGTTTGAAATGAATCAAGATATGACACATAGGAGGCAGAAAAATGGAAATCAAATATCAGCTCTGTGACCGAACTGGCTGGTTTGGGGACTGTAGCTTTGAGGTGTTGCCCTAATCTGAGCTTCCTACCTCTTTCTCCTCTGCCACACTGAACGTGGGCAGCTCAGTCTCCAGGCGTCCCCACTGCAGGAGTGTCTGCTGCTTCTCCGAGTTTATCACCTGGATAAGCAGAAAATATGGCTCTCCTGAGCCCATCGGGAGGCTCAGTGACTTCTCCCCATCTCACTCATCAGAGCACTGACTTCCCCTACTGAGTTCCCTGGAGAAGGGGCTTAGGGTTGAAGGAAGGTCAGAAAGATGCCTCAAGTAGACACTCAGAGAATGGGACTAAGTATTCCCTAACACTAGTCCCAAGGGACTGCAGTCCTGTTTATGCCTGGATAAAACTCCAGTTCTGTGCCGAGAGCTCAAAACACCCTTTAATAAATAGTAAGTTGAGCAAAAGGCAGAGAAACAGAAAGAATTCGAGAAGTATACGAAAACTTTCTGACTCACATGCCTGGACTTTGCTCAAACCACAGGGCTCCTTTGCCCTGCGGCAACCTGCCAGAGAGGTGCCTGCACGCTAGCTCCGCAGCATTGGTACCTCTGCCTGGGGAATCCAGGGCAGGGAGGAACTTGGCGGTGAGTCCCCCAGGACAGGGTAAGAAGTCCAGAGCTCAGAACCAGGGAGAACTCAAGTAGGGTCTCATCGGGATAAGAATACGGTTGGGATAGGAATGGGAGGAAGGTTTCAGATTGACGACTCGAATTTCTGCTATAGCAGAGGACTTACTTTCATTGCTCAGGATGGATATAATAGTGGGTTTACTGGACTCATTTAAAGAATCTTTGTTATATAGATGAGGAAATGGAGACCTTTAGTGGTAAAGGAAGTTGGCCAACGTCACACAGTGGCTGAGCTAGGATTTGAGCCCTGTCTCCTGACTCCCAAGCCCTTGCTCACTAGGAACAGGAGGCATCTTTTGACCCCACTTGTCAAAGCCCCCCATGACTCTTCTGTATCGCTCCATCACACAGAGGAGTGCCAGGGGCGGCCGTGGTCTCCTGAGATGATCCATGACTGACATGCAAATCACCTCCCACCCCGGACCCTGAGCATCATCACGTGTTCTTAAAGAACACACATATGTATACACAAATACTCCCCCAGGTTTGGAGTAGGTAAGAGTTCTTCTGGCATAAGCTAAAAGGGAATAAACAAATACATGGCATATAAAATCCTCAGTAATGGGCGAACAAATTCTAAGTTGGATTGAGGAAGAACAAAATCTTAGAGCAGAAAGAAAACCACTTGAAGAAAACGTCATAAAAACAGCATCCGCCCACTGCTTGCTGCTTCCACTCTCCTTCCTGTCAGCTCCGGCCAGCTGGTATCTCCCTCAGCTCCACCTGCCACAGCTTCAAGGTCCTGTTTGCAATTCTCTGTCAAAGTCTCCCCTCAGTCCCTTAAACCTGTGCCTGGAAGACTGCAAGTCCTCAACATGGCTCTTTCCCTGAAGTGCACTTGACTCATGCTGCTTGTCATTCATGTCTTAAGTTTAAATATCATCTCCTCTGAGTGGATATCACTGCCTGTCTAGAAACATTTTATGACATAGCATTATGCATTATACTATGCAGAATACATAGTATTCTACAGATTATTTTGGAGCACAGGGAGTACATAGAAGAAGTGGTAATCCCCAGGAGCCAACATGACCCCCCCTACGTCAGATAACTTTCCACTACGGACACTCTTCTTCATGAAACAGTATGAATGGGATGATCACAAACCATTTTCAAGGGCATCCTATGGGCAGTCTGTGATCTATAATGCACTGACACTGACTTGGGGCTGGATGAACATTTGTGCTCATGAGTATTAATGAATTTATTTCAAGCCAGAGAGAGGCTTCATGGGGTGTGCTCTAACTATGACCCAGCTAGAAGCTCAGAAGACATACTTATTTTTGACCTGATGTTAGAAGGGGCAGATCACATGTTTGATGGCTGTAGCAAAATTCTAAAGGATTACACAGACTGTAATGACGGACTCACACTAGCAAGATCACATTTAATAAGGAAATAAGGGTAATCCAATGTGCTGAGTGAACACAGGCACAAAAAGTCAATGGCACAGGTGGGGGACAGGGGAGACCCGATTTAACAGCAACCCACAAGCAAAGTATTTGAAACTTTTTTGAATCATAAAGGTTAAAAAAGTATTTTTCAAAAAATTCACCACTGAACATTTCCACCAGCTTCAGGACCTAGTAATCCACTTCTAGAACATTCTCCTAAGTACATGATAATAGATTTTGACAGAGATATGTATATATAAAAGTATTAAATTAGTGCAGCATTAAAGTAGTGGAAAATGGAAACAGCCTTAATTTCTAATTACAGAAATATTCAATGGAATATTATGTTTCATTGAGTGTCACGTTTGCAAAGAATACTGAATGACAGAGCATAATCTTTCCGTTTTACAATGCTATCTTTCCAGCTCAAGTTGTGCCTCTGATGACAATATTTTAGCCTTCATGGAAAAACTGTGGGGAAAATTTGGAGGTAAATCACATCAGGCAGTCAATCATTTTCTCAGCCTCTGTATGAGGTCATCCCTTGAAGCATGCTAGTGTCCCAGAAGGAGGCAAGGAAAGGGCATTTGAGGGTCAATGAGGTCTTGAATCAAGCCTGTCTCACATAAATACTGGGCCATCAATGCCATTTCCATGGTCAGTGACCCCCAGGGAGAAAGATGCTATGAGGCATCATTTCCTTTAATATTTATTCCTCAAATTTCCCCAGTATAGAAATCACTTAAGAAACTGTCAGTTTTCCAGACACTTTTATTTGCAGCTTGCAGATTGCATCAATAAAGTGGTGCACCCATGACTCTCCCTGTATCCATCCATCATCAACACCAGTGCAAACCAGGCCCTTCACTTTTCCTCCTGATCTCTCCTGTAGTCATCTGCAGACCTCCTTATAGGAAAGGAGTTTAAGGTGAAAAACTCCAGTTGTACCCTCTGCTTCAACTCCCAGGCGTATAAGATAAATGGCGTTCAAGAAGGTGTTGTGCCTCTAATGACAAAACACCAAGGAATTCCTGGAGCACTGTTAATGCATTCAATCCTAGGACCATGCTTACACAGTTATAAGGATCAAGATATTTTCAAGGTGACAGAGGGAGCTTTACAGTCATTTTTTTGAGGTTGGTTAAGAAACTACTGAAGAATGGCAAAGCGCCATTCAAAACAAGTTCTAGTTTGAATACAAGGTCTATCGCTCATCACTTAGACAAGAACTTGACCAACCCGTTCCTCAGATTTTCAGAAAAAGTATCATGTGAAAAATAAGTGCCTACTTTCTAGTGACACTGGCAAGATTAAACGAGGTGATGCATACAAATGTTTAGTGCACCGGCCTATCAACCTAGTGCTTAATAACTAGGAGTCATTTATTTTTCCATAGGAAATTGCAGGGACTTTAGAATCAACTAGGCTTGGGTTTAAATCCGTATTACGTTTATTAGTTTGTCTCAATGTATGCAATGTACTGAAGCTCCAGAACCTTGGTTTTCTTACCTATAGAATGAAGAAAAATAAAACCTTTAAAATAGTTGCTATAGAGGTTAACTGGGGACTAGCATAGTCCTGAAATGGGGTAGAGTTTCAGTTGATGTTTATGGCCTGCCTTTCTGCATTCTTCGCGTGAGAATCCAGGTACTGTGCTGTCTTTTTTGATGCTAATCATATTCTTATACCATAATATGCTGCTTGTATAGGGTGTCCTTCGTTTAAGTTGGACCCCTCCCCCCTTCATTTACCCAGAACTCTGCCCTTAAAGGGGTTGCCGACGGCCATTTTGATGGTTTGGGGAGAAAATTCCAAAATAGAGTATAATAAATGTGGTTAGGAAGATTTCCTGTGGGGTAGGAACGAGAGAAATACTCTAGATAGAGTAGCAATAGTTTATTTATTTAGAAGCTCATTAAGGACAAGTCTTAGGTAAAGAATGGGGTCCTTACCCTTTTTCTCTTTCAGCTCAATTCTTGTAATCTTCTGACTTCTCTACCGGGGGATGGAGTTAGAGACACGTTGACTCATGACCAACCCCATGAAGAATCTGGAATTCCTGGCGTTTGACTTTTCCCTTGATCATATCTATTATAGCAGCCTTGGGACAGCCAGTGGATCTCTGGTCCCCAAACTTGAAACAGCGGGGGGTGGGGACAAGAGTATAAGCAGAGGGTTAATTGATGAGAAAAGTCATTTTTGCAATGTTCCAAGGGAACGTTTACAATGTTCCAACGTAAATTCAGAGATTTACGTCACTTTTCAAGGCATAACAGCGATTACTTCCGGTCAAGGCTCAGGCACTCCTGTCCAGGGAGTCTTCCTTTCCCTCTTGCCTCCGACTGTGGTCCTTCCTATAAATTTAGTGTTGGGGGATTGAAGTGAAGGGAGGAATGGTGCAAAGGCTACACAGAGGCAAATGGTAGAAGATGAAGTTCTGTGAAGAAAGTTCTTGAGAAAAGTTTGCATCTTGGCTCAACTTCTTGCTTTTTTCAGTATGACTCAGTTTTGGTGAGAAATAAGTGTTTTGGCTGCTCCTCAAGAACAGAGCCTGTTGTCGGTGAGGACTTGGGACGGCGTGCTCTCCTTCTCTCTGAAGACCCGCTGTCCTCTCTCCCCAAATCCGTCTGCTCTGGCTCAGGAAAGAATGCTAAACGCAGCACGTATGTGTCAGAGATGCCACACGGTGTCTGCTACAGCCCAGCCATCTGGGGGAGCCGGAGCTGCCAACTTGTCACCACGCAGGGAAATCCACGGCGCATCCTTCCCCACTTACCAGGTGTAAGTTCTCTCTTCTCTGATTAAGCTCTCTGGGGGTGGTGGGGGGAGGGGTGTGACCAAGGCAGCCATATCAGCAAAGCTAGGGTTTTAAGATTTCTTGTTTCACAAATGAGACGCTTAGGATGACAGTGGAATTTTTATAGAGGATAAGGCACACAGGTCAGGGGTGAGAAGAAATTTAAGGCAGGGTTTTCACCCCGGGAGTTTTAAAAGTAATGATATCTGATGCCACTCTCAGAGATTCTGGTAAAATTGATAGAAGGTGTGGCCTGGGCATCGGGATTTTTAGAAGTTCCCTGGGTGATTGTAACGTGCTACGAAGTTTGAAAGCCACCGGTTGGGAAAAGTGCTTCTCAAACTTTAATTTGCATGAGAAGCACCTGGGCATCTTGTTGATGGGGCAGCCTGAGATTCTTAACTTCTAATAAGCTCCTAGGTGATGCTGGCGCCACTGGTCTGTAGAACACACTTTGAGTTGTGAGGCTCCAGCTCTGAATATCTCTCAACCTAGAATACAGCCTCCTTCTCTGTCTGCTCAGAGAACAAACTCAAGACTCAGCTTAAGTATCCCCTGGTCTCAAAGACCTTCTTAACTTCTTATGCCATTTCCTTGCCCTCAGAAGAAGTGATCGCTCCTTTCCACGTGCCCTTACTTGAACTGACACGGCTCTCGGTCTCCTTGAAATCCAGTGCAGTTCCTGCTTCCTTTTGCATCTCCTGTGTAGTCAGGCATCATAGCAATTTACCGAATAAACAGGTATGACCCCCCCTCCCCACCGCCTCCGCTCTAGTTACCCTGCTTCATTTCACTTTATAACTGTTACGGTTATTTGCTCATTGTCTGTCTCCCTCCATTAGAATATAAGTGTCAAAAGGAAAGGGATTTTTAATCTTCTTGTTCACTGGTCTATTCCCAGTGGTCCGGCACATTGTATATGCTCAATAAATATCTGCCGAATGAATGTTAGACAAGGCACGTATCCAAGGTAAGGCAGTGTCCACCATGACACTTGTCATTTATTGGGCTGGGGGAGATGGGGAGTGTAGTGGGTGTGGGAAATTAGGCAATGCAGAGCAGTCTAGACCCACTTGTGCATTTTTTTCTTTTTGTTTTTATTATTTTTTAATTGAAGTATATTTAATTTACAATGTATTAGTTTCAGGCATACAACACAGTGATCTAGTTATACATACGCATATAAAATACATATACGTACACACATATATATATTCTTTTTCAGATTCTTCTCCCTTATACGTTACTGTAAAATATTGAGTATAATTTCCTGTGCTATACAGTAGGTCCCTGTTGGTAATCTATTTATATATACAGTAGTGTGTTTATGTTAATCCCAAACCAGAGCTGTCCACACGGTACCTGGCACATAGTAAAAAATGCCTCTAGTAATCTTCTAACAATTTTTCTCTGCTTCAATATAAGCCTTCAATGCTTCTGTAAACCTCAAGGTCAACACATTGTACATCACTACACCCACCCACCAGTCATCTACCCATCCATCCATCCACATGTATTTTTTGGTAAATGTCCAACAACAAACTTTTTTTTAATTAGGCAGGGAGTTCACTGCTGTTCTTTGCTCAGCTGGTAAACACAACAAATGTATTTTTTAAAAATTCCTCTCTTTGCTGAGTGAAAAATGTAGGTTCCGAGATCAATCAGAAAAACATGCTTAAAGGTCAAAGAAGCGATTCCACTCTTGTCTATATTTTCCCATTAACCTTAGCATAGATATTCATATCCTTCTTTGTTGATTATGAACCAGAGTCAGTCAGAAATGAAATGCCTTGCTGATGGCAGAGTTCATTTCAGTGTTTTTCTGGGTAGAGTGGGAGAAGTGGGGAATCAGAGAAAGAAAAGAGTATTAACTCCCCAGGCAGACCCAATGTAGGACCCTGTTGAGAGATGTTATTGACTAGATGCTTCTATAGAGACCTGCCAAAAATAGGATTGGAGGTAATAGGAATGAACAAGCTTTAGCCAGACAATCATTCTGTATTGCTCACTGGCCCAAAATTGTTCCCTGTGATGTGCTTCCCAGTAATTTGTCCAGATTTCTATGATCTTAACAGATTGCTCCTGGGTAGAAAATAGCTTGACTTCCCCAAGCTCTGACAACCCTTAATTCTCCTCGTTAATTCTTTTGTAGCCTGTGTGGATTCCAGAGGGAAACACACTTATCTGGCTGTCTGCTTCAGGGGATGATTTCCCCAGGATTGCTTGAGAAGCTGTACTCAGGGAATCTTAACGCACAGAATGGTTAGGGGCAGAGACTTTTGTTTCTCATGGGAGTTTAGCCTTTGGAAACCAGCAAAGCCATGTCTCCAGGAGACAGCCAGTCCACACGGTTTAACCGGCAGAAGCTGGCAGCCCAGGGGTAAGGAATGGGAAAGGCAGAGGAACATCAACTGAGTCTTGTTGGGGTGGAGGATTTTGCAGCTTCCAGCAGCTGTGAGGTAGTGTCTGACCCTCGGTCCATTCCTCTCCTTTCCCATTATGCACAGATGTCTCTAAATTATTTCCTAAAAATGCCTAAAATCTTTATTTTAAAAAGTTGCCCATTTGATCGTTTTGACAGCTGAGACAGAGATACTGAAAGCTTGCCTTTGCTCCATCACTAACCAGTGATCCAGCTTGGCTAAGCCTGTTCCCCTCTCTGCACCTGTTAGCTCATCTCTACAATGAGAAGGGACCCAGAATAGTGGTTACAAATACAGTCTCCATGTTCACACCAGCTCTGCTTCTTAGTAGCAAGGTGACCTCTAGAAGTTGCTCAACCTCCATTTTCTCATCTGTAAAATGGGGAGCTCCACAGTACCTCATAAGTTTGTTGTAAAGATTAAATGCATCAATATATGTAAAGTGCTTGGTACAGTGCCTGGCATGTGTTAAGTGCGACATAGACATTTGCTATTTTTAAGAGCAGAGGATTGCTGTTTAAGGTTCCTCCCTTCTAGATTTAAAAGATGAGTCATTACCTCAATGGATATTTTTGGCAGCCTACCCAGCATTCATTTCTCTATTTTCCCTGTTGCAAAAGCCCCAAATATCCTTTGTAAAAACACCCACAAGAACCCCCTGTGTGACAACGCAGCACTGTTACAGACGGTACTGACTCTTCTCCAATGACAGGGAAACAAGTCACTCAGTAAATTTGTTAAAAATAAATTGCCAAAAAAATATTTGGCCAAAGCATCCTTAGTAAACTTGAATAAAATCCACGCCCCCCCCCCCGACACAGTCTTTTACCAGGTTGTTTCTGATGCACTTTATGAGATGTGCTGTATCAGAAAAGATCTCCCTTCTGTTCCCATCCGTAGTCTTGCTTTGTTATGGTTTCAAAAAAAAAAAATATGAAACCAAATCTGGACACACAGGTTTTCTGGAGGGCATGATAGCGATCGGTTTCATCCATAAGGCAATTACAAAGAGACTCCATATTCATTCACTGATTTTATTCTTATGATAACGTTCAGAGGACCCATTTTGGCGGGGGACGGGGGACACTGAGCCTCTGAACAATACTAAACTGAGATTCTTGGAAGCCTAGTGACCCTTCTCACTGGAGGGGGAGGTGAGGCCAGAATCTCAAACATGACTTCCTCCTTTTTGAAATATTTTCACTGGATTTCTAGGAAACCCACACTCTCCTGTTCCTTTTTCTAATCTTTAAAGTCAAGGGCCTAGGACTCTGTCCTTGTCCCTCTCCTCCACGTACACTCTCCCATTAGATAAACTCCTTCGGGCCTATGGCTTTCCATACTGTCTACTTGCTGGCTGATGTGTTGATTGTCTGTATTTCATTAGAATGTAAGTTTCAACATGGTAGGATTTTAACTGCTTTATTCAATTCTGTACCTACAGAGTCTGAAACAGTGCCTGGATTTCATTTCCTTTGGATAATAACTGTACCAATTTACATTCCCACCAACAGAGCACAAGGGTTCCCTCTTCTCCACATCCTCCCCAAGACTTATCTTTTGTCTTTTTGAAAATAGCTGTAGGGACTTCCCTGGTGGCGCAGTGGTTCAGAATCCGCCTGCCAGTGCAGGGGGCACAGGTTCGAGCCCTGGTCCGGGAAGATCCCACATGCTGCGGAGCAACTAAGCCCGTGAGCCACAACTACTGAAGTCTGTGCGCCTAGAGCCTGGGAGCCACAACTACTGAAGCCTGCGCGCCTAGAGCCCGTGCTCCGCAACAAGAGAAGCCACCGCAATGAGGAGCCCACGCACCACAACGAAGAGTAGCCCCCACTCGCCACAACCAGAGAAAGCCCGCGTGCAGCAACGAAGACCCAACGCGGCCATAAATAAATAAATTTATATAAAAAAAGAAAATAGCTATATATGTTCATCCACACATAAAATATAATAAAAGATTCAACCTTAAAACAAGAAGGAAATCCTGTCATTTGCAACAACAGGGATGAAACCAGATAACATTATGCTAAGTGAAATAAGCCAGACCCAGAAAGACAAGTCCTTCATGACCTCTCTTACATGGGTAATCTCCAAAAGTAGAACTCATAAAAGCAGAGAGTAAAATGGTGACTTTCAGGCACCAGGGGCAGGTGAGCAAAATGGGAGTTGTTGGCCAAAGGGTACAAAGTTTCAGTTATGCAGGATGAATAAGTTCTGGAGATCTAACATTCAACATGTGACTACAGTTAATAATACTGTATCATATACTTGAAATTTGAGAGCAGATCTTAAGTGCTCTTACCACAAACACACAAAATGGTACTTATGTGAGGTGATGCATATGTTAATGGACTTGATGTGGTAATTATTTCACAATGTATACCTACATCAAAACCGCATAGTATATTTTAAATATGTACAATTTTTATTTGTCAGTGATACCATAATAAAGCTGGAGAGAAGAAATAAAACCGTTCCTGGAACTTAGTAGGCACTCAATAAATGTGTGAAGGGTGAATGATGTATAATTTCAAATACAAAGAACTTGCTTTGTATTCTCTGTCATTTCCGAGGTTGGCAATGCAGAATAAAGCTTCTCAACCACTTGACCGTGGTTTGCCTTTGGGACTGGATAATTCTCTGTTTGCGGGGGCCTGTCCTGTGTGTTGTACGATGTTTAGCAGCATCCCCAGCTTCTGTCTACTAGATGCCAGTAGAAATCCCCACTTGTGACAACAACAAAAAATCTCTCCAGCCCTTAAGTTCTAGCTATGTGACAAGTAATTTACCTCTCTGAGCCCTAGTCCTCATTATAAATAAGGGGTTAGACTACCCACCCCATAATGCAGTTGTGAGGATTAAACGAGGTAATGTGTCCCAAAATAGCCAGCATGGTGTCCCCTTAATGTTCATTTCCCTCTTGGCTCTGGGACTGAGCTCCTTCATGTATCCAGGTTTCATTACTCATTTTGAGTCCTACTTCTTCTCTTGGTTTTGTCTCACTTGCCTGTTTTCATGGCCTCGGACCCTCCCTCTTTGTCCCAAGAACTGGGAATTTCTTCTTACAGCCAGCCTTCTAGCCACTGGATATGTCTCCATTCTGAATCCCGCATCTGGTTCTGAGGTGCAGCTCCATCTCCACTATTTTCTCCCAGGCTTATTCCATACTTGAACCTCTCCTATCCTATCACCTTTCCAGCCACCTGAACTAAATCAAGGTTATTCTCAGACCAGCAGCTCACACTGGTGGGGATGAGAAGCAAATCAACATGCCTGGGATTCATGTCATCATCTTCCACTGCACACAAAGACAATCACTTCTCTGGCTCTGGACTTCTCACCTCATAAATTAGAAGACTCGTTAGTTGTTGGTTGGAGTTGCCTTTTCCACTGACCATGAGATAAATATCTATTTGTCTTCCTAGAACCAGCTGAATTTTAAGTTTCCTTCCCATTTCAACCTTGTGTGTCCAGGTTTCAAACATGGGAGTGAAAGAATAGTTAAGTGTTAAGAAAGTTAAGAATTAAGGGTTAAGAATAATTAAGGGTTAAAGTGAAGAACTTCTCAGTCAGAATTATGGTTCCCTCTTCTGTCCCCATCTGGTTGCTTTCTGGTGATGGTGTGATGTAGTGAATAGGGTCCATGTTTTGGGGTCAGATGAACTGTAGGGGATTGTCACTCTGCTACTCACCAGCACTAGCCATGCAAACTTAGGTAAGTTAGTTACTCATTCTGAACCCCTGACTCTCTTTTGTTCTCCACCAGAAATCGCTCTTATGAGGGCTATACGTATAATGTATGGAAAGCCCCAAGAAACAGCATCCAGCACAATACGGGCCTTTGTTAAATGTCAAAATTTTCTCTTCCCTTTATATTCCCAGTCTAGCACCTCTATTTAATCCTCCTACAATCTAGAATTATACTGTCGCCTCTTTTTGGGCAAGGGTCCTGTTTCATTAATCTTTACATTTTCCTACCCTCTATTCTTGCATATTGCTTTTGCATAGTTATGACTCGATTAAGCGTCTATTGGATGAAATGGACTTGAAATTCGACATGCTGTAGGACAGGAAATAAAAATAAATCATAATAAAATATAGTTGAAAATAATGAAAAAAATCTGAATATGGAAGAACCAGAATGATAAAGAGAAATTGGCCTGGGAATTCAATCCATGCTGTTTTCACCTAGGCTTTGTGTGGGTGAGCAGTGATGAAGAGCAAGGACTTTGCAATAAGACAGAGCTGGGTTTGGAGTCAGACCAATCCAGGACCTAGGAGAGTATCTGCCACACAACAAATGTTTCCAGTAATAACTACTTAATGAAGCTTGTAAATGTTTTAATATATTTGACTCTAATTATGTCACATACAAGCAATTATTTTACTTCTCTGAAACTTGATTTATTAATCTGTAAATTGGGAATAATAATGAGAATGAAACAAATTAATGTAAATAAAGAAAGTGGCCAAGTGCCCAGCACACAATTTGTGTGTAACACATCGTAGGTACTACTGCTGCAGAGTCTCTGCTTTACCTTGGGCTCGCTATTTGTGAATATGGTTAATAAAAATTCCTGGATGTTGGTGATCATATCCCATGGCACACTGGGCTAGCTTTTGGAATACTGAACCTAGAAAAAACAGTGAGGTATAAATTGGACCAGCTCTAAAGCCTGCAAGCTGTGTGCTGGGTAAATCACCTTACTTTTCTGATTCTCCGTGTCTGTAAGTGTACAAAGTAGTTGTGATCTAGGATCTTTTCTATTCCTGAAAGTCTTTCAGTAGGACTAATTGACCTTGACGGGTCCTTCCATTTTTAAGAGCGTACGATTAGAAGAGTAAGCTATATGTCCCTAAATGTCGGCCAGTGACACCTGTGTGTGTGTGTTTGGTTGCGGGGAGGGGAGGTGGTACTGGGGAGAGTGTGTTGCTGATCCGGAGGGGCAGAGAAGGGGCGTAATACGTGTTGATTATCTATCAGACCGAGAATATGTGTGTCACTCTTCATATATTTTATATACTCCCACAGAAACCCTGTCAGAATTGAGTTGTGAGCTCTGCTTTCCCCATAAGGAAATTAAGGTTGAGAGATGTTAAGTAACCTGGATAAAGACCCAAGAGGGAAAACTGTTTTTTTTCTTTTCCTCTGTGCTGCCCCTTCCTCAATCCAGCCTCTCATCGGCTAGTGCCTGGATTATTCGTTCAGTCGGTGTGACTGGGGACCTCCCAGCCTGCTCCCCTCCAGTCCAGCCTCCGTGATGTTGAGAATAAGACCATTTTATTTCCCTTCAGGAGCCTAGACTAGCCCTGAGGGAAAAATCCAAGCTTCTTAGCACAGTTTCCAAGGTCCCAGATGATCTGTCTCCCACCTACCTCTCCAGCTGCATTGTCACTTTCATCCTTTCATCTGTATTTACTGAGCACCTCCCTCATCCCGGACATTTTGCTGGGCTGCCTCCATAAAGGTAAGAGGTGGTCCTGCCCCTTACTTATAATGTAGTAGGGTTAGACATACCATAATCAACTAACCACACAGATACCTGTCCCAATCTATCTGTCTATCTATTAATCTATCTATCTATCTCTCTATCATCTATCATCATCATCATCACCTATTAACAATAACTAACATTTATTAAGCACTAATGATCAAGGAACTACTTTAATCACTTTAACTGTATTTTTTTCACTTAAACCTTCCAACAAGCCTATGAGATAGGCATTTTTATTTCCATTTTCCAGGTAAGAAAACTGCCTCATAGACAGTTTAAATGTCTTGCCCAAGGTCACACAGCTAGGAAGTGGCAAGGCCAGGATCTGTGCCCAGGAAGTGGCCTGGACTCTCCACAACCTGCTACTACTCCAGTGTATGGTTACAGACGGTGACAGGTACCACAGAAGAAAGGCTTGGGCTACTATCAGTGTGCAGCTAGTGGTGGGGAGCCTGAGGAAACAGTTTTAAAAAGTGATTTTTTTCACCCAACTGCCCTCATTCCTTCCACCCATTATGCACACTGGCCTCCAACAGAGATGAACCCCTTGCTGCTCTTTGCTCTCTACAGCCTTCCCATCATTCCGGATGCTGTTTCCTCTGTGTAGAAGGCCTGCGCCTCTTCATCAGCCTAACATCTGCTCATTCACTCATTTGCCAAGCACCTGCTGGACCTGCTACTGTGTCAGACACTCTGCTAGAGTCGGTGTCTACAGAGACAAACGGACAGGAACTCTGCCCGCTGGTGCTCACCATCTGGAGGGGAGATGGACAGAAAGAAAAGAGAAATACAGCCTGCCTATTCCACAGAACACTAACACCATTTTTAATAACAAAAATACTATATCGAGTGTATATTTTTAAGCCTAAGATGAGTTTTTAATTGTTACCAGATCAACAATCTGAAATCTTCTAGTGATTGTTTTCCTCCGTGCAATAAACCCTGTCTTCCCATCCTGTCCCTCTCTCCCCTTTGGCCCTTCCTCCCTCCCTCCTTCCTTCCTAGTCATCCCTTGGAGGTGATGTGAGTACCTCCTTTGCTTTCCCCATGTCAGGCACTGCACCTGTCGATCATCCTTCAAAACTCAGTGTGAGGCCCTCCTACAGAAGGCCCTTCTTGAACCACAGGTTCCCAAGAAGGTTGAGGAGGCCTCTTCTTTCTGCTCCCACTGTCTCCTGTGAGAACTGATCCTGAGGCCACAGTGGGAAGGTCTGCTGTCTGCCTCTACTGTAGACTATTCACTCCCTGAGGGCAGGGACTCTATACGTAGAGCTTGACACAGTGCCTGCATAACGCAGTAGATGTAGGTACCCAGTAAACATTCATTCCATGTGTAAATAAATTAAATTCAATGGAAAATACGCAGACAAAAAGGGCTTGATTATAAAACTCTTTATGTCTCCTGCAACCTGAAATTCTATGAGATGTAAATTTTCTGGGTACTTACGCCAGGCAGTCTGCAAACCTAATTGCCCTTTGCATAGTCTGTCTCTTGTGATAGCCGGCATCAGACACATCTCTTTACTTAAGACTTATGTAGAACCTCTGATTTTTAGCTGAGCACATGACCACCCAGAGTGAAATCTGTATCTCTTAGACTCTCTTCCAGCCAAATGCAGCCAATAGGAAGTTAGGACCCATGCTACATGACATTTTCACTTCTGTCTTTAAAAACAGGCGACATTCCCCTACCTCAGTCCTCCTGGCTGGAATATCCATCCACCCATGTGTGGTCAAATATTCATTCAGACAAGGGCCATGCCCGAGGGATGGTGGAGCAACAAGACAAGAACTGGAGTCTCCGGTAGCTCGGAATCCTTACGGATCGTGGAACACTCACCTCCAGACCTACAGGAAAGAGAGACAAAGTAGACCTCCATCTTGTTTGAGATGCTGTTATGTGGGAACTCTGTTACATGGAGCCATATCCAATATTGACCAGTACACTGATCTTCCTTTTATAGAAACATAGATTGTCAGAGGCATATGGGACTTTAGAATTAATCTAATCCAGTGTTTCTTAACCTTTTTGGAGTCAAGAATATTTTAAAATTTGATGGAAGCTCACTACTATAAAATAACATAAAATGTATGTCCATAGTAGACCATGGCCCTCTCCTGGTTAAGCATTCCTAGTTTGGTTGTAAACCTTCATTTTAACCACAAGCAAGCTGTGGTTCAGAAAGGCCCTAAAATTTGCAGACAGTCCCATGGGAAATTGGACCAGTATCCCTGATTTATTACCCCCAAGCTGGTGCTTTTTCCTCCAAAAGACACTGTGTAGTTTCCCTGGGGAATGTTCCAGTGATGGCTATCTGATGGGGCTTCAGAGATATTTTAGGTTTCTTGGTAATTATTGATGACTTAGCCTTCTTTATTCATTCATTCATTCATTCAATCATTTATCTACTTTAGAAGCAATTATTGAGCATCTTACAGGGTTACGCACAGGACAATGCCCTGTTATACTATACTGAACAAAACACAGATATTACTCCTATTATTATGTGGCTTACATCCAATGGATGAGTCAGATGTTAAACAAGTCAGAACACAAATGCATTTATAATAACAAATTGGGGTAAGTACTATGAAAGAAGTAAATGGGATGGTAGCAGAGAATATTAAATAAGGGGATCTGCTGGGAATGTCAATTTTGTGGAGTTGACATTTAAGCTGAGATGAAAGATGAGAAGAAACTGGACATGTGGAGGGTAAAGGAAAGGGTATTCCAGGCAGAGGGAACAACCTATGCAAAGATCTTGAGAAGGAGGAAGTTAGAATATTAAGGAGCTGGAAGAAAGCTCACTGTGGTGGGCTCACCTACCTAAGGAAGAAACCGAGATGTAGGTCAGGGCAGGATCGAACAGTCCCAAGTGGACCCTTGATGGCCTCTTAACAAATGTGGGCTTTCATTGTAATTACAATAAGAAGCCGTAGGAAGCTTTTCAAGAGACAGCCTTTATCACTTCTTCCAGAGGGAGAAGTGATGTGATTCTAGGTTTTCAAAAGACCGCTGTGGTTGCTTTGTGAAAATGAATTGGGATGGTAGATAAGAGTAGACACAGGGTGGCATTTGAGAGGATACAGTTGTAGCCCATGTCACTAATAGTCAGGTTGCACAGATGGATTTGAAATGTATTTTGGGCGTAGGAGGTACTTTGGCTTGGTGGGGGACTGGCTGCAGAGTGTGAGACGACAGCCAACAGGTCTCTTGCAAATCGTAAAGGAGTCTTCTATGGAATTCTCCAGCAAAGCGAGCCCAGATATATTCTAAAGTTGATGAAAGATCCTTGTCAACAGCTACTGACCTGCTCACAGACCTTTCCTGGGATGCCAAAGCAAAACAAGGTTAAAATCCAGATTGTTTCAGCAGGCTAGATGCCATTTCTTAATGGAAAGGGTGGAAGTTGCACATTCAGAATAAGGTCAGAGAGAATTTATTTCATTTTTAAAAATAAATTACCACAAATAACTCATTGATTTGATTTGGAAGAGAGTAAGATGTGTGCTACAGTTTTGGGGTTATGCTTATATGAACTGACTGAAAAGGCAGAAATTTAGAACTTCAATTATAAAAGATTTTGGAAAACATTTTCATTTAATTACTCATTATAATTATGTTTCTATGGCAATAACTTGGCGTTTTAGAACCCAAAATAGGCAACAGTTGATCACTCATCTACCTTAAAGCAACAAGTGGATGAATATGGTGAAGATTCTCTGTCATCTTTTCCAGTCAGGAAAGCTGAGTCCTTCCCTGACTGAGTTCAGGCCTCAGAAGCTTGCTGGAAAATCAAAGCACCCTTCACCTCCCCCCACCCTCATTCCAGCAGGACAGAGAGGGAAACAAACACTGAGCACATTGTAATGCCAAGTAAGTTCTTATATGTTAATTAATGTTAATTTTCACAACAACCTGGGTAGGTTTTAGTATCTCTACTTTATGTCTGAGGAAAAAGAGCTCAAAGGAAAAACCAGTGGAAGTGTCCACAGAAGAAGAAAGTAGGGTCGAATCTCTAAAACCCATGCATTGGGTCATGTCACTCTCATGCAGACTTCCACTTTAAAACTCATTTCTCAAGTGTTTCCCAGTTCTAGAAGTGAAAGAACAATACTCAGAAATTCTCAGAAAGTCCAGTATTCCCAGCAACACTTGGTTCTTAGTTCTGATAACTTAATACCCTATATAGTAGAATTACTGGACCCAACTTTTATCAGTTTGTCCACGCCACCTTCTGAGTGACTTTGAAGTTCTTCCCGCTGGAAGCAGAGGAAATACTTCTGCATCCCTTGACTTTGAGCTCAGTCATGTGACCTACTTCAGCCAATTAGATAGTAGCATTCATAAGCAAGGAAAGGCTTGAAAGGCACTGCAGGATTCTATTTGCCCTCTTGTGCTTCTACTGTTATCTGAGAAGAACACGTCCAGGGTAAGCACTGCCCCTCAGCCTGGGTCCTGGAATAAAGCCAGGCGGTGCAGACCTGAGCTGAGACTTGCAGCAAGAAGCCAAGCCCAGCTGACTTACAGCCCAAAGCAGCACCACCCAACCCAGCACAGCCAAGATCAACCAATTCTCCTTTGACCTGCAGACCCATGAGCAAGTAAGTGGTTGTGGTTGTATGGCTTTGAGTTTGGGGGTGGCTTACTATATACCATTTGGGGGACAATGATTGTTATCTTATGATAGTGGCTTTCACCTTCTGGATGTTCTGCTTCGTAAAATGTAGCCAGCATATACTGTGTGAGCACGGGCTATGTAAAAATCAGTAGGAAGTTCAAACAGTGGCTTTGGGAAATTCAGAGATTAAAGCACAAGTTTCCTTCGAGAGAGCTCACAGTCTAAGGAGAGAAGAGAGGGCAAAAGGTACCAAACACATGGGGTAAATAAATGGGGGACTTCCCTAGTGGCGGCGCAGTGGTTAAGAATCCGCCTGCCAATGCAGGGGACACGGGTTCGAGCCCTGGTCTGGGAAGATCCCACATGCCACGGAGCAACTAAGACTGTGCACCACAACTACTGAGCCTGCACTGTAGAGCCCGCAAGCCACAACTACTGAGCCCGCAAGCCACAACTACTGAGCCCACATGCCACAACTACTGAAGCCTGCACGCCTAGAGCCCGAGCTCTGCAACAAGAGAAGCCACTGGAATGAGAAGCCCGCGCACCGCAACAGAGTAGCCCCCGCTCCCTGCAACCAGAGAAAAGCCCTCACTCAGCAACAAAGACCCAACGCAGCCAAAAATAAATAAATTAATTAAAAAAAAAAAGTGGTAATGGGGAGGAGCCACTGGATATGGGTTCATTATAGAACTTACCCAGCTTCCAGGATCCAAATTAGAGGAAGGCGCCAATTTAAAAAGCTGATCCAGATATGCAGTCAGTGGCAGAATGTTTAAGCAGGCTACCCGGCCAGGGGAGCGATACTCTTACAAAACACAAGTCCGTATGCTCAACGCACAGTGAGGCCAAACAATACCAAAACCTCGGAGTCTGGAGCAGAGAAAGGTTTATTGCAGGGGCCTTGCGAGGAGACCGGTGGCTCATGCCTTAAAAACCCCAAACTCCCTGAAGGCTTTCAGCAAAGCCCTTCTATAGGAAAGGTGAGGGAAGAGCTGATTAGTTGTTGCAAACTTCTTGGTGTCAGATCCTTTGTTTTTGCAACTGGTCAGGTCAAGTTCAGGTCACGATGTTCCTGTAAACCTCCATCAAAACAGTGTTATTCTCTGTTCTGCAACTTTTTATCTAAAGGTGTAATACTCTTAAAGGTCACAGGCTTGAGAATTATACAAGAAAGGGAAGGGGAGGCTTTAAGCTCAGTCTCCTTGCCTCCTGGCGGCTTTTAACCCTTAACAAATCCTGTAAGCAAAGCGACATCGTTACCCCTCATTTTACTTGTTTAACGTTCCAAGGACCGGCTCTTGCCCTCCGGGGTCCAGGCCCTGGCTAAGGGTGGGGGGTCCCCACACGGCCCGTCACCCTGCCTGGGAGCGCTCGTCCAGCACCAGGTCTGCGTGCTCCCGCCAGTGCCCAGGCCCCGCTGAAGAGGCAGATCTCAACTGGTGGCGCCCTCGGGGCCAGCTCCGCAGACCCTGCCCAGCTGCCATCACGGAGGGAGCCGGGCGCCCAGGACCCAGCCAGCCCTCAGGCTCCCCTGGCTGCACAAACGCGGGGGGGGGGGCGGGGGGGGGAAGGGGGAGGGCCGGGTCCGCAGACCACGACCCAGGGAGACCACCTTCGTGGGGACCACCCACCGCGACGCTGACCGGTGTCTGAGCACCCTGCCCCTGTTACAATACTAGACATTCCATAGGGCGGTACTAATGGATTTGTGTTTTAAGATACAGTTAATGAAAACTGACTCCATTCCTGGTTTCCTTCTGAGAACCTTCTAAAATTACCAATTTAGCCCCTTGAGGTAAGTACAATTATTCCTTTCCATTTCCTAGATTAAGCAACTGGGGCTTAAAAAGAGTAAGTAATTTGTTCCAAATCGCACGTCTAATGAGTTGTGGAGTAGGGATGAAACACTGCGGTACCGGGCCTCCAGGCCTCCAGGCCTCCAAGAGGGCCCTCGGGCCTCCTGCCCCCAGGACTTACCCGAGTACAGTCTCCCCCTGCTTGTACCAGGCTTGGTCTGTGTGAGCAACAGGATACTGCAAAAGGGACGTCAGGGTACAGAGGAAACTTGCATTTCAGTCTTGCGTTCTTTCTCTCAGACTGAAATAGAGGCAGGGCGGGCGCGCGCGCGGCCCTTAGCCCGCGGCACTCAGCTCTCGACTGTTATCGCGAGACCGTTATCGCGAGACCGTAGGGTCCCGCTCCAACAACAGTCCTCGTGGCAGAGGTTGCAGTGACATGCAGATCGTGGCCTTCTCCCCGGGGTCCTCCCAGGCTCTCCATCCTTGGGACGCGCAGGCGAGCTGGGGGGGCCCGGGGACAGGCTGAGGGCTGTGTCCTGCAGAGCTCCAGAGCCCTCGCCACGGCCGCCCACTGGCCGGGCCCAGGCCTTGAAGCAGCAGCAAACCCCTCCCCCATCCCCACCTCCGCGACCTAATAGCGGCTGCGGTCTCCGTGGGTAGCAGTCCACTGAGGCCTCAGCAGCTGGAGTATATGGACACTGCCATTAAGGTAACAGCTTCACCCAGCTTCAGTCTCTCCATTCAAGTTTCAAACCTTGGTCCAGCTTAGATCAGTTGTCCACCCCTAGGAGGTGGCCAGAGGTCAGGGTTAAATTGCAAGGACAGGGCTTCCCTGGTGGCGCAGTGGTTGAGAATCTGCCTGCCAATGCAGGGGACACGGGTTCAAGCCCTGGTTTGGGAAGATCCCACATGCCGCAGAGCAACTAGGCCCGTGAGCCACAATTACTGAGCCTGTGCGTCTGGAGCCTGTGCTCCGCAACAAGAGAGGCCGCAATAGTGAGAGGCCCACGCACCGCGATGAAGAGTGGACCCCGCTCTCCGCAACTAGAGAAAGCCCTCGCACAGAAACGAAGAGCCAACACAGCTAAAAATAAATAAATAATAATAAATTGCAAGGACATTGCACGTCGCGACTGGAGGTCCACCTCTGTGATTGGGGCCATTCTCAAAGAAGGGCAATTGTGGTGAGCTGCGGAGTAAACTGATTGGTATTCGCTGCAACACATATCCCTATTGACCCTATACAAATGATTCTCTCCAGGTTAAATGAAAAGCCTGAGGGCTGGCTGGCTAGAGTCACCCAGCTAAGCCACTTCCAAATTCCTGACCCACAGAAAAACGAGGGAATAAAATTTGTTGCTTTAGGCCACTCATGCAGCAAAAGATAATGCAAATGGCTACTTTTTCCAAAGCCCCTAGGGTGTGATACTGCTTCAACAGTTTATAATAATAGTTTTTTTTAAATAAATATAAATATTTCTGTCATCTTTACAGTTTATAAACAGCTTCCTCACTTATGCTCTTCTAATACAGGAATCCATTCTCTTTACTTCACAAGGTGCTCACTCATTTCAGGTTTGTAAAATTTCCAGTGGCTAACTTTTTGCCTGATATTCAGCATAGGACAGCCAAAAAAAAAATGTGGGGATTGGAATCAGACAGACTGGATTATCTTAACTGAGATAAAAATTATATACAGGTAAATAAACAGATTTATAAAGGTACCGTTCAAACAGTTTTGACAAATGCATGCTCCGATACAACAAAAACCACGAATAAAAATAAGGAGCATTTCTGTCACCTTAGAAAGTTCTCCGTAACCCATCCCATGCACCCTAGAAAGTTCTCCATAACCCATCCTATGCAATCTCCACTACCCTAGAGACAACCAGGGTTCTGATTTCAGTCACCAAAGATTAGTTTTGCCTTCTTTGAACAAATGAATTTTACAGTATGTTATATATGATTACTTTCACTCAGTAGAATGTTCTTAACATTCATTCATGTTGCTGTGGATACTTTAGAACATTTATTGCTAATTAGTATTTTGTTGAATTAATATAATGCAATATATTATAAAGTACTGCATTCTTCTGTTGATGGGTTGTTTCCAGATTGTGGCTATTAAATTATGCTCTTATAAACATTTTGGATAAGTCTTTTCTTAGACATATTTTCGTTTATCTTGGGTAAAATACCTATGAATGGATTTGCTAAATCATAGGGGAGATGTATAACTTTGTAAGAAACCGCCAAACTGGTTTTCGAAAGCATTCGTATCATTACATTCCCACCAGCCGTGTATGAGGGTTCTGGTGGCATTACATTCTAGCCGACACTTGGGGTTATTGTTTAAATTTTAGTCATTCTAGTGGATATGTAGTGGTATTTCATTGTGGTTTTAATTGGCTTTTACTAGATGTCAAATGATGTTGAGCTCTTTCTTAAGCTCACTGCCCATTTTTATACTTCTTTTGTGAGGTATCTTTTCAAGTCTTTTGCCTGCTTTTATAATATTTAAAAATGACTGACTTATAGGGATTAGTTTATATTACGGACATGAGTTTTTTGTCAGATATATGCACTGTGAATAACCTCTCTCAGTTTGTGGTTTGCCTTTTCCTTTTCTTAACAGGCTTGTTTTTGTTTTTTATTGTTTGTTTTTAATGACTAGGGGTCTTTAATTTTGATAAAGTCCAATTTTTCTTTTGGGGTTATTTTTGTGTCTTCTAAGAAATCTTAGCCATGCTAAAGTTTGAATATATTTTTTCTTCTATTTTTTCTATGAATATGTTTCTTCTTTAAGAAAAAGAAGATTTAATAGTATCGGCTTTTACATGTAAGTCCATGATTCATCTTGAATTAGTTTCTGTGTTTGATTAGGAAAGTATTGGAATTACTTTTTTATTCCCATTTGCTGAATAAAATTTTCTTTCTTCATTAAATTGCTGGCATGCATTTTAAAAAAATTAATTGATCCAAATGTCCAAATGTGTAGGTCTGTTTCTGGATTCTCTAATTCTGTACTATTGATCTATTTTTCTATCCTTAGGCCAATACTACACTGTACTGACTGCTGTAGCTTTACAGTAAATCTAGAAATCAGATAGTATAAGACTTCCAAGTTTTCCTTTTTAAGATTATTTCATTTACTAGATCCTTTGAATTTTTATATACATTTTAGAATAAAATTTTCAATTTGTAAAAATCTTATGTAACTTATATTAAATTACGCTTGTAAAGGAATTTATCCATTTCCTCTAAGTTATGGAATCTACTATCTTTTTAACGTCTTCAAGATCTGTACTGTTATTCTCTCTTCCATTCCAGGGTCTCCTGCTTTAAGTTTGCTGGGCTTTTGGGGTCTATAGGTTGATATTTTCATCAAATTTGAGACATTTTGGCCATTATTCCTTGAAATATTTTTTCTGCCATATTCTCTCTAGACTCTCCTTTGGGAACTCCAATCACACATATTCTAGACACTTGATATTACCCCACATGCCACTGAGGCACTTTTCCTTTTTTCAAGTTTTCCCCCAGTATTCTTCAGATTGTAACACTTCTATTGATCTATCTCAAGTTTATTGATTCTTTCTTCTGCCATCTCTAATATATTGTCATTAAATACATTTTATTTAGGTATTATAATGTTCAGTTTTCGAATCAAAATCATTCCTCTATTTTTAATCATTATGGCCATCTTTTCCTTTATATCCTTGAATATTTTTATAATAGCTGTTTTAAAGTCCTTATTTGCTAATTCCAGTGACTGCATCATCTACTGACTTATTTTTCTATAAATTATGGGTCGTTTCCCTACTTTGTATATTTAACAATTTTTGAATATATGGTGAACATTTAGAAAGATACATTGTAGGAAATCTGGATCATATTGTCTTCTTTTAAAGAGTATTACATTCTGCTTGGGGAGGTATTAAATTATTGGTAGATCCTCTCAACTTTCCAGGCTTGCAAAGTTTTTTACTTTGTTAAGGGCTGGTTTGTTCTCATTTTGTCTATATCCTAGGGATTGATCCTGACTCTAGGAGTTAGTCCTTACTCCTAAATCTTGGCCTTTATGAAGTCTCAACTAAATCCTTGAGGTGCTCAGTGAGCTCTCTCCTCTCTGGCGAGTTTTAAACTCCCATATCTACCAGTTTTCCATGATCTCTGCAATTTCAGCCCATAGCAGCTGCTCTCTGCTAGACTTTGTGGAGTCTCGCCTTGTGCACATTGCAGTGGGAAGCCCCAAACATATGTCTCAACCTGCCTTCCTTGAAGATCTCACCTCTCTGTGCTGAAGTTGGAAAAGTGTCTTAAAGCAGAGAGCCAGACCAAACTTGAGGTTTAGTCTGTGTGATTTTCTTTTCTTAAGTATCACAGTCCTATGCTCCTTGATGTCCAAGACCTGAAAACAATTGCTTCATATATTTTTTAAGTTTTTATCACTGTTTGAAGTAGGAAGGTAAGTTGTACTAGTTCCTCCATTGTGACCAGAGCCAGACTTACTGTGTTGCTGTGTGACATTGAGCAAGTTAATTCATCTTCTGTGCTTAAGTTTGTTTATTTACAAATGAAGACCATAATACTTAGACCATGATAACAGCTACTACACTGTTTATTTTACTTATTCTGAACCTCCAATGACCCACACAGTACGTTTCATGTAGAAAGCACTCAACATATGTTCATTAGTTAACTGTATTCATTCATTCATTCAAGAAATGTTACTAAGTGAATACCTACCTCACAGAGATGTTGTTAAGAATAAATTCAATCATTTATGTAATATCAGTACAAAACTTGGCTCAGAGTAAGGATCCAGGACATTATAGATATTTAAAAGAAATAGAAACTGAAATTAATTCTATTTCTAGGCCCTAGGGTTTCTATTTAAAAAAAAAGAATCAGTAGGATCTTAGGTAAAAAGCATAAACATGCCTTGTGTTAGAACATCACTGAATAGTTTACGAATGCCATCAGTGATCTAAAAATGTATGGGGTCAGCCCGTCCTCACTGTTGATCCCATATCTGGAGCATTCATGAGCCTTGTGTTCCCAGTTTGTTAGGGAGAGCACTGATGGCTGAATGGCTGGTGGACCAGTGGGTGTTAGGACTTTTGCCCTGGTAGGGTGAGCAGGCTGGCTGAGCTGACTTGGCTGAATCTCCGCGGCACTCCCCAAAGATGGTGTCATTGCCCACACTAATGAGTCTCTGCACGTGAATAACTTGTAAACAAGCCATGATTTCTGTCCCAGTGTGAACTACAACTGCAGTGGGGCAGCTGGGAGAGGAGGCAGCAGGAGGAAGCCGGATTTATGAAGCTCCAGGGTGATGTTGAAGCCTCCGTTCTCTGGCAACGCACTGGCCACCTGATTAACAGTTCCTTTTCTACATCCTGCTTTACTTTCCAAAGTGCTTCTTGCACCTGTGACCCCGTTTGATCCCCACAGCATCCCCCGAATGGACAAAGGGCATTATTACATGTCTCCATTTTACTGATAAAGAAACAGAGCATGAAAGAGATAACATGATTTAGCAAAGCCCACATAGCTGGAAAATATGAGAGCTGGGTTTGGAATCCCTGTGGCAGAGGGCAAGTATTATTTCCATTATTTAGAAACAATGGTTTTCCATCTCTTTATCCAAATGACGGGTCATTGCAATGTGCACTTGAAAAGTGGGCTGGAGGATAGGGATACAGCCGGTCTTTCTATCTCCATACAGAGTCTTAGCACTTCAGAGCTCAATGAGACCTCACATACGCATAGGTCCAGCTACCTTATTCTGTAGATGCTGAAATGGAATCTCAGAATGGTCCAGCCACTCCCTGAAGCTCAACAGCAAGTTCTGAGGGCGACCTGATACACCATTCCTCATCTTTCCCTCACACCATGCTGTTTCTGCAAAAGCCTCTGGCCTCTGGCTTCACAGAATCAAACAAAACAAGGCCATGACAGCTTTGGGGCCTGGGTAGAGCTCAGGCCCTGACTTCACTAAGAGGCCGTGGATCAGTTTGACAGGTCACCATCAAAGAGAGCCTTTATGAAGAAGGTGCTCTGAGACACCCAAGCAGTACCAGTCAGTACGTTTTTGTTAGTTTCTCCAACCCTAAGCTGAGTCAAGCTGTATTGATCAAAACCAGTTGGGAAATGAATTACTGAGGCTGATCTATAAAGAAATTCAATCTGGAGATGGAGCAAACTATCGTCAGGATTCCTTATTAGGCCCTTCGCACCACGAGCTAAATAAAGCAAACAAACAGACAGGCACACAAAGGGCAAACTTTTTCAGGGGATGAAGATGACACTGTGGTTGGGGAATACAAGGCCATCTAATACCATAGGAATTGACCATTTTTTAATAACCAGCAAATCGATCCCTCTCTAAAAATGCGCCCGAGAAGTGAGAATGAGAAGGGACTATATTAACAAAGAGGGATGGAAATGAAATTAAGCCCCTAACAGAGCCTTTTCAGTATCTCTAAGATAGGAGTGGGATCCTGTCAGAGACTGCATTCTACAGAGAATCCGAAAGGTTTACCTCATTTAATTAGGAGAAAAGCGTGTGGGGAGAGAGGGAGTCTTCTGGGTTGGCGGGTGCTAGCAAAGAGATCGAGCCCTCTGTTTCAAAACTTGCTTAGCAAAAGCAATTCTAATTGCTGCCTTTGTTATAAAAGATTAAAGGTAGTTATGTCCCGGTGTACCTCGCTTTCATCAATCAATATGTTCCTGAATGGTTGTGTGCAAATCAGATTTTTGTAAACCAAATCCAATTTAATATGCCCTCAGAGAGCTTGTTGTTTCAAGGAACCACTTTGGTGAATTCTTTGGTAAGGCCTAAGACAATCCCTTAATATATTGGGTTGGTAGGTTTAAATTTTTTTTTTTTAGATGGTGATAAATGTTATTCCCTCTCCCATATTCAGAAGAAAGGGCTTGAAAATAGAATGGAAATAAGATGACTTAATGACACGATATAACAACTAATGGTTGTTATTAACCTATCTCCTATGATAGGTTAATTTAGTAAATGCTGAGATTACCTCTTGTATTTTCTATGTTTGTGGCTGTGATGTTGAGTGATGACTAGTGTTTAGCATTAGGATGATGAGACTCTTAGAAAGAATTAAAAAGGGTTACTTGGAAGGAGTCTGAAGAATTATCTAGTCCAACCTCCAAAACAGAGACTTCTCTTTGCAACCTTCCAGAATGATGACTATTTAGGCTCTCCTTAGATACTGTTTGAGTGCGCTATGTTATTCATTCATAAATTTATTTATTAAATATTTATTGAGCATTAACTATGTGGGGAACTAGGTTCTGGGGAAACGGGGAGAAAACTAGATATAGCACTCATGTTCTGTAGAAATTAATTCACCTGGGAGGATAGATATTCAATAAATAGTAACACAAATAATCGATGCATGGTAATTCTGATAGACGTTACGACGATTACATATAGGATGCTGTGAAAGTGGTCAGGGAAAACTGACCCAGGGAAGTTGCATGTAGTCTAAGACCTAGAGGATGGATAGGGGCTGAGACAAAGAAGAGCAATTGGAGGACACTATGTGCGGGATTGAGACAACTTAACTTGTGGTTTGAAATGGTTATTCCGGCTGCTATGTGAAAAATGGACTAGAGGGCAAGAATGGAAACAGACAGGCCCACAGTCGGGGTGAAAGATGCTGGTGACTTGGGCCAAGGTGCTAGATGTGGGGATGGAGACAAGGAGATGGTCCTGACAAATTACTGGGAATAGTATCAATAGGATGGGGTGACTGACTGTACATGGGGGTAAATGAAAGCAAAGAGTCAGGGATGATCTCTGCATTTCTGAGTTGGGCAGATGGAAAGACGGTGATACCATCTACTGAAGCTGAGAGCATTAGCAGAAGAGCAGATTGAGGAGAAGAGACTTAGTGCAATCGCTTCTGGGCACGTTGAGCTAGAGAGGCGCCATCAGTGGAGATGCCGAGCAGGCAGCTTAGCAACTGAGTCTGGGGCTCGACTTACACCAGCGTGGCAGCCTATGATCACCCTGCAGCAACGCCAGCACACAGCAGCCCCTCAGTACGGGCTAGGGGTTCAAGGACACAGCTTCCATTTCTAGGGAAACAAAGTCCTAGAGGGACTGATATACCAGGCCCGCAGCCAAAACTATAACTGGAACATAAGACCTAGACCGAGACAGTGATTTGAGTGATGAGCATGAATTGGAATTGACGTGATGAGCGTATGGGGACCCAGGTCACAGGAAAGCAGCAGGGCTCAGTTATTACTGTTACCGCTCAATATTTACGGCTTTTCGTGGATAACTGAGGTAATAACAGCAGTAGCCAGGAGATTCTTTTGACCTTTGATGCCAACCAGCATTGTGTTAGGAGGCAATATGCTACCCAGCTCATCAGGAGTAAACTTCTACAAAATGTTTAAATGCCCTTTGGTCGCCATAGAGACGCATGCACCATACCAGGCAGGTGCAACGTTTGACAGAAATTCTCACATATTAGGCAGCTGGTGCCTTTGTCCGGAGAGATGAGAAAAGTGAGGTAGGGTTGAATTCTGTCTTGTTTATTATCTCTCCGAATTCCGCTGTTTATGTCTTCCTGTGTTTTCTGGTAACCTTATCTCCTTCCTCTGGGTTCTTGATATACCAAGGTCTAAGTCCACAGCTCATCAGAAAGGAGCCTTGGTATTGGTCCATCTCTTCCAGTTGCATATGATAGAACTCCACCTAAAAAAAGCTTAACCATTTGATCGGGCTTAGGAATAGATCCATTAGACACCAGCTGGGCAAATGAGAGTCAGTCCTGGGACTGCATCAATTGGGAAAGAAATGCCCTACTTCCTCTAGATAGCTGACATTATAGAACCTAAGCCTGGAACTGCTAGTGGCACTTTTGCCATACATCAAGAGAGAGTACCTGATGGTGAATCCAGTGCAGAGAAATGCAGAGACCTGGACATGGGGGTGAAGGAAAGCAAAGAGTCAATGGAAAGAGAACTTATCTGATGACATGATTTGCAACCCTCGATTTAACTGTTTCTGAAGTGCATCTACTCTTGGTTTTCAGGTTACTGCATAGGCCCATATATTCTATTTTCTGTCTACCCAAGTTTGGCAAGTTTGTCACTTGAAACTGAAAAACTTCTGGCCAATTCATACCTGTGATTTGGTTACTCTTACTTTAGTCATGTGCCCATCCCTCGGAGCTCTCCTCATCTGGTTTCCAGGGGATGGAATAAATAGATCACATGGTCACACTGAAGCTTGGAGTTGGAGAAGGATGGGTTACTTTGATTGACATTCCCAACCAGAATGACATGGGAAAGGAGAAGGGCAATGTAAGAGGAAAGGTGCTATTACCAGGATGTTGGTAATTACGGCATATAGAACAGATGCTCTTACCTAATCAGGGTGCCTCTGTGTGCAGGAACAAGGGATTCTTCTCAAACAGTGTGCTTCCTCCCTAGAGATGGGACTACCAAGATTATGCAGGCTATCTGGATCAAAGGGAACACAGGGTACTACTCAACAGTGAAAGATTTTCCAGGTGCCAAAGTCCCTCTTTGGAGGATATAAATTATGGGAAATTTTGTTTAGGTAGATTTGAAACATCTAAGGCAGACTTCTTTGTGTTAGCGGTCTGATCTCCAGAAAGAAGGACCCCATACATACGTATTTGCATCGTCCCTTCAAAGTTGCACAGCAATCTAAACTGAGCCCAAAATCCAGAGGTATACTAGCTGAATATACGAGTTTTGCTAGACCTGCATAGAACTCTTCCACCGGAGGCAGGATTGGCTCTTGAGGCTGGTGCCTGGACTGCATGTTTACGGTGAGGGAAGTGGTCCATAGCCATTGCTGTGGGGAAAAGAAGGAAGGCAGAGACTGGCAGCCAGATACTACTTGGCAGAAGAAACAGGGAACCAGCATCTCAGAGTCCCAAAATACACGCATTTCATGCTTTGGGGTCCCATGGACTGGTGATCCGCCCCACTGTGGGTGTCCTCTGTACATTGTTCATTGTGAAGAATGCAAAAAATAATATCCATCGTAGAAAAGCCGGCACTCAAGTCAAGTTCTCCTATGTGTCGTGTCTCCCTTCCCTTCTGCCACTTGTATTTTATCACATCTTACCAGAGCTATTTCTGTCTATGGGGAGTTAGCAGGAAGATCACATATTGTACAGAGAGCGGGGTGTTAAATTTATGCAAAGGGAAGGAATGTGTCATGGCAAAAATTATTTATTGCATGGCGTCTCCCCTGAGGGTTAGTCTCTTGTTCGAGGTTTAAGGACAGCAGCTCTATATTTGTCTCATGGTAGAGCCACACTCCTGCCTGCCTCCTGCTCTCGGTGCTCAGAGCGTTTATGTAAAGTCGTGATGCAAACCTGCCACCTTTAGGAGGCACGATCTGGTCCAACACAAAGTGTCCTGCCTTGTAGCCATTTGTGTTCCGAGAGGAATGAGTCTTCAGCCAGTGAGAAGGAGGAAAGGCAGGAATAGAAAAGTGTTGGACGTCCTGGAATTGGGCCATATCATGGCAAAAGAGGTAGTTCAGCTAGCAGGACAATTTATGTGGCTCAGAGCATGTTAGAGGTGGCATGCTGTGGTCTAGCATCAAGAATCCATCAGACCTAAAGCTGGATCCTGTTTCTGCCATTGACTAGCTGTGGGTCTTGGGAGGAGTTAATCGGCGTCTCCAAGACTTCATCTTCTTGACTATAAAATGGGGACATAATACCCATCTGCCTTGTGTTGTATGGAGTAAGTGAAATAAAGTATTTGCTCAATGGCAGGTGCTGTTAGTTTTCTCCTTCCTTTTTATGAAATTAAATATTAGTTCAGTATTTTTCTGAGAGGCTTTATTCCCTGAATCAAATGGGTGGTATTTTCTAGTATAAGGATGACAAATGCTTGCTAAGCCTAGCACCGCTTCCTTCTTATTTTCTTTTAGCAGACATTGCTTATTGATTATGCCACACTTTCTTAAGAACCCCTCAGGATCCTTCTCAACACAACCCTCAAGGTGGTCATTTATAAAAAATCGGAGTTCACAGGGAAAGTAAAATACTTTTTCCATCTGTGATCCAGATCATGTCCATAAATTACTCTGTTGATCATTGCACCAAGTACGCACAGATGGTTTTTAATGTACATTAAATGTGCAAATGGACCTCCAGGTGCTTGGAGGACACCGTGCTTCTGAAAGATGTGCCAACATATTCTTATTCTTGCTTCAAATGTTGAATCATAGAATTTCTATCTCACTTTTGGACATTTGTGCCCCATGGCATATGTTCTTGAGACTAGAAAGGTGTCATCTCTTCCTCAGCTTCTCATACATATTTAGGGAACAGAACGACACAGGGATGCAGTGTGTACAGTAGAGATTAAGGGCTGAGCTTTAGAGTCAGACAGTCTCTGCCATATACCAGCTCTAAATTGGTTAAGTGAATCAAGCTCTCCGAGCCTCGGTTTCCCCATCTGTACAATCTGTAAATGAGTATAATAACACCTGTCCCCAGGGCTGTTGTGAGGGTTAAAAGAGATGATGCCAGTAAAGAGTGGAGCACAGCCACAGGTTTATATTCACCAGTCATCATTATTATTAATATTAATATTACCTGGAATATATTCAGGGAAGGGAGATCCCAAGATACTCAAAACCATGTCATAAAAGAACAGAAAAGGAACTGGAAATCGGAGAAGCTGGGGAACGCCAGGAGCACATGGTAGCTGTGATATTTGATTTCTAATAAGAAATATGTTTTTGGTCATCATCCCCTTTCCTGGCACACAGCTACTAAAATCTTTGGAATTTCCTGTGGTTAGAATGATAAAGGTATCTTTTGTTATGTGAATGAGATGACTTGTGGAAAGCCCTTAGGTAAGCTGGATGGGGGGGCTGGTTGCTAGGGGAGCCAACCTCTTGATTAGAGGTTTGGAACTTTCAGTTCCCCCCTCATGCCCACCCCCACCCAACCTTGGGGACGGGAGAAGGGATGGAGGCTGAACCAGTCACCAACAGCCAATGATTTAATCAATCATGTCTGTGTAATGAAGCCTCCATAAACACCCAAAAGGACTGGGTTCAGAGAGCTTCAGGGTTGGTGAACACAGGGAGATCTGGGGAGAATGTCACACCTGGAGAAGGCATGGAAGTTCCATGCCCTTTCCTGTTAACCTTGCCCTGTGTGTGCATCTTTTCCATCTGGCTGTTCTTGAGTTACATCCTTTTATAATAAACCCTTAATCTAGTAAGTAGAATGTTTCTCTGAGTTTTGTGAGTTGCTTTAACAAATTAATTGAACACAAAGAGTGGGTCTAGATGGGAAACTCTGATTTATAGCCAGTGTGTCAGAGGCACAGGTAACAACCGGGATTTGCGACTGGGGTCTGAAGTTGGGCAAGGGGGTGTCAGCCTTGTGGAACTAAATAAACACTTAACCTGTGGAATCTGATGCTATCTCCTGGTAGATAGTGTCAGAATTGAGTTGAATTACAGAACACCCACTCGTATCAGGAGAATTGCTTGTTGGGGTGGGGATCCCCCCAACCCCGAACATTGGAATTGGTATCAGAACCTAGTCAGTAGCTATCTTCACATTTTCTGAATGACAGATTTGACTAGATAGTTGATTGTATTATAGTTCCAAAATATTGGCTACCCTCTCCACGTCAGGATCATATCTGCTCATCTTTGAGAACTGGCTGGGTCATATGACTTGCTTTGACCAGTTAAACTTGAAAGTGGTGACTGCCACAGCTAAGCTTTAGGAACCTCCATCACAATTTCTCCTTGGCCCTAACCAAGATGGACAATGCTCCTTTAGCCCTGAAATAAGTAAGATCAAAGAGCAGAGACTCAGCTCACCCGGAGCTGATAAGTACATGAGCAAGAAAACAATCTTTGTTGTTGTAAACCCCTGAAATCTAGAAGTCATTTGTTACTGCAGCAGACGTTAACAAGGTCAGGACATTTTCTTTATAATCTTATGGGGCATAGTTAATGCCAACGGGTAGAAGATGAAACATTTCCTTTCAATATAAAAAATAATTTTCTGTCCATAAAAGCTGTCTAAAAGTAGAGAGGACTGCCTTGGTTGATAGTGAATTCCATAACAATGGAAGTATTCAAACAAAGTTGAATAATTATTTGTTTCCAATATTATACAGAATTGTAACAAAAAAAAAAAAGAGAGAGACTTCTGAAGGTCAATAGTTGTTGGTATTTGGGGAGAAATTTGCTCTGGAATCAAACAGAAGTCTTTATATCAGACTCACCAGAAAGTTTAATACACTGATATTTGCTATGCCTCCACAAAGAGATATTGCATGTATGGTGTTTTCCAAACATTTGACCAGAGAACCCTCCTCACCCCTACCCTTTACTATGGGACAAATGTTTTTTGAAACGCGTTTTAGGAAATGCTGGGTTGACACCTTCATAATTATCATTGTTTTGGACCAGATACAGTTTGAGGTTTGTTACAACCACAAGGGTCCCATGAGTTAGTCATGATTTGAGCCCTCAAGGAGAATACCAAAGACTTGTTTGCAGCCTGGGGGTGCTAGTTAAAATGAAGAGCTCATGCAGATTGAGTCAGTATGAACCTGACTCCACTGCCTATTGGTTATGTGGCCTTGAGAAAGTTATCTACCCCTTCTTTCTCAGAACTTACGTTCCAAGAATTTATATCTTATCCACTCTGGAAAGTTCATAATTATATTTTTAAACATTGCTTCTCCCTCATTCTCTCTATATTCTACTTAAATGATAGAATTTTCTCATTCTACGCCATAGGTCTCCTTATGCTTCCCTCATATGTTTTGTCTCTGGATTCCCTGAGATGCATTCTTTGGATTGTTCTTCCAGTTAACGAATCATCTCTTCAGCTGTGTCTAATCTGATATTTAATTTATTCATTGGATTCTGAATATTGGGAACCCAATTTTTAATGTCTTCCTCTTTATCTTTAATGTCTCTTTCAAAGCAATCTGGCCTTTTCTAATAATATCTTATTGTTTTCTTGTGGTTACTATTCTTCTATTTACTTCTATTTGCTTTTAAAAATTCTTATTTTGCAGTTGTTTTGCACTGTTCTTTTGCCTTAAATTCTTGGGAGTTGGTCTCCCTGATGACTGTGATTATTAAAACTCCCTTGTGGTGAGTCACTTCCCTGTGTATTTTGTACATTTTTATTGTTAATTCATCTTCACTGAAGGCTAATTTTCTGTCTGGTGGGAAGCTCCTGTGTTTTGGGAGTGAATCTGTGTTTCTGAGCCCTTGTTTTGGCCCCTGTCAAGGGCTCCAGGTTTACCACAAACCAGGAATCACTTTTTATATTAATCTGTTGTTTTGAGATTTTTGAACTATTTGTGTCACATAGTTCAGTTTCCAAACCCATCTGTAATGAAAGTTTAGGGTTATTTTTCACCAAAGACTTCTTTTTTTTTTACCTTTATAGAGCTCTGGGTAGAGAGATGCTTCTTTGTAAATTCTCAGGGTTGGTGGTTCAAGTCTTTCTATTTTCACTAAGAATTAATTTGTGATGGTTCCAGCTTTATGCAGCCACAGTTGCAATTTTCCACCTATCACAGACTCCAGGCCTTATCTCCTGTCAACTACAAATTGGCTCTTGCCATCTGCCTCTGTAAGGATTAAATCATGTGCTGCTGCAGCTGCTGCCTTTCGACACCCCCTGGAGGGACTTCAGGGTGGAGAGCAGAAAGAGACCCTCTGTGCTCTGAGAAAAACTGGCAGAACAGGTCTTCAGATAGTTAGATATTTTCAGGAGCTGGTTTTATGAGCCCAATTCTTGCATCTCCTCTTATCTAGAAAAAGCACCTTCATGGTGACGTCTGCTCCTCGTGACTAGGAGAAACCCTCATGAGACTAACAGAAACCTTCTGCCAAAAGTATGTGCTTGACTGCAGGTACTCCCCCTTCACCAAAATCACATACATACTGACCTTCCCCCCCACTGCTTTGGAGCAGTTCCTCAGAGCTATCTGAAATGCTGTTTCCTGGGCTATAGTCCTCATTTTGCCCCAAATAAAAGCAACTCTCACATTGTGCATTCTTTTAAATTGACACTCCCATGCCTATATGAGACTGAAACCCAAGCCCATAAACATGTGGGCATTTTTCTAGGTCTAATACTATTCCCCACCTACCAGGTTTGCCACAGTGTGAGATTTTACAGTTATCACAGTGGCTTTCAATTCTTTCTTGTTTCTGGCACTTGGTCATTTTCTTTGCTTGAATACTAAGTAAGCTATGTGCATGTGTCTTGCTTTTTAAGTTATTATACTTCTCCCATCGTTTCCATTTGTAAGTAGTATGTATATATCAGGAAGGGTTCTGGATTATTCACACCACCAAGTACCTAGTGTTAGAACAATGCATCCATACACATCTGTCTCATCCTCTATAAATCTGATATAACAGCTTCTACCTCATTGGTCGGCATGAAGATAAAATACCTAATGAAACTAATGCACTCAATATAGCGTCAGACACATAGGAAATGCTCCATACATATTGGGCATTGTTATTGTTATTTTTGAAACATGACATAAAAGCAACCATACTCCAATAAAAATTAATAAATAAAAAAAGGAAACACGACATATACATTTGGGAAAATAATTATAAACATGTTGGAGAATCCTAGAAAGGGATGATGATGTGTCTGTCTCTTCAGCTAACATTTCTTAGCTTTTTACATAAGGACGTAGTGGGCTCCTGGGAAAAGTCCTTAATGGAGCTTGAAATTGCCCATCTGCCCTAGGCAACCAGAGTTTCAAATCAGAGGGAGACAAAACAAAGTCCATTTTATGACTTCTCAAGAATACCCTCGTGGGCATAGCGCTCTCCTAAAGAAAGTGACTAAGGTATTTGGCTTCTTTCTCATGACCTGACTTATTACGTGAGGGGAGAGGCACTGTAGAGTTCAGCACTGTGCTGGGTCCTCCTACCCACAACACAGGGACTTGACAGTTTACCTTTGAGGGAAGGATGCACATGGTAATAATGGCTGTGATAATAACAATATTTACCATTCTTTGAGTCCTTCCCATGGGCCAGGCTATGTTCTAAGCCCTTTCCATACAGTATCTCATTCAGTCCTTAGAAGGAGTTAGGTGCCGTTATGAAGATGCCTGTTTAAAGTTGAGGAAGGTGACTACAGGGTTGCAGTACTGGGGATGCCTGACACCTGAAAGAGTCGGTTCGCCCTGCTTAGAAGCTTCATAAAACAGCTGCAGTTTTGGTGGTGGGCAATGAAAAGAAGCAGGAACAAGTGGTGCGAATGGGGCAATGAATAACCCCAACATGGTGTTAGTGTTACTCCAGAAAGCACAGCAGAGAAAAAGAGAAGGTGAACTTCCTTACACTGGGCACTTGCTGGGAATAAGACAGTTTGCATATATGCTGTCTACTTATAATGCATTTCTATTTTAACCCCCTAGATTCTGTGAGGTAGGGATGGCTATGCCCCTTTATACGTGGACGAATTATGGCTCAGACAGGTACCTTGCCCCTGATTACCATCTACTGAGTAGTACCTGGGTGTCCTGACTCAAGCCTACAAAATATATCCCCTCTCCAACCTCCCCCCACCCCAGCCTCTGAGCCTCTGAAGGGGTGGGACATGGATTTGCATCTGTTAACTCCAGAGAGGGACTTAAATGCTCAAGAGGAGAATGTGTGGTATACCAGTTTTCTACCAGAAAAAGGGAAACTTGAAGGATTTGGGGCTTAGGAACTGTGTTAGTAATAAGGAAATATAGAAGGAATATGGTAGTGAAGAAGCAGAGGTAAATGGCAGAGAAGAACCGATGTTTTTCATGGTAGGCTCTGGAGTTGTAAAGGTGAGTGGGCTTTCCTTTCCATGAGAATAAAATCCAAACCCTCATCCGGGGTGTCGGGATCTGTGTTTCCCAGAATCCCCTTTGTTCTGTGGTTCTGGTTTAGAGTTGGCCAAGAGAGGAAATCAGGGGTGGAAGGAAAGCAGGGATATTACTCTCAGGAGGATGTCGTGGTCACATAGGGCGATGAACGGGCGCAGAGAAGGCCAGCGGCGCCCGCCTGCCCATGCTCTCCTCTGCAGCCAGCTCATCTTCTCAGCTGCTGCCCACAACCCAGGCACTTGGCTGTGACTCTGCAGTGGTTGCAGTTATACACATTTGACTACCCTCTCGAGACAGCAGCTTCCAGAGACCACCGAGCACCCACCTCATTTGGGGAGGCTGAAGTGCGTATGACTGTGGGCTCCCCACAACCTCCGACATCCCCACATTGACTGTGCTTCAGAGACTGCTTCTCTGGTCCTTCAACTCCCCCGTTCCAGACACCTACTTCCCCGCACCTCCTACATGCATGGAAAGTCTAACTCCTATAATAACTCCCTTATTTCTGTAGCACTTGCAGTGGTTCTAATTCCCCACTGAAGCCTGGAAGGCACACCTGGCCCACAGAGGCTCCGCCTGCCTCTCCAGCCTCACTCTGGCCTGTCTCCCTCACGCTCCTTCTAATCTGCTCTCCCTAGAACACGCCATGTTCTTCTCCAGCCTAAAGTCTTTCAGGTTGATGTCTATTTTTGAACATTCCTTGGGATTTATCCATTGAGAGCAAGAAGGTAATAGGATGTCGGCAAGAGTTTGGCAAGAGAAGGAATACTCCTTTTCACCCTTCTGATCTCAGCCCAAATGCCCCATCCTCCTGAGACTCTTCTTAACTACCTCGATGAAGAAAGTTTCTCATGTTTCCTATCACAACGCCCCACTTCTTTCCTGTCCCTTCAGTCTATCCATGCGTTCTTCTACTAATACGGTTGCTTTTATTTATTTATTTTGGTCCCACCACACAGCATGAGGGATCTTTACTTCCCTGACCAGGGATCGAACCCAAGCCTCCTGCAGTGGAAGCCTGGTGTCTTAACCACTGGACCTCCAGGGAAGTCCCAAATGTGTATGCTTTTAAATTTTCTGGTTCCCTGCACTAGAATGTGAGATGCATGTAGACATAGGCTGTTCACTCTTGCATGTGTGACCAGCACAGTGTCTGAAACACAGTAGGGCTCTCAAAATTGTTGTGGGACTTCCCTGGTGGCACAGCGGTTAAGAATCCGCCTGTCAATGCAGGGGACACGGGTTCGAGCCCTGGTCCGGGAAGATCCCACATGCCGCGGAGCAACCAAGCCCATGTGCCACAACTACTGAGACTGTGTGCCACAACTACTGAAGTCCACATGCCTAGATCCCATGCTCTGCAACAAGAGAAGCCACCGCAGTGAGAAGCCCGTGCGCACAGCAACGAAGACCCAATGCAGCCATAAATAAATAAATTTATTTATTTATTTAAAAAATGTTTGTTGTGTAAATGAATAAGTTAACAGACCTGGCCCACTGAACTGGCTTCTACTGTCACATCACATTGTTGTGTTGGTCGTGATGATGGTGTTGGTACTGAGGGTGGGATAGGTGGGTACACTTGGGTCAGAATGTTCTTCACTTTTCTACCCGTGGTTTTTATGAGCTTAGCTCTCGAAACAGAAAAAAAAAAAGTTTTACTGAGAAAGGTAAAGGATTTAGGAGGAAAGAGCTGCATTGTTCTGATTGTTCTGGATGACAGAGGCAAGATTGGAGGACCTGGTAACATTCGGCAGAGAAGAGAGAGGATCCAGGGAACCTGGGTATAGTGGGAGGAAATAGGAAAGGGAAAGAACTCCCAGGGATCCTGTAGAGAAGGGAATTTGGGAAAGACAAACATCTAACAGGGGACACATATATTTTCTTAATTTTGCTGAGGGTTGTGCTATGTAAATTTTCTCCATTCCATAGTTGTTAGTGAGTCCACATTGCTCACTTGTGCTTTGGTATAAGTGGATTCTTTAGGGGGAACTGAACAGCTGTTGAAGTCTGCAGCCAGGTGGGTAATGAGATAAACTCAGAGACAGTATGTGGCCAGTGGACTTGAAGGATGGGCTTCATCCTTAAACTTACGGTTTACACTCCATAATGCTATGTAGTGAGAAGTTTGGAGAAATCTCGCAGTGAAACACTGAGACTTCTACTCTAAAGATATACCAAAAAAACCGTGGGATTTGCCTGGCAGTCCAGTGGCTACGACACTGCGCTCTCATTGCAGGGGGCACAGGTTCGATCCCCGGTCGGGAGACTCAGATCCCGCATGCTGCACGGTGCAACAACAACAAAAAACACATAATAAAAAATAAAAAATAAAAATATACCAAAGAAAGCAAATTAATGAAGGTTACGCAATGGTTTCCCAGTCTAAGCATCCTAGTTACTTTGAATCTCTGAGGCAGAAGAAGCCTGAGAGTTGAGAGTCATCAGATCCCAACGGTAGGTGTAAGAACCAAAGATTCTTTCTATGTAACACTATTGTTGATGCCCACAATTTCTTGGTGGTCCTCAGACTGCTGTTTCCTGGAGAGTATAAATGCAAACTAAAAGTAATGTGCATTCTTAGAAGCCGGCTTCCATGTAAAAAGCTCGGTCTGGATTCCTGATTGATGAGAGACCATCTGGTGAGAAAGAGATGCCCGGTAGAGATGAAGCAAGGCTCCCAGCTCATAGCCAGCACCAAGGGCCCAGACATGTGTGTGAGGCCATCTTGGATGCTCTAGCCCATCAAGCTGCCCAGCCGACACCATGTGAGACAGAGACGAACCATCTTTGCTAAGCCTGGCCTGAACTCCTGCCCATTTTTGGCATGGGCAAAAACATGGCTGATGTTTTAAGTTACTAAAACAAACAAAACAAAAAATGACGTGATAATACAACACGTGCCACAAAGTCGAACATGCTTTTTTCCTAGCGTCTTTTGTTGTTCTGGGTTCCTTCATACTGACCTGTATGGTTGTCATTTACCTCTTGCTCTTAGAGAGGAGGGCCTCTGAAAATTTACTGGAAATCCAGTGTTCTGTTCGGTTAGGGCCCAGTTAATCAAGAGTTTATAGGTTCCTTCTGATAATGAGCTTGAGGAAATTGAAATAACAAAAGACCAACTCCAGAGAGTTGACCTAGATTATGGAACCAGCTGCTGGCCAGGGTCTCTCCCCTTTTCTCCAGAGGATAATTAGCACCGGAAGTTGTGAAGTGCCCCTCACACAAGGATGCCAGGGAAGAACATTCCTCAAGACATCACATAAGAGGCGGTCTCCAAGGAAGTCCAATTAAAAATGTGTTTGGTTGTAAAAGTGCCCAAGGTTTAGTCATTAAGATGCCTGTCAGCACCTATGACTCTGTCTTCACACTGTATGCTTCATCAGGAAGATTGCTCTGGGCATCGAGGGCTTCGGGTTACAGGTGACCTTCAGGTGCAGATACCTTAAGGTAGATGGCTCATGGTGAGGACATTTGGGGCATCAATCATAAGGTCGAAGGAAGCGTATGAAGGTGCCGTTAATATAGTGAGAGGAAAACTCAGTGACCCAAGTGCTCTAACACAAAGAAGCCTATTTTTCATAGAATTAAGAAGCTTGTTTGCACTGGAAGGAATTTTGGGTATTTCTAATTCAGGGATGCCCAGGTCATCTCAGGTGTGGTTCCTTGGAGCACAGCGTTGAGAAAGCACCAACTGGACTTGGTGAAAAGAGTGCTCTGATTGAATGACAATGTCTGTCTCTGCAACAAGATGACAAGTGTAGGAATCCACGCTACGCATCTACCATATTTTGTCTTGTACCAACTCTTTACAGTTGGGCAAACTGAAGCCCATTTTATGGAAAGCTCAGCGTCCCACATGCGAAAGGTCATGTGGGAAATTAGTGGAAGGGCCAGGTCTTACCTAAGAACCTCCTCGAGTAGTTTGTACTATTGTTCCCACTCATATTTGGCGTGGGGTTCAGATTTGTGACCCTATGTGTACCTGTGACACTGAAATTGACGTCCTTGCCTTTGACCTAGGGCACATTTTAGGGATTTTGGCTCAGAATGTCCCCTCAAGTCCCGGAACTCAGGGAAGACAGATTACCCTATCTCCATCCTCGGTTACCATCTTGCTCGGCCAGAACCTCACTAGGTTTTTGAAAAGGGAATTTGGACAAGTCTCTATTTGAAGTCATTTCATCTATTACCTTTAGATTTAATAGTTTTGGAAGCATGCTTTATAATCTCCAGATGAGTGCAAGTCTACGTTTTGGGGCTCTTATCTCTAGATGTGTTTGATACAGGGTTCAGAGAGGTTCCAAGACTCAGACATATTGAATGGCTTCAGTCCAAGTGCTCAGTTTCTCCTCTGCTGAGAGATGGGCTCAGCTATTATCGCTGTGGAAGGACCAGACGGAGAGTGCTAGGACACTGAAGCAGCATCTGATTTCTCAGCGACTCCCGCCAGCGTCTGGAGAAGGACATGCTCTTGCCGCTTTTCCAGTCTGACTCTAAACAACCAATCAGACCCAGCTGACATTCTACCTCTCAGCTGTTGACTCACTCTCAACCTTTGGGAACCTGCTTCTCATTGTAGATGGAAATCCTCTGGCTGAGGACGCCTTCAAGCTGCTGACCTGACAACCGTCCTTGAGAAGGTCACCTCTCCTTTCTCTAAACTTCTGCTTGCTGTCTGGTCTCTGACATTCATTTAAGCTCTTGTAATGTATTGTTCTTCAGCCCTGACACACCCGGGCACAGGCACACGCACATGCACCTGCACGCACATGTGAACACATTTGGTGTGTCTGTGTGTATAGGGGTGTTGCTAATAGAGGACAGTGAAGCTAGAGACTTCATAGAAAAGTACCCCAGTCAGTCTCCACCTCATTACTCTGATTTATGTGGAGCGTTTGCCACTGGGTTTTGTGGGCATTGCGACAGGGAGCATTAGGACAGTGCCCGGCAGATGTTGAGTGAACAATGCCTGTCAGCTGCCATCAGCCACTTAAAGGCAGCAGAGCTACTGGGGCTATAGGGATGGGGACCACAAGCTTTCTTCCCTCATTGCCACACATCTGAGGGACCTTATTAGCTTAAACATCCCAACTGAGCTACTGGGGCTATAGGGATGGGAACCACAAGCTTCCTTCCCTCATTGCCACACATCTGAGGGACCTTATTAGCTTAAACATCCCAACTGAATCAAAACAGCTCAGTTAAGGAAGAAGAAACTGGGGCCCAGGAGTTTTGTTACTTGTCCCAAGTCACACATGTGCAGTAAAGCCAGGAGCCGGTCCAGGTTGTCTGAACCCTATCCGAGTCCTAAACCCATCCATACACCATCCTCACCTCTTCTCAGGACTGAAGTGCACTTAACGTGAACTGAGGCTCACCTACAGTTAATTGTTCTAGAATTAATAGTTAATAATTATGCTCATAGGTGTGATATTAATGTGGAGTTACTAACTATATTAGCCATTGAGATAAGTGTTATGAATTAAATATTTATGATGATTCAAATTATCATAGTAACAGGTTGGAGACTGAGATCAGCCAGAAGATCTGCATTTCCCAAAGCATTTCTTACCAGATAGTCCATAGAGAGAGGGTCCTGTGGTCACAAAATTTGGGGAAATATTCTAAGTCCCTCCTGGAAACTCACCACACTCAGGAGTGTATTAAAAGGCGCTGAGATGGGCTTCCCTGGTGGCGCGGTGGTTGAGAGTCCGCCTGCCGATGCAGGGGACACGGGTTCGTGCCCCGGTCTGGGAAGATCCCACGTGCCGCGGAGCAGCTGGGCCCGTGAGCCATGGCCGCTAAGCCTGCGCGTCCGGAGCCTGTGCTCTGCAACAGGAGAGGCCACAGCAGTGAGAGGCCCGCGTACTGCAAAAAAAAAAAAAAAAAAAGGCGCTGAGAAATACTGCAGGAAAGAAATCTGTTTGTCTGTATGTTTTTATTTGCCCACCAAACTGTCTTGGGGGTATCTCCTGTTAAAACTCAAGAAACTGTTTGTGAAACAAACTGTAGTAAATGGATCACAAGTTATAAGCCCAACTAGGTACATATGAACAAATAATCTGGGCTCTCAGAGTCCCCTGCCGCTGTGGGTTTTACACTGCAGGGTTTGTTTTATCCTAAAGAGAACGTTGCAGAGAAAGAGGTGGGCTATGAGTAGCCTGGGGTCTTAGCCCGTTTCCTCTGTTTCAGCCAGAGAGGTTCAGCTTTTCTCTGCTTTGGACACTGAGATTCTGCATAAAATTGTCACCTACTTATTCAGCAGATATTTCCCAGCATGTGCCAGCTGTGTTCGAGGCACTTGGGATAAATCAGTGACCAGAGACAAGGGAGATTCTGACTTCATGGAACTTGATGTAGAAAGAGGAGACAATGGATAATAAATGTGATAAACAAGAAAATTATATAGCATGTTCTAAGATGATCAGTGCTATAGGGGGAAAAAAGAAACAGGATAAGGGGGGCGGGGAATGCAGGGGGGGAGATGCATGGGTGTCACTTTAAGTAAGGATTGAGGCCAGCCTCACTGAGAAGGTGATACCTGAGCAGAGGATTGGAGGAGATAAGAGAGTGAACCCTGCTCACTTCTGAGGGAGGAGCATCCAGAGAGAACAGCCAGTGTAAAAGCCCTAAGGCAAAGTGGAGAGTTGAGGAGAGAGTGCCAGAGATGTATCAGAGAGGCCAGAAGGGGCCAGTGACCAGGGGTAAGGGTGTGTTTAGATTCCGATGGGGGCTCGAGGACATGGAAAAGAATGAACATGTGGGGAAGAACTGGGTTGGACTATTTATTGTAACTTGTGCTATACCCATCAGCAGAATCTAACCAATAAAACAGAAATTACTCATTTATTTTCCACAGTGGGAATTTAATGTGGGACATTAATTGCATAACCGAAGGGAAAATTGGGAAAAACAGGGACGGTGATGAGCAGTAACAGAAGACATTCCCAGCCCTAGCCTGGAGGGATAGAGGCAAGAGGCAGTGGAAGGCAGCATGGGGACAGGGTTCACCTGGCGAAACTTGAAGCACAGAAGATCCTTCTAGGAAGAGCTAGAAGGACAGAGGAGATGCAGCCTCTGCCAGAGAACCCGCTTGAGGCTTCCCCCTTCCTTCCACCCTTCATTCTCCTGTCAGTGGCCAAACTCTTCCTGGAAAATATCACCTGCAGAGATAAGCCCTCCTCTGAAGAGTATAGAACGGGTATCCCAGGGATCACTTGCTGTGTAACAAACTACACCAAAATTCTGTGGCTTAAGACACAGCCATTTTACTTGCTTATTTTCCTACAGTTTGGGGCAGAGCTCAACCAGCACTGTTTATTTCTGCTCCAGAAAACCTCCAGAGAACAGCTCCCTGGGGCTGGAGGATCCACTTCTGAGACAGCTCATTCGTGTGGCTGGCAGATCAGTGCTGGGCGCTGGCTGGGGGCTCGACTGACACTGACTGCAAACTGAACAGTATTCCCTCCCAGCCTTTGCTTTCCAGACTAAACAGTCATCTTTGTGGTCTGATGTCCTCAGCCTAGATGGTCTGCCAGGTGGCAATAATAGTGAAGGACCATGAGTTTGGGTATTGGAGAGATTGGGTGGGGTTGTACCACACAGCAGCAGGCTTAGGGCCAGTTGCCTAGTCTTTCAGGATGCTAGTCTGCACATCCCTAACGGGAGGCATACGCATACCTCCCTTGCAGAGTGATTCTGAGACCGAATGAGACCCTATAGGTAAAGCCCAGGACCTGTACTGAGCAAATGATTGCTCTCTTAGTCTCCTTCCCCCACTAGCAACGCCAGCCAGAATGAACAGAGGAGAGCCAGGCTCTTCTCAGAGAAAGCACTTTCTTCTGTTCAAACTCCTGAACAATAAGAGGGAAGAAGGGACCGAGTTGGCAGGAAAGGAAGGATGCAGGAAGAAAGGAAGCATAGAGCACAGTCTGGTCGTTTTAGCTCTAAACATTGAGTTAAACTGGCTTATCAATTTCTTATCAATTTCCAGTCGCCCTCAGTGTTCCCCCAGCTTAATCTGTAATGGAAAGAACACTTGCTTTGGGCTGAAAGGACCAGAACTCAAGCCTCAGCTCTGTACTAGTAAGAGTAATTTGGATGACCCTTAGGCAAGGCATTGTATTCTCTGACCTTGAGTTTCCGCACTTACATCTGTGGATATTTCTTCCTCCCTCTTAGGTTTCTGCACAAATTGAACTAGGTAATGTATGTTCAAGCGCTTTGCAAAGCTGAATAAAAATGTAAGGGATTAATTATAATTTCTATTACTGTCACTATTACCATTTTGGACTTTGATTCCAATTCCTTCTTCCTTTGTCTTCTGGGATTCTCCCTGCTTTGCCCAGAAAGCTCATTCGTTAGGCACCAAGGATAATTCCCATACGGACAAAAGATGTGCAGCTTCCAGATCAGCTAAATTAGAAATGTTTAAATTTTTCATCTATTCCCTTGTCTACTCTTTAGTCAATAGCTTATTCTGACAACTTCATTACCTCCTAATTACTCCAAGTTCCTTTGCTCATTTTCTGTGTGTGTGATAAAAAAAAAACAACAAAAAAAAACTCCCAAGAAAGGGATTTGACTTATGAAGTCACTCGACCCCTGACTGACAAGCAAACCTTCCCTGCTCACTTGAAGGGGATTTGCTTTCTCTTTGTTGCAAATATTTGCAAAAGCGCTTCTGGTGCCTTGCTTGACGATTGCCAACTCTCCTTTTCTGCGTACTTTACCTTCCACTGCAAGATGAGAGCGATAAGACACATTTTCTTCCTTCTCTCATCAGAGCTGATTTATACTCTGCCTATAAATCTTTGAGCAGCCCTTCAAGAAGCTGTATCAGATGTGCCTTAATCTTTGTATTACTCATTTCTTAAAGGAATTTTAATCTATTGGGCTTTAATTTTACGTCCCTTAGAAAGTGCCAGCCTTTTCTTAGCAAGGCACTTTATTCTTGCAATTTGATAATTACTTTCACTGTCACTTTCTCATGAGGCTATACTTAGAAAATTAGAGGTGGAAGTGAGCTTTGAGATCACCCAGCCTCCTGTGATGCCCAAACCTGGCGACTTGTGTTAATCCCAGGGCTTCTTATTAAAAATACAGATTTCCAGAAGATTCTAATTCAAGAGTGGAGCTCTGTCAAGTGTGTGTTTAAGGTGCCACACAAGTGATTCTAATGAACAGGCAGCTGAAGGAACCATGAATCCAGTCCACGGATTTCAAATCAGAGATGGCTTCATGGCGGAAGGGAAGAGCAAAGAATTTGGAGTTTGGGGGACATGGGTTCAAGTACTGTAGCCTCTTCATACCAGCTGAGCATCCTGGGGCAAGTTCTTTATTCTCTTAAATTCCTAACACGTAAAGTGGGGATCATAGCGCTACAGAGAATAGTTTGGAGGCTTAAAATGGAAAAACATATCCAGTGGGAATTTGATCCCTTTCTCTTCTCCTAGGGTCTCTACTATTTCCAGTTTTGCACAGTCTAATTAAAATTGTGCTTTTAGGATTACCAATGCTTTCTTGGTTATCATCAATGTAGCCCCTAATTTAATCCTCACAGCACCACTATGAGGGCAGTACTATTATTATCTCCAATTTACGTATAAGGAAAAAATATATATAGTTAAGTTATGCAAAATCCCTCAACTCAAGTGGAGGTGTCAGAATTTGAGTACAGAAGGCCTGACTCCAAAGCCCATACCCTCAAACGTTCTGGCAGATAATACTTTTACTAAATTCCTTCCCTACATGCCAGGACCAGGACCAGGACCAGGGTGTGGCAAGCAGGGAGCTGAAGCTACTCCATTTTAGGAGGCCCTCACTCTCACTGAGCAGTCGGCCCTTGCACGGCCCCCAAGAGTAAGGGCCTCCTTAAATCTACCACCTAAGAGTCTCTCCTTATTCACCTTGGTCAGGCTCTAGTGGGATCCAAAGGGGAGGAAGAAATAACTGAAAAGTGGTGAAAAGGACACTGGTGGCCTCTTCTGCTGTCTTCCCTTCCAAAGGGACACGCAGTGGGGCATTTATTCCCTGACATACTGAAGGGCCTGAGAGGACTGAGGGACACAATCTGGACCAATATCTAGCACTTGGGCTAGCTTGAAGCTAATGACCCGTCTCCAAATAATTCTCAAAACTGGCCAGAGGATGGAAGGGAAACTGAGGCAGGATGGACCTTCAGCTGGGAGCCAGTAGATTTGCTGTGGGGAGAGAAACTATGACGGGGAGTCAGGACAACAGAGAGTCTTTAGCTCTCCTACGTTAATATGATCCAGGGCAACAGGTTGAATCTGTAAAATAACCTCGTGAGAATGGCATTCATAATAATATTTTACAGGTGGTAAAAACTGAGGGTAAGAGAAAAAGTCTATTTAAAACTAGAAGACAAGAGGTAGAAAATGAGTATTAAGTATCTATGACATGCCACATGACATGTACTATTTAATGTTATTTAGTTATCACAGGAAACTTGTGAGGGAGGTAAAAATAGATTCTTCATACAGATGTGGAGGGATGCTGAGATTAAAGGAGAGTGTTGGACTTGCTTAATGTTACACAGGAACCATGATTCTAACCACATTGGCTTGACCACAAAGCTGTGCTTTTTCTTCCCAAAATGGCACATAGGTTTCAGCTTCTGGCTGATTGTCAGTGGGTCCCAGGTGCCCTGTTTTGAGGAGAATACTGAGATGGCATCTGGGTTTGATTAGTGATGTCTGCCATGGGTTGGAGGGAAGCAGAAGTCTGCATGCCATCCCTACACCATGGTGCTCTCCAGGAAACTAACCCCAACACCTAACATCAGGAAGGTGTAGGTCCAGAACCTGGACACAAGGTCTTCTGAAATCAAATTCCACTTCTTTCTCACTATCCCAAATTGTTCCCCCCGCCTTTTCTTTTTTTTTAGAGTAAAAGTGCTTTACAACGTTGTGTTAGTTTCCACTATACAATGAAGTGAATCGGCTGTATGTATACCTATATCCCCTCCCTCTTGGACCTCCCTCCTACCCCCCATCCCCCACATCTAGGTCATCACAGAGCACGGAGCTGAGCTCCCTGTGCTATACAGCAGGTTCCCATTAGCTATCTATTTTACACATGGTAGTGTATTTATGTCAAACCTAATCTCCCAATTCGTCCCACCCTCCCCTTCCACCCCCGTGTCCACATGTCTGTTCTCTACGTCTACGTCTCTATTCCTGCCCGACAAATAGGTGCATCTGTACCCCAGACAGAGTGAAGTAAGCCAGAAAGGGAAAAACCAAATTGTTTTTTGAAATGCTTTCTGCAAACTTCATCCTAGGTATTTCTGTAGCTTCAATGCCTGTATCAACAAAGATATGATGCCTTCACTGAACTCACTGGATACATTTACCTGAACTAACTGCATAGTGGAGGAGATGACAGGGATTTTGCCTATTTTCCCAGATGAATGAACCAAGGCAAAATGTCACAGAGCTAGTCAGTAGTGAAACTAGGACTCAGATCTAGAACTGTGATCTCCACATGGTGTTCTCAGCACTAAAGCCTGCAGAGGGACGAGGGGTGGGAGGGAGAAAGGAGTGACAGTTGTTCCAGGGGGGGAGGCCGTAGAGAAAAGAAATTGCCGCAGGTCTGTTTGTTCACACTTCCCTCTAAATAAGGGCTGTGTGTCTCAGCACATAAACAATGAAATAAACTGCCTCTGGCAGGCTCAGGGTGGAGTATTAGTGTGAGGAAACTGCCTTGCTGAGATCCTTGGTGTTCTGGATCAGAAGAGGGGTAGGAGGCACAGGCAAAGAAACTCTGAGTGGGAAAGAGAGGCCAGTCTGAGGCACAGACCCAGGGGCTAAACTGGTCTTTTTGGAGGAAATGACCCCCCTTTACCCTGTCCTCCATACTCCTCCCCTCTCCCCTGATTTTTGATGTTTGACCCTGCACAACCTTTTAATTCCACAAGGAGAGAAACTCAAGATGTCAGCATCCCTGAAAGGCAGGCACAGCTGTGCCAATTTCATACTAAGGTGTAAATGACTGATAGAAACAACTCACATCTGAACTCTTTATTAAATATTTGGAGAACAACAATCTGTGCAGAGCACTATGCTTGGCACCTGCCATGGATAAATTCTACATCCTTAGGGAATTTACAAACATAGGGAGCATGCAATGAATACGTTCTCTTCTCTGTAGTCTCACAGCCCTATGTATCGGGTTGTAACAGTCTCATATGTCGTATTCTTTGAGCACTTGCTCTGTGCTCTTTTTGGTGGAGGTACATAAGTCAAGACTCTTCACTACCTGGAGCTCACACTCTTGCCTGGGAGACAGCAAAGGGAAAAGAATATGTAGTCCAGCGTGAAAGATGATCTAACTAAAGGACACAGCAAGAGCCTGCAAGGGGAGGGCAAGCCTTCCTGGAGAAGGCATGAAGAGCTTAGAGGGGAAGAGACTCCCAATCGAAATTTAAAGGACAAAGGCAAGCTGGATATAGACAAAGAAGAGGGAGAACATCAAAAACTGAGAACAGCTTATGTGAAGATATAAGCTGTCTTTTTTAAAAAATCAAGAAATGATGGTTTTTTTTTTTTCATGCGGCAAGAGTATAAAATCAAAGAAGAAAGGCGAACAAGAAGCGAGATTGGTGAAGTAGATAAGCTCGTGATGGGACCTGTAAGTCTCACTAAGAAGTTTGAACTTAGAGGTCATGGGGAGCCACTAAGGGTTTTTAAGCAGAGAAATGAAAAGATAAATGTGACTTTCACTCTGGCTGATGAGAGGAGAGTGGCTGGGAGTGCGGCAGATCAGATTATGGTTCCCAACTCTTCACTTTCTCCCTATATTTATAATTCTATATCGACAGCTTTCGTTATGCCGCTTTGCAGTGACTCCCTCTAGGGTGGGATTTCTTAACGTCAATAGTACTGGCCTTTGGTATCGGGTCACTCTTTGCAGTGGGGTCTGTCCAGTGTATTGTGGGATGTTTAGCGGCATCCTTGATCCCTACCCACTATATTCCAGTAAAATTGCCACCCCTGCCCCCTGTCCCCATCCCACTTTCCTACACAGTTTGCCACGGACTGAGATGCAGTTTTGTTTTGTTTTGCTTTGTTTTTTTGCGGTACGCGGGCCTCTCACTGTTGTGGCCTCTCCCGTTGTGGAGCACAGGCTCCGGATGCACAGACTCAGCGGCCACGGCTCACGGGCCCAGCCACTCTGCAGCATGTGGGATCTTCCCGGACGGGGGCACGAACCCGTGTCCCCTGCATCGGCAGGCGGACTCTCAAACACTGCGCCACCAGGGAAGCCCTGAGATGCAGTTTTCAGACTTCTTCCCCTCCTTTCCCTGTCCATTCTTTACACAGATTCTTTAAAGGTTTTCCCTGTGATTTTACCAATAACAGCTCTAGGAAAAGCAAAGGGAATTAATAGCATAATAAACACAGGGGTTCTACCAAGTTATAGGACAGGACACAGGGAGGGGGAAGGACAATCTGGGACGAAGTGAGAGAGTGGCATGGACATATATACACTACCAAATGTAAAATAGATAGCTAGTGGGAAGCAGCCGCATAGCACAGGGAGATCAGCTCGGTGCTTTGTGACCACCTAGAGGGGTGGGATAGGGAGGGTGGGGGGGAGACGCAAGAGGGAAGAGATATGGGGATATATGTATACATATAGCTGATTCACTTTGTGATACAGCAGAAACTAACACACCATTGTAAAGCAATTATACTCCAATAAAGATGTTAAAAAAATATATAGTAATATCTCTGATATTGCAAAGTGACCCTGGGGGGCAAAATCATCCACCCTACTCCCCTAGTTTAAAACTGCCATTCTAGAAAAAGTTGGAATATACGACACTGACCAACTGATCTGTTTGATTGAGCTAGTGGAATGTCAGCAGTTGTCATATATGCCACATCCAACCAGCGGCTTTGAATAAGCTTTCTTTCTTTCCTGTCTCATAATAAGAGCAGGCCCCAGGTAGCCTCTTTCAGCCTGGATTCCAGAATGAAGACATGTGTAGTTGGCCTGAACCAGCCTGAAGCCTGGAGTCGGTCAAGCCTGGCTGAGATCAGATGAACCACAGCCAATCTGACACTCATGGGCCCCAAATAAAACATTGCCCTATAAACCTCTAGAGTTATAGAGTTGTTTGTTATGCGGCATTACGGTAGCAAAAACTTGGCTAACACGAGGAGTAAGGCTAGATGCAAGGAGATCAGTGTAGATTTGTTTAAAGCCAATTCACTGGAGAACGCTCTCCCTGGGTAGATAGACGCGGCAGAAGGGTAGGACCTGGGGTGACTGGGGAGATGTGGGAATTCCATCATCCCGAGAGCTCCAGATTCAATGACTTTGCTCCCCATCCCCAGTGCAGGCACATGACCTTGGCAAGTCACTCCATCTCTTTAATGCCCCTTTTCCTATCAAGAAAAGGAAGCATTTGGTCTCCCTGATGCCTATAGTGGCCTCAAGCTCTGGTTAGTACAGAGTGTTAGGTTAACTAGAGGTACCTGCCATATCTGACCAGACATTGCCCGTAGAACAGGTCACTAGCCAGAGATCCTCCAGTGACTGAGAGGCTCTCCCTGTGGCTCGGTTACGGACAGGATGTTTTGAGCTCTTGACGTGAAAGAATCAGGGAGTTTTCTTGAGAACTCACTGAGACTGTAGCCATGGCTAACTAAACTGTACTCTTCTAATCCAACTCTCCCTGGACTGACCAGGCGGAGATTTAAGTTTTAGCCCAGGCTCTGCTTCCTCCTAGCTGCACAAACTTATGCTATGACTAGATGACCTCTTCAGGAACTTCCAACCCTATGAATGAATGAATGAACCTAAGAAAGCTCTCATTTGTTTCTCTAGTGGACTGTACACATTTGCCATCCCTACCCCCAACTATTTCCAACCACTGCTGTCACCGACACTTCTATCCATCCATTCATCCAGTAAGTATACATTAGGCATCAATTATGTGCCAAGAACAGCACTAGGTACCTGAATGTTCAGAATGGGCAAATCTGATCATCGCCCTCTTGGAGCTTATCTAGGTTAAGGCTTGCAAACCAGTGGCCCATGGACTGGTTCTAGCCACAGATTTGTTTTCTTGGGCTTATGCAATATGGGTTCTTTTGAAAAAAGTAGATGATCTTGCAATAGTGGCCCCATGTTCCATAAGGCATCAATTGTCTGGAACAGAGGGCAGTGTGCACGTACATGTGCAAGTGTATATGTATGTGTGTGTGTGTGTGTGTGTGTGTGTGTATTAATATTACCAGGGGGCATTTTTAAAAATGGTTTCTGAAAACTTGACTCAAGATAAACCTTGATTTCCATTTGAATCCACCACTTTCCTTATTTCTTCCACAATGAGTTAGTCTTAGCAATCATTCCTCTCCTGGGACAACAGTAATAGCGTAAATAATTACCCAACTCCCATGATTGAAACCCCTAGTTCACCCACCACATAAAAGACTAAGTGATATTTTAAACATGTGAACCAGAACAAGTTACTTCTTTAATTAAAATCCCATTGCACTTATAAGAAAACTGAGATTCAGAACCACATCCCACAGAGGCTTTCATGACCTGCCCCCTGCCCACCTCCCCCGCTCCCTGTTCTCATTTGCACCATCATCCCATTGCTCTGACCACAAGGGGCTTCTTCCTCCTCCTCAGACACAGCAAACTCGTTCCCTCCTTTGCCTGGAGCACATTCCCTCCAAGATACCTCCTCCAAGAGCCAATTCCTGATCCCCAGTCTAGAGGAAGTCACCCTTTAACTCTTCCTCAAAGCACCATTTATGTTCCTTCATTGCACAAAATAAACATTACAACGATACCTTTATTTCTGTGGTTATTTGAGTAAAGTCTGTCTCCCCCACTATATTGCAAGCTACTCGGAGGCCATATTCTTGTAGGTCTCATTCGTGGTTGTATTATTATTATTATTATTATTTTTGCAGTATGCTGGCCTCTCACTGCTGTGGCCTCTCCTGTTGCGGAGCACAGGCTCCGGACGCACAGGCTCAGCGGCCATGGCTCACAGGCCCAGCTGCTCTGCAGCATGTGGGATCTTCCCGGACCGGGGCACGAACCCATGTCCCTGCATCGGCAGGCGGACTCTCAACCACTGCACCACCAGGGAAGCCCCGTTGTTGTATTCTTGATGCTTACGGCAGAGCCTAGCACTTAGTAGGTGTTCAGTATTAATTGCCTGATTAGATGAATGAATGAGTAGGAGCTGGCCAGCTGGAAGATGAGGGGAACTATATTCCAGGCAGAGGGGGTACGATGGGCAAAGGCATGGAGACATCAGATTATAGTTCTTCTTTCTCTAGGATCAACTGAACTCCAATACCCCATAACTACCTTGTGAACTTTGATGATCACAACTGGATGTAGCCCTAGGGGATGTCTGCTTCGAATTCTCCAGATTGTTCATGTGGAAACTGGAGTTCAGAGAGGGCGAATCCCCAGGCCAGCGGCAAGCCACGGCCCAAAGCCTGGTCTCCTAATTCTGGGCACAGGGGTTCCCACTAGCCCTCACCACCTGGGGAAGTAGGAAAGAAATCAGTGACCTCACTGAGATCTCACCGAGCAACAGAGAAGAAATACTTTCAGAAACCAATTTCCTTTTGGTCTGAAAAGAGGAAAATAATGAAGACCTTAAGAGGGAAATAAACTTGAGAGGTGAGTGCCTGGCTAAGAGAAAATTAAAGGAAAACCACTGACTGCAGGCAACAACAACAAAAAAGGAGCATGTAGGCACTTGGAAGAGTAGGTGAGGAAAGTAAGACAGAGAAAGACAAGAAGCTGTGTATTCAAGAATTCCTGTAGCTGTGACCAAGTCAATCTCCCCCTCGAAAACCATCCATGGCTCCCCATTTCCTGGAGGATAAAATTAGAGAATCAGAGTATTTGAGTTAGAAGCTTGTCTAGTTGGTGCCTAGGTAGCTCAACCATCATTTAATTGAAAAATAATGTTTTTAAAGTACCTAAAGAAATATGCAGTTGTTATGGCGAAACACAAATACTACCGAAGTTAAGTTTAAAAATATGCCTTTACCATCATTCAACCCACTCCCTTCCCCAAAAGTAACTGCTACTAACAGTCTGGCGTGATTCCTTACAGAAAAGTCAATATATTTACAAATATTATATTTTTAAGTGATATCCAGAAATTGCACAATTCAAATTGTTCTCTGGTTTACCTTTTAATATATTATATATTTAGTGATTCTTCCACCTCAGTAAATACAGATCTAGCTCATTATTTATAAATGGTTGAATACAATTTTATAAAGGGGAGTTGTCATAATTTATGTGACTCTTCTCCTTTTTATTAACAGCTAAAATGTCTTCAAAATTTTACCATTAAACTACTGAAATGGATATTCTTATAAAAAGAAATGTATGCTCATGGGTGTTATGTCTGTAGGACAGATGCCTATAAATGGAATTGCATATGCATTTCTAATTTTAGTACTTTCATTGACAGTGAAAAAAATAAAAACTAATCATCACGGAGTACTCACTTTGTGCCAGGCACTGCTCTCAGCATTTTCCATGGATCATTATATTTAATTTCTACATTAGAATTATTAATGTAGACTCTGATATCGATAAGGAAAGTCGGGTGCAGAGAGGTTAAGTAACTTGCCTAAAGTCACACAGAGCTAGATGTGGTCCTGCGTGGTCTGACTTCACAGCCCATGTTCCTAACCCGTTTTAATTTTTTGTCATTTAATGAAAATATCCATTTTCAAGCAACTTAAACAACATTGGATTTAATGAACTATATACATATGTATTTTTTTACTAACAATATAAATTTTACGTTTTTTATTTCAATGTGCATTCCCTTGATATTTTGTGGGGTTGAAAACTTTTCATATGTTTATTAGCCTTTTGTGTGTCTTGTATTGATTGTCTTTTTATATTCTGTGCCTATTTTTCTATGAAAATTTTAAATAATGGATTGTAAAGAGTTCTTCGTATATTCTGATTATTAATCGTTTGTTACATATATTGTAATATTTTTCTTATCTGCATTTTTCTTTTTAATTTATGTTGTGTCTCACAAAAAAGAAATGAAAAAATGTATTATAATCCAGTATATCAGTCTTTTCCTTATGGTCTCAAAAGTTTTGAATCCTCCATTGGACAACTTTCCCAACCTAAGGTAATAAAACTACTCCTCTCTAGTTATTATAAGGCTTCCCAAATTTTGTTTTTAAAACATATCTTTAATACCTCTGGGTATTATTTTTATATATGTCGTGAATTAGAGAGAGAATTTTTTCAATGGTTTTTCAATTGTCTAAACACCATTGCTTGAATTGTCACTCCTTTTCTGTCAGATTTGAAATGAAATTCTTATCATAAATTCTCAAATACCACAGACTGGATTCTGGTCTCTCTTTTCTGTTCTTTTAATAGTTTTGTCTAGTCTTTGGACAATGCCAGGCTTTGAGAAAAAAACTAATTTCCATATATGTCTAGAATGTGATTTTATTATTGATAAGGCAAGTTGAACTTACTGTATTTCACATTCAAAATACACTTAGCTATTCTTACTAATGTACTCTGTAGGTGAATTTTAGAATCAGCTTGTTGAGTTCTATTTTTAAAAATGGGATTTTGATTCTAGCCTCTTCATTTTATAAAGGGGCACTGAGATCAGAGAAAAGAAGGCATTTATTCAAGGTCACATGTGTGTAAATAGCATGCAAATAATTCATTTCTAGGGTAGCCGCCCTGTCCTGACCAGAGAGTCACGACCCTAAGGATCTCATCCATGTACACCTCCTCTGGGACCACATGTCTTCCCTACTCTTGTCCACTGAACAAACACCAACAGATCCTCCTTTATCTGGAAGGATCAAGGAAGAAAAGTGCTGTTATTCTGCTCATGCACACTTCTTCCTAGATTCCACTCCTTCTTCTCAATGGTCTCCTGCCAAGCTCGGTGTCCCCAGTCTGTGTTTTGTAGCACCAATTTCCCACAAAACATAACATTTTCCACGTTACACTGCGATGGCCTGTTGATGCTTCTTGGAGGGTGAGTGTAATCGTGAAGCAGTCTCAGGTTCCCCCCTTTCATTTATTGCTTAGTTGCAGGAGTTTGAAACAAAGGAATCTTGCTTTATGAAACAATGGTGGGGGAGTACTTGTATCCAATGGACTGATGTTAAATTCTACTTTAAATTCACTGGTGAAGGTCATTATAAGGTCAACAGTGGTAGTACATTTTGAAAACCGAAGGACATTTTGCAAAATCACTAATTGTGATACTCACTTTTTGTTCACAAATATGTCACTGTTTCTCTTTCCTGACACATAAAAGAATTACTCTTCCTTGGCCTGTTGAAGTTAGGCCTGGCATGAAGACTTGCTTTGGCCAATGAAATAGGAGCAGAAATGATGTGTGTCACTTCCAGATGGCAGTTTTAACAGCCAGTGTGTGGACCACAGATTCCCTGCATCCTGCCTGAGGGATCATGGAAGCATGTGTTGAGATGGAGCTTCCCTTGGCCTCGTTCCCTGAGTGACCAAGATAAATAGACCACTCTCTGCCCACCCGTGGTGTTCAAGTAGCGTAAGTAAAGCAACAAATGTTTGCTGTTAAGTCACTTAGATTTGGGTATTGCTACCAAAGTATAGTCCAGCCTGTCTAGCCTGATACTGATTATCCCACTGCTCAATGTAGATGCTCTTTTATTAGGAAGATGGGAACTTATACTGACTACTCTGCTCTCTGTTTCCTCTTGGTTTCTTTAACTACATTTCTTCAAACCTATTAGACTCAAGTTTTCTTATACTTTAAACCACTTTTTATTTCCTTTACAAGCTGCTAACCCTAAAGCAAAGAGCTTCCTTAAAAACAAAACAGATCATTTGTAGAGATGTGGATGGACCTAGAGACTGTCATACAGAGTGAAGTAAGTAAGAAAGAGAAAAACAAATATCGTGTATTAACATGTATATGTGGAATCTGAAAAAATTGGTATAGGCGATCTTATTTACAAAGCAGAAATAGAGACACAGATGTAGAGAACAAACGTATGGACACCAAGGGGGAAGGGGCTGTGGGATGAACTGGGAGATTGGGATTGACATATATACACTATTGATACTATGTATAAAATAGATAACCAATGAGAACCTACTGTATAGCACAGGGAACTCTACTCAATGCTCTGTGGTGACCTAAATGAGAAGGAAATTCAAAAGAGAGGGGATATATGTATACGTATAGCTGATTCACTTTGCTGTACAGTAAACTAACACAATATTGTAAAGCAACTATACTCCAATAAAAAAAATTAAAAAACAAAACAAAACAGGATGTTGGCGATTATAAAGTAATCCTCAGAGAATATGACAAAAATAGAGAATCATAAACTCGGTTTTACGCAAAAATAAATTGCATCAAATTTATGGTCTGAAGTTCAGCCAGTATGTCTAGTTGGTTGAGTCCTTCATTCATCCCCGGTTTGAGGCGCCTCACCACATGCCACACCCAAGGGATAAAGAAGGGGAGAAGGTGGTGCTGTGTTCAAGGAGGTCCCTTTCCCATTGTACAGGCAGTTTTTTCAATGATAATGATGATAGACATGATGACAAGGCTGCCAGGAGAGATCGTGTGCAAAGTCTTCCAGGGAACAGAGGAAGGTAAACCAGCCTTATCTGTCTAGAGCCACAAGGAAATTTTCACAGAACAAGAGGCATTTGAGTTGGATTTGAAGAATGTGCAAAGGTTCAGGATGTGTCTAAGGAGATGGACATTTTAGGCAAGGAGATCAATACGTGGGGAAACAAGACAGTACATGGTCATGCCCTAAAGCTGGGCATTAGCCAATGTGACATATATACACAGTCAAATTCCTCTAGGGGCCAGTTGGGCAATATGCATACATGAAACAGAAGTGATGGGGACATTGGCGAACTGGCAGCATATGTCCCATGTAAATGAGCAGGTCCCTGCTCAGCTCCAGCTCACTCTTCCCAGATCCTAGCCCAGTATTCCCAGATCTTTTCTCCTTATTCCCTCCTCCTTCTCTTCCTCCTTATTCTTCTTTTTCTCCTTCATCATCTTCTTCTTTGAGCCAGAAATCCAGATATCCATGGAAAATCTGATTTACACTTTGTGTTCACAGGACCAAGACAGATAGTGAAGATATTTAGCAGTCAGCATGGCAAGGGCACTTAAACATAAGATGTACACTGCACATAAACAGTTAAGTGTGGTCTTTTCAGTGACTCCTGGCTGAACGTTGGTTCTGCACAGGACACATTTGGACTGCCCCCAGGCCACCAGTTTACAAGCCCTAATCTCAAACTAAGAAAGAAAGAATAAGCAGTAGAGGTGAGGAGGCTTGAGAAGACGGCTTGAGTGTGGATCACAATGGATTTTGCATATCCTGTGTCAATGAGCTTTTTCTGTGCTATGAAACACCCCAAAATGTAGAGGCTTCAAAAAAGACACATTGATTTATTTCATAATCTGGTAGGTCAGCAATTAGCCTGGGCTCAGCTGATTTCACTCATATATCTGTAGCCAACTAACAAGTCCTGCCAGCCGCCAAGGCTGGTGTGTCTAGGGAGGGCCTCAGCTAAGTTATCTCGTCTCTCATCCACGTGATCTTTCATCCTCCAGCCAAATAGCTCAGGTTTACTCACATGGCACAGAGTTCCACAGCAGCAAGGGAATGAAATTTCTACTGTCCAATGTTTTTCAAGCCTCCCTTGCATCACAATGGCTAACATCCTGTTGGCCAAGGCAAGTCACATAGCTGAGCCTAGGCAGAATAGAGTGAGTGGTGGGGAAGGGGACAGGGAATACAGGGAGGGCAAGAATTTGTGAACATTTTTGCCTTCTACCACATTTGCTATTAAGATTCTACGAAGGGTCACATTGTCAAATTAGACTCACAAGAATCAAAGATCTTATCTAATATCAAACTTCACTAATAATTCAGAGGATAGAGGTGAAGGTGACATACAAACCAAGCATGAGGAGTCCAAGATCACCAATCCATCCTCTTAGGCTTTTCCTCATCACCAGGACACGCTCTGATTTAACACATGGGGTCCATCACTTTCCCAAAGGGAGATTTTCAGCATGAAGTGTCTCTGTCTTACACCCTGATTATGACATACCTGAAGCTGACATTTTCCAGCAAGCTATGGTCCAGAAATCTATAAATTCCAGGTTTGTTTACCATAGCAATCAAATCTTATCAAGTATATCCTGCTGAAATAATTCCATTGATAAGGACTTTCTTTTTTTTTCTTTTAACATCTTTATGGGAGTAAAATTGCTTTACGATGGTGTGTTAGTTTCTGCTTTATAACGAAGTCAGCTTTATAACAGAATCAGTTATACATATACATATACATATATCCCCATATCTCCTCCCTCTTGCATCTCCCTCCCACCCTCCCTATCCCACCCCTCTAGGTGGTCACAGAGCAACGAGCTGATCTCCCTGTGCTATGCGGCTGCTTCCCACTAGCTATCTATTTTACATTTGGTAGTGTATATATGTCCATCCCACTCTCTCACTTTGTCCCAGCTTACCCTCCCCCCCCCCGTGTCCTCAAGTCCATTCTCTACTTCTGCATCTTTATTCCTGTTCTGCCCCTAGGTTCTTCATAACCATTTTATTTTTGATTTATTTATTTTTTAGGTTCCATATATATGTGTTCGCATACGGTATTTGTTTTTCTCTTTCTGACTTATTCACTCTATGACAGTCTCTAGGTCCATCCACCTCACTACAAATAACTCAATTTCCTTTCTTGTTATGGCTGAGTAATATTCCATTGTATATATAAGTCACATCTTCTTTACCAATTCATCTGTTGATGGACACTTAGGTTGCTTCCATGTCCTGACTATTGCAAATAGAGCTGCAAAGAACATTTTGGTACATGACTCTTTGAATTATGGTTTTCTCAGGGTATATGCCCAGTAGTGGGATTCCTGGGTTCTATGGTAGTTCTATTTTTAGTTTTTTAAGGAACCTCCATACTGTTCTCCATAGTGGCTGTATCAATTTACATTCCCACCAACAGTGCAAGAGGGTTCCCTTTTCTCCACACCCTCTCCAGCATTTATTGTTTGTAGATTTTTTGATGATGGCCATTCTGACTGGTGTGAGGTGATACCGCATTGTAGTTTTGATTTGCATTTCTCTAATGATTAGTAATGTTGAGCATCTTTTCATGAGCTTGTTGGCAATCTGTATATCTTCTTTGGAGAAATGTCTATTTAGGTCTTCTGCCCATTTTTGGATTGGGTTATTTGTTTTTTGATATTGAGCTGCATGAGCTGCTTGTAAATTTTGGAGATTAATCCTTTGTCAGTTGCTTCATTTGCAAATATTTTCTCCCATTCTGAGAGTTGTCTTTTCGTCTTGTTTATGGTATCCTTTGCTGTGCAAAAGCTTTGAAGTTTCATTAGGTCCCATTTGTTTATTTTTGTTTTTATTTCCATTTCTCTAGGAGGTGGGTCAAAAAGGATCTTGCTGTGATTTATGTCATAGAGTGTTCTGCCTATGTTTTCTTTTAAGAGTTGTCTGGCCTTACATTTGGGTCTTTAATCCATTTTGAGTTTATTTTTGTGTATGGTGTTAGGGAGTGTTCTAATTTCATACTTTTACATGTAGCTGTGCAGTTTTCCCAGCACCACTTATTGAAGAGGCTGGACTCTCTGTTATCATTTCATCAATAAAGACCATCAGGATTTCTGATGGAATATTTACCAGATTTGACCTAGCTATTTCTTTCTTCTTTTCATTTTTCTTTATTCATCCCTCCCTGGTAAAAAGAATGGTTGAAATTCCAACTGCTAACATTTTCCTTCCCAACAATACTTTGGATTTTGACCTTTATATCTAATATTCACTTCTGTAACAAAAATTAAAATATTTGGCATAATTTACCTTCTCTTTTGGCTGTGTATGTGTGTATATATACATGCATGGAAATTACTTATCATTCATTGTTGAGACTATGCATTAAGATACATTATTTAATTTCTGTGAAGCCGTAACTCTATCTAAAGGGAGAATTTTATTTCATTTTCTGCCTGTATCAGGTTAACTGGGAAATAGTCTTTCCTGGCAGGGGGAGAGGGTCTGTTAGAAAAACTGGTAACTTAATACTTGAGCTAGAACTTCTATTATGGGTTTCAGAAGAGATTCCAGAATATTCTAGTCCTAGTGTATCATTTCTTTGGTGGTCACTTTGGGCAATAGATTGCCTTTCTGGATCAATAAAAATGAATAATATTGTTGTTAAGATTCCTCCAGAGCAAAAATTCATTTGATGAGCATAATAGGAAATACCAAATACAGGTTAGAATAGGTAGAATAAACTTCGACTTAGTGAAGAGTTTTTAAAGTCCTCTGCAAGACGTGCTTTCTCTGGAACCCTAGAGGAATCCTGGCAATGAGATCATATCCGGACTATCTGGAATATGCACTCCTTGGAATGGCTCAGGGAATTCCAGGAAGCTACACTCTGATTACAAAATGGCAAGATCTCAAGATCATTAGAAAGGCTCACGTTCTTTCCGCCTTGCCAACTATCTGCTACTTCCTTAGTGAAATGCAAAACTGTGAGGGTGCATGAGGATCTAAACGCATCATAAATGAGGTGGAAGTGAAAGGTCAACCTAAAAGAGTCAAAGGATGGCTCTATACAGAAAAAAATAAAAAAAGGCTCTGTACAAAGCAAATAAAGAACAGCTACCAAACCAACCGAACAAAAATAGACAAGGGTCAGTTTATTTGCAGAAAGGTACAGATGAGTCTGTACTTTCTGATAGAGTGGTGTCCCCTGGTATACAATAAAGACCAAAGCTACAAGGTCCTTGGAGGGCAACTGGTTCAGCACTTCCTGGAGGGTGGTACACAGGTCGGTTGGTGCATGAGTTTATGCTGTTATGATACTTGAATCGACCTTTTATTTTCATGTTATGTGTTCATTTTAATGAATGTAATGAAGAGGGCTTTTATTTTTTGGTGTTTTGTATTGTTTTGCTTTTTGCTATTCATCATTCAATCTGCCTTTCAATTAGCACCCTGTTCTCCCTACTGGGGAATCTCCCATTTTGTGCTGTCCTGGGGATACTTGATCTATGGCAGGCAAAGGGACCAAATTTTCATCCTCTCCACCCCTGTCCCAAGGTAGACAGGGTATAGATGTGGCTTGGCCAACAAGATAATCTCTCTGGGATTTTGAATTCTGAGCAGGTGACACAGTGATGGCTGAGGGATGGCTGATGGTCATAGTCATACAGTGGCTGTGGTGTGGCAGTGGCATTTTGCGGAGACCAGAGTGGTTACTCTGCAAGACCACTGCTGCCATGCTTCTGCTGCCTTGTCAACCGGAACATTTTGATACTTGCTGCTTTCGAGTCAGACCTTCGAGCCTCCTGCAAGTTATCTGAAGCCACAGTATCCCTCCAGTAAAACCTCTTTGCTGAAGATGGCTGGAATTTTTTTCAATTGTTTTCAACCAAAGACCTGCTAACTGATTCAATGTGAAAACATGTAATTAGCAAAGCAAACCCGTGATTTTATGAATATTATTCCTTAAGAAATACTAAAGCTTTAAAATCAGATTGATTTAAGTGAAATTAAAGGAAAAACATTAGAGAGCCAGCAGTGTGTGAATACAGAAAAACTGTGATGGTTAGGAAGGCGGAGAAGTAGTTCAAATAACTTTGTAAAGGCAAACTCTCTTTCTTCTGTTTATTCTCTTTGTCCTTAAACTTGGTATTGACAAGTCCAAAAGCATGGCGCACACAAACCACACACATCCCCCCTTTCATTGAGTCACTCACTGCTGAGGAATAAGACCTCTTCGCCACACAGAAACACTTAATAGATCAATTTTGGTAGTTTTATTCCTCAAGAAACAGTGCATTCCAGCCCAGCAATGACCCCACCCCACCCCTTGAGAGTAACTCGAGCACTCTCTGATCTGCAGCTCAGCGGGAGAACCATTCTTTTCCTGAAGCCATCTCATCAGTGTGACTTAGGAGGGCAGTAATTAGCTTGACCAGGGAATCAAGTCTTGTTTCCTCTACATTTTTCTTTTTTTTTTTTAACATCTTTACTGGAGTATAATTGCTTTACAATGGTGTGTTAGTTTCCGCTTTATAACAAAGTGAATCAGTTATACATATACATATGTTCCCATATCTCTTCCCTCTTGCGTCTCCCTCCCTCTCTCACCCTCCCTATCCCACCCCTCTAGGTGGTCACAGAGCACCGAGCTGATCTCCCTGTGCTATGCGGCTGCTTCCCACTAGCTATCTAAATCTTGAAATAATTTTCCAGAGGAAGCCAACAGAGACCTATCCCTTTACGTTAAGTACCCAGTGAAACAGTCCCCAGTGGTGTTTCCCTTTCCTCATCCATGCCAATTACAGCATTATAACCTAGAACAAATCAAAAATTGTCCACGTGGGAAGGATGCAGGGCTCTACGGTGGGAAAGAGAACAGACTGGAGTGAGAATGTCCTGAGTTTGAACCTTAGCTGCCCACTGAGTGAGGTTTGGAAGGGCAGTGGAAAAGAGAAAGGCCTTCCAGGAAGAGGTAGTGCATGTGTGGAACTATGGAATACAAAACCACCTGGAGAGATGGGTGAACTGCAGGAAGGGCGGTATGTCTGGAGAACACGGCGTGAGAAGGCTCTGGTGGCAGGAGGCAAGGCTGTACTTGATGCTAAGGAGATTGGATTTTAGCTGGTAGCTGGTAGCTGGTAGCTGGTGCGGTGCAGTGAATAGACCACAGCTGAGCAGTCAAATCCCCCTTTATTGGAGGTCCTGACCTGCTACTTACCAACTGTGAAATTGGGATAACAAGACTTCTTTTGTAGAGTTATTTTGAGGATTAGAGATGTGTGCAGACTGTGGCATCACGCCTAGCTCAGAGATGTTCTTATGTAGAGAGCTGCTTTTTTTAGGAAATGAATGGTCATTGAAAGTATTTATGGTGGTGTTGAAAGATCATCTCGCTGATGAATGGAGCATTCGTTGAGGGGAAACTCGTTAGAAAGGCAACCCGTTGGAAGGTCATTGTGCTTTACTGCACAAGAAAGAGCCTGGGGTAGGGCAGTGTCCGGGGGGGAGGTAAAGGAGAGGAGGGACCACTCAGGAGGAATTTGGAAAGTCAAATCTACAGGACCTGGGGTGCGTTGTAAGTGGTGGGCAGAGGATTGGGTGGGTTTGAGGAGCAGGTAGAGTTTAAGATGATGACCAGGCTTTTTTCTTGGATGGGAGTGGTACCCCCACTGAAGACATAGAATGACAGAAGATGGGGCAGATTTTACATGGCAAAGATTGGATCTTAATTTAGGTATAAGCAAAGCCAAAACCAGGAAGTAAAAATATAATCAAATTCCCAGGTTGTTTATCTACCCAAAATCCAGATATTTATGAATATACAGGGACAAGGCATCATCACGAAAGAGCACTGGGTTTAGATTCAGAAGACCAGGCATGTCACCTCTGTCTGCCTAATCTTGCTGTGTAATTTTGGGAAAACATTACCAAGCTTCTCTGAGCTTCAGTTTCCTAATCCATAAAATAGAGATAATGAGCATCACTCCTGCCACCGCCATCAGTGTTCAGTGTGCAGTGACTCCCCAGAGCCACCTGTCTCAAGACCTCGGTCCCTAGTGTCTCAGGCCCACGCAGGTATGGGTCAGCCATGGGATTTTGCGGATCATGAATGCTCCTGTGTTTTAAAAAGGCAGGTGCAGAGTTCCAAATTGTCCTGGTTGCCTTCCGTGGTAGGACTCGCCCACAGACTCTAGAGCAAGGACAGCGTGCTCCTTTGTGGGAACACACTGCACTCTCCACCATCTGCCCGAGGCAGAGGGAAATGGAGACAATGTTCTGTCCTCTGCAGGGACTGGCGCCACCAGGAAGAGACAGGACAAAAAGATCTGTTCCCCTCAATCCCGAGAGAATGGCTGCTGACAGTTTTCTTCGGGCTTCACTGAAGCCAAGATGAGAAGGAACGTGAGAATTTTAGTAGGAAGGATGGAAGGAAGTAAATACAGATGCTTAGAAAGAAGTGAGAGCAGAAAGGAGTGAGTTTGATCCGTAACCTGACCTCCATCTCCTTGTGTTTTCAGCAATTGGGACCTAGTACTAGTAAATGTGACTTCCAAGGCAAGTACTAGTGGCCCACCTCTTAATCCAGTTTCCCCTGTTCATTCTTCATGATTCAGCCCAGGTGGCATCTCTTAATCATCTTGGCCAGGTGAGATGGTCCCCTGGATGCTCCCACACTACTCTCTTTCAATGTACTCCCTTCTTTGTACAGCAATGATCTATTTACATGCCAACCTTCCTCAGAAGACTGGGGGGATACATGTTACTACCACCACCATCCTTCGTAAACAGACAAGGTGGTTGGAACTCAGAGGAATTAAGTACCTTCCCTAAGGTCCCAGAGCTAGGATGTGGCAGATCCAAGATTTAAACCTGCCTTACCTTGGTCTCATTCCAAAGCTCTTAATTTTCCCATTTCAAACTGTTTTCTACAACAAACAGATTGTTAAACAGTCCCTGTAGGAAATGTGTTTTCTCTAAAATGAACCTCAAGCCGGACACTCAAGAGTGGCCCCAAGGGTCTTGGGGCGATGGAATATTCTGCCTTTCAAAGAGAATGATCGTATAATTCACAAGTTTGCCTTTCAATTAACTGAGGACTGTGGCTCTTTATTTAATGTTATTTCTACATAATCTAATTTTGGCTACAGGTTAATGGACCCGTGGGGAGTTATTGCTACTTCAGTTTCAAAAGCATTCAGCAGCATTCCCAGATTATTGGTTGTTAATGGACTCACCCAGCTGTTTTAACTTTCTCCCAATCCTTCTTGAGGTGACCCTAGAGAAGAGGACAAAAACAGAGACCGTGGGACTCACTTTTAGGACATCGGGACTTGCTGAGCTCTATCCACGTCTGCCAGCGCTGTGGCCACACTTCATTCCAGGTCCGAGAAAACCACAGGCTCACCGCCAGACCCTACTTGTCCCATACTATTATTCATGCAAAACACTTACAGCACCTAGTATGCCCAACGTACTATGCTGGTATGGCTAGAGACACGGAGATAAATCAAGTATGGAGTGAAGTAAGAATTCCACCTGGCTGGGATAATCACTAAAGCTGCAGCTTCCTTATATGCAGGGTTCATCTGAAGTTTCATCAAGGTGCTCATCATTGCTCATTTGTTCATCCAAGTAATACGGATGGAAAATCTACCGTGCACCAGGTACTTTCCCGATGGTACCTTCTGATGACTCCAGCTTGTAAAGCTGATGGTCTCATCAGGGATACAGATAAATTAACAGGTAATGACGGTTCACAGTGACAAATCAGCAAAGTTGGAAGCAACAGCGGATTATAGGCACATAGAGGATTCATTCCTATTCAGGATTGAGAAATCAAGCAATCTTCCTAGAGGATCTTAGAGTTTAGTCTGAGTTTAGACTTCCTGAATAGGAGTCAGCGCCGAGACTTAGCAAAGAGGTAGAGGAGGGGCACTGTTTAGTTGGAGGACCGGCATGAGAAGAAACACAGGACGAGGAAGAGTAAGTCAGAGTGGGGAAAGTATGGTGGTTGACGTGGCTGAAGCAGAGCTCAGAGTAAAGATAACCGTAAAGAGGGATGAGGCTGGAGAAAAGAGACCCATGCAGATCATAAAGGTCCTCAGCAGCCTACAGAAGAGATCAGACTTCATCTTGCAGATGATGAAGGTGTGTAGATGTTCTCTTAGGTGAGTGACACGAGCAGATTCGGACTTTTGACAAATCATCCGGCTGCACTACGTAGACTTGATTTGGGCATTGAAAAATGGGAGGCTGGAGGAATTGGACCGAGACAGTGACCAGAGCTACTGAGGAAGCAATCAAGATGAAGAGAAGGGGAACCAATGTGAAGAAAAATTGGGATCAGTGTCAACAGAAAACGTCAGAAGTGAGATGAGTTTCTGTAACTGCAAACATTTGACTTTCAGAAAAGTACAAACTAGAAAGTCAACTTCAGCCCACCTCAAGCCCAGATTTCCACCTTTTGTGAATTAGGAATACCTAAGTTAATGAGGTTTTTCTATCCTGGAATACTAGATCAAAGCCATTCTACTCAAGATTTTATAAATTTAATAATATTTGAAGAAGAAAGAGTTTGGGAGTCTAATAGCACAGATGGCTTGATTGTAGGCTTTGGGGGTGATTCAGGATCCAGTAGGTCATGGAAAAATTTCCCCAAATGTTGGCAAGGTAAATGAATGGCTTTCATTTTAATGAGAGCCCAAGCTTCATTTTCATAGATTTGTTAAATTATGCTTCACTGGTAGAATATTTAATTTGCTTTAGAAAGGAAAAATATTCTTGGTTCCTCAAAGGCATGGGGGCATAAAGATTGGTGGCCTTTTTCATAGTATTCCACTCCTAAAATGGCTTCAGGTCCACACAGAAGGTACTAGAGGCAGAATGTCTTACACAGTTTTAAAAGTATGAAAAGTCTTCACTCTGGAGAAGGTGATGTGTCACGTTTCCTGAAAATCACACCCCAGCTTTTGTACTGCAAAGGTGTCAGCAGAATGGAAGGACACGTTGTCTGGAGGCCAACTGATGGGGTCTGGAACAGCTGTTTGCACCTAACCCAGCTGCACAAGTTCGGGGAGATCACTGAATCTTTGTAGTGTGCCGCCTTATCTGTGAAGTGAAGGTGGTGATGAGAATCCACCTCGCAGGGCAACTGCAAGGCGCAAGTCAGAGCGCTCTATCCTTACTTTCAACACTGTTTTGTCATCTGCAAGGCGAGGAGGGTAAATCCTGCCGTGCCTACTTCCCAGGCTGCTGGGAGCTCGAGGGACCCACCTGATCGTGGCTCCCGTTCAGATGCTGAATGCCAAGCGGGCAGGATCTGTAAGCCCTCCTGTCACAGGCTCCTGCCTGCCTCCTACCAGCACTCAAGAGTTGCTAGAATTCAATCTATCAAAAGAAATTTGACTTCTGCCTCGTTCACTTGTAAAACGTGAAATGTGCTGTCTTTGGAAAAGAAAGCAAGCATTGTCGGGGGGAACTGGGGCTGCGGTTTGGAAAGAGACTCTTTCTAGGTCACTTACTGACATTGGTGTTGCCCAGACAGCAGCCTAGGAAGTTCTATAGCCACAGAGTCCCCCAGAGACCCTGCATCGCACCCCTCACCCCCTGCTACTGCCTCACCTCCCCCACTCTTCTGATGCCCTGATCTGGGCCAGTGAGTTGGTAAGAAGAAAGCAGAGGAAAGAGATCAGGTATCGACAACTTGACCATATGTATCTGAAATACCCTCAGGGACAGGGCAGCGGGGTATCGAATAACTGATTGAAAGAAGAACCGCTTCAGCAGTGTCTCTGAAGAGCACAGTCCTCACTGCCCCTGCCCTGGCTCAGCCCTTCGTAACTTCTCACCAGAACTCCTTCAACAGCATCCTGTTCTTTCTCTCTTTCACAACATGCCTGGGTTTTTCCTCCCACACAGGTTTGAAACTTCCACACTTGCCCCGAGCCCTTCTCTTGTAAAGAGTGAAGGCTTTGCAGACCCAATGGCAAATCCCAGCTCTGCCACGTGTCTACCGCTGTCCTCCCCTGAGAGGTTTGTTGCAAAGAGCATAATAATGCAGCTATGACACGGAGTAGCCATCCAAGAAATGAGAGCTCATATTATTTAAAAAGGAAAGTTCCTGACTCCTCAGCCTGGCACTGACGCTTTTCCAGGCTCAGCCTCTTGAACACTTGTCAGGATCCTGCTCTCCAACTCTGAACTACTGTCAACCGAGGTCAGTTCAGGGGCTCAGCATGCTGGGATCTCTGCATAAAGGGATGAACCTGGGCTTCCCTGGTGGCGCAGCGGTTAAGACTCCTCCTGCCAATGCAGGGGACACGGGTTCGAGCCCTGGTCCCGAAACATCCCACGTGCCGCGGAGCAACTAAGCCCGTGTGCCACAACTGCTGAGCCTGCACTCTAGAGCCCACGAGCCACAACTACTGAGCCCACGTGCCACAGCTACTGAAGCCCGCGTGCCTAGAGCCCACGCTCCGCAAGAAGAGAAGCCACTGCAATGAGAAGCCCGCGCACTGCAACGGAGAGTAGCCCCGGCTCGCCGCAACTAGAGAGGGCCGGCGCACAGCAACAAAGACCCAACGCAGTCAAAAATAAATTAATTAATTTTAAAAAAAAGAATGAATGGCAGGGGATATGCAGGGCTGTTTTGAGGATTCAGTGATATGTTTGTTATAAAGGTCATGGTCAATAAATAATTCCATCTCTCACCTTAATTTTTCAAGTACTTTTACCTGGATCTAGTCACCATCTTCCCAGAAGAAATGCAAAACTCTCCCTTTAATTATTAGCACACAAAATCCTCTCTCTATTCTGAATTCCCTTTACTTGAAATTCTAGAATATCCAGACTTGCTTTATACAGCCATCCTATATTTTTTGGGCTTCAGAGATAGTACAGACGAGGTATGAGTCACTCCATCTTGTGACTTAGGGAATATGTCTTAGAAACGGAGTCATAAAATTATAAAGTCATGAAACATTTGGATGGAAGACCAAAGGGAAAAAAAATAAAAGTTCTTGGCATATGAATTATCTTGAAACAAATTTGTAATAGGATGTTGAAACTGAAGCCTCTGATAACAGACAAGAAATTCAAAGCCAGATCTCTGGGTTGGGAATTTGCAAAGGAAATGTCAGAAGACCTGTCCCAGAGTTCTAGGACCCTCCTCCTCACTGAGGATTTAAAGGGAGTTAAGGGGAATGGAAGGAGGGAAATTATCGAGGAGCCTTCTTCAGAGATGCCATTGTATTCATGGGTCCCAGCTAAAGTGTGGTAAGAGCCTTCAATGGAATCATTCTAAGAGATTTGAAGTATGTTCCCTGCAGCTGCGGTCTGATTCCCAATCAGGAAATGCAGAGGTTAGAAGAGGGCTAATATGCTGCTTTGGGGGTGGAATTTTGGGAATCCTGCTGTGCAGGGACCCAGTGATTCTTGGAGAAAAGGATGTTGGTGTTTCCCATGAGCCGGGGTGGGACTCTTTGCGGTGAGGGAAAGCCAGGGTGGGAATGTTTCAATTCATCAGGCTCCCAGGGGGGCGGGGGGGATTCTATTATCAGCAACCTGGGTTCCTAGGGTCTGAGTTGCTTCTAGCTGGGTTGGGGGAGCCTCAGGGGAAGTTCTCAGTGGTAGGATTTCTGAGAGCCCCAAAATGTCGATACTCCTCCCAGGTCCTGGGGTGCTTGGGTGCCATCCTATTCTCTTACCTCACCTTCTTCCCCCCTCCCATACTGGAGCAGTCAGAAGCTGCTGAGAAGCTGTGGTTTTGGAAACTGTTAAAGCACAAGACAGAGGAATGGAGAAGTCAGTCCCAAACTCCCCACCTTTCCCTGCATGGGTTTCCAACCTAAGAAAGTCTGAGCCGGGGGGAGAAGGAAGATTCACTACCAAATCTTGTGTAGACTTTTGGCTAATACCTTTGACTGGGCACTTAATTTTTGAGACTTAAAATGGCTATGGAAATGCCAATTACCTGAGAGGTATCAGAGAGTTATCAGAAAGGTCTTGGACTTAACTTTATTTTCTTCCAAGGGCAGGAGAAGATGGCCCCGTTGAATACATTTTAAAGAAGTGGTGGGAGAGCAAACCACACGTGCATTTTAACTGCTTCATACGCTGTGCTTGTTCAACCTGCATCTCATAAGGGATTTTCAAGCATCTCTTCGAAACTTCAGGGAAGAAAGATCCTTAAAAATTACTTAAGAATAAGAAATGGCAAATGGATACCAACTGTACAGTGTTCCTCATTATTCACTTAGGATGTACAAAAGTCCCTTGTGTTTCCTTGATTTAGTATCAACTCTCATCCTTTCCTGTTAAGAACTCTAGTTTGTCAACCTGAAATTCTCATCCAAGAAGGTTTTTAGGAACAGAATCCTCCAGGTTGGGCACTGCAGGGTGAGGAAATCATGTGTATGACACTGGCATCGCCCACCTTTATTCTGAGCCATTTTTAAGGTTTCTGAGCCCTGTCTATTGCTGTAATCCGGATTTAGCTATACCTCTTGGGTTGCCTCAGTCTAGACGTAAGTCATTTTTCACCACATAAACATCAAAAAAGCAAACCAACACACACACACACAAACACACATGCACAGACATACACACACACACTCCAAACTACCTCCTCCTCTGTCACATCACAAATCAATTCTTAAGACCTGAAAGAGAAAGGTTGTTTGTTTGTTTGTTGCGGTACGCGGGCCTCTCACTGTTTTGGCCTCTCCCGTTGCGGAGCACAGGCTCCGGACGCGCAGGCTCAGTGGCCATGGCTCACGGGCCCAGTCGCTCCATGGCATGTGAGATCCTCCCGGACCAGGGCACGAACCCGTGTCCCCTGCATCGGCAGGCGGACTCTCAACCACTGCGCCACCAGGGAAGCCCTGTTTGTTTGTTTTTAAGTATTATTTCTGAAGGCTATTTAAGATTACAAAGAGTAATAAATCACATATACCAATGCCCAGACCTAAATTTCTTCGTTAAGCATCTTTTTATTTTCTCACATTTTCCTTTCCTAAAGCAGCTGTCATCCCTCTTCATTGGCTGGAACCCTCCTCCCCTTCCATACCCCATCTGCTTACATACCCTGTTCCTAGTTTGACTGAAAAAAGGCTCAGCCTTTAGCCAAGTCCTGACCAGCTGCCCTGGGCTTGCCCTGGGCTACTGAAATTCTCAGGCAATCCCGGGTACATTTGGGTGGTGGGTGTGGTTGGGGGGTGGAGGTGGGGTCACGAGCATCAATACTGCTTAGGTACTTCAGGTGTCTTCCTCTCCTCAGGACGTGACTGCATAGCTCCTCTGACTTTTCCTCTCCTGAGTGTATTTTGCCCCTGTAATCCTGTTCTAGCTGGGCCAAAACTACAGAAGGATTGCTTCCAGCCTCCCATGAAATGGGTCTTCACAGTCATGGAGCCTCCAGAAAGGGAAAGAGCAAATGGGACAGATTCCTTCTAACCTTGACCTCATAGGCAAATTAGTTCCTGTCATGGTGTACGCCCAAGAAACTGGAGCTTGGTCTTCCTCTTTTTCTGAAAGCAAAATATTGTCCATAATTTTACCAATTCAGTTAAGTGAAAATATTCTTAGTTCCTCAGGCTCTGGCCCTGCTAACCAGCTCACATTCTCTCTTTTATCCATCTTCGTTACTGAATACACATGGCGGTTCATAATCGAAAAATGCATGAACGTGCAGAAAGCCAGGGAAGTTATATGATAAAGACATTCATTCCACAAGTGCATCCTAATCCGGGACCTTATTATGGGGGCCAGTGACAAATATTTCTGCAAACTTTCAAGAAAGCCAGAGAACAGGAAAAGTAGAATACATTTGTAGAGGTAAAATTAAATGGTGTTTCATTACCAATGGTAAGCTGAATAAATTCAGATCAGGGGACACCAGTCTTCAAGGATTTCAAAGGTGGCAACAAAATAAAATAAAATAAAAATCTAGATCCGTTAAAAGCACCAAGACACTAAAAAGTCCAGCCGAAAAATAAAACCATCTCCTTTCTCAGCACTGTCAAACTTAATTCTCGTGGAGAAAAGCTGCCACATCTCGCATTCTTCACGAGAGACACATTTTCAAAAAACCGTATCACCTAGTTTGTATTACCCAATTTTACTGAGTGACACCCTATTTTGCCACCCCTGCCCACGCAGCCCGTAGAAAGAGGCAATGAAGCATCCTCTGGCTTAAATTGGAGTCAGAACTAATCTTCATCAGGAGAAACCTGCAGGTAATACATGATGGGCCAGGCATGGTGATGGGGCAGGTGGGAGTCCAGGGCATCTGTCTCACCTCCAGTGAGCTGCAAACCCATCCGGAAAACAGAGCATATTGGGGACCATTCTGTCAAGGTTGTCTCTCTAATATCTCCTCAGTCCGTGTCCTCTTTGCCATCCCCACTGCTCCTTGAAACACATACGATACTATTCAGACTCTCTGGTTGGCCCCAAAGGGTAGAAGTAGGAACAGTGGGGAGATTCTCTAGGGAAGAACCTTAAAGCTCAATGGAAGAAACATCATGATTGATATTCGGCTTTGAAAGAGTTTCTACCAAACAAATATTATTTTTTAAGTAATAACTGTTTCCTCTTCCTAAATTAATCATACATGGGTATAAATTGGCAGATGATAAATGCAAAACAGGAAAGAGCAATAAAACACTATTAACTGGAGCTTCTGCAGCCGACGCTGCGGGCTGCCTAACCAATGACAATGTTCCTCCAGTTACCTTCCAGCTGTGCAACCTTGAGCAGGTACGTAGCACCCTGAAACTCAATTTGCTCATCTGTAACATGAAGCATAGCAGCAGGACTTACTCCAACTCTTGAGGAATTCAATGAGATAATAATGCTATAAGGCACCCAGCACAGCGCCCGGCAGGCGGTGAGAACTCAGTCCCTGCTATGCTGTTTCTGTTCTCCACCTGTGGAGGTGTGAGAGTGTTGAACGATTTTGAGTTGCTTGGAAACTGGCTAGTTCTTATTTTCCCTTGCAAGTTAGGATAAGGACTGCTCACCTGGGCCTCATAGCAAAGGAAGCAGCATCATGAATCCTTGGAGAGGCTAGAGGGCTATGGATAGAAGGGAAGTTCAACATGCAAACCATCACTTAAGAAGCCTATTCTGGGAATTTCCTGGTGGTCCAGTGGTTAGGAATGTGTGCTGTCGTTGCTGAGGGCATGGGTTCGATCCCTGGTCAGGAAACTAAGATCCCACAAGCTGCGAAGTACAGCCAAAGGGGGAGGAAAAAAAAAACAAAACCAAGAAGTCTATCCTATTCTAAGTCCTGTTGCTTTTCTCATCTTATTTCTAAGCATTGCTAAAAAGTAACTCAATGCTAGAGCCATTCTTGGGTCTTACCTAAGTCCACCTACTCTGTGATTCTCCATGCATTTGTCTAGACTGTTCCCAGGCCTGGAGAAGTATTCTCCACCACTTGGCTGACCTGCTTCTTCCCCTTCTAGGAGCCTCATTTCTCAGCCCTCTCTGAGTTAGGTGCCCCTTTTCTCACCCTGTAGACTCTCTGCTGGTCCCTATCACAGAATTCTTTCTGCATTTGATTTCTTGTCTCCTCAGTCCCAAGCACATTTCTTGCATATATTGAGTTGTAAATAAATGTTGGTTGAATGACAACATACCCATAAAAAAATAAGGTTAGGGCTTCCCTGGTGGCGCAGTGGTTGAGAGTCCGCCTGCCGAAGCAGGGGACACGGGTTCGTGCCCCGGTCCGGGAAGATCCCACATGCCGCAGAGCGGCTGGGCCCGTGAGCCATGGCCGCTGAGCCTGCGCGTCCAGAGCCTGTACTCCACAACGGGAGAGGCCACAACAGTGAGAGGCCCGCGTACTGCAAAAAAAAAAAAAAAAAAAAAAAAAAGGTTAAACTCAGTTGTAAGTAAACACTATTCTATGCAGTTGTATACTTGATCTAGCAAAGTTATTTCTATCTTTTTTCTCTGAGATAAACCTGATATGTTTATTACCTCCACCATAATTTTTTTTCTGGGAACCTTCTGCTTTATTGCTGTAAGGAGAATAGACAGCCACCACCTTGCCGGAGTGAAACTGTGCAAAGAAACACAGCATATGCTTAGAAATTGAAAAGCACAATTAATAATTCATGAATTAAAGCAGAATTCGTAATGGAAATCTAGAAGTGAGTGATGATAACATTACATATTAAAACATGAGTAATGCAATTTAAAGGATACTTAGAGGGAAATATATTGTCTTAAATGTATGTATTGGAAAAAATTAAATCTTAAGAAGCTACATATTTAATACACAAACTAAAAGTAAAGAACCATAGAATAAACTGAAAGAAACTTTAAAAGATAATCAAGGTAAAATAAAAAAGCAATTAAATAGAAAATAAGGACGCTGTAAAGATATTTATTTTTGGAAAGGTAGCTCATTGAAGAGATCCATAAAATAGCTGTCTGACAAGACTGCTCTACAAAAAAGAGAAAACACAAATAAGCAATATTTATAACAACAAAGGGAACACAGCTGCAGTTTCAGAGGCATTTTAGCAATCATTAAACAATGCTGTGAAGAGTATTAGGACAATAATTTTAATAACTGAGATGAGATTAATATTTTCAGAAAAATAAAAATTACCAAACTTGACTCAAGAAGAGATAGAAAAACCTGAATTGACCATTCAGTTAATTAAATTTGTGGTCAAAAATCTGCCTACCCTTCCAAAAAAAGCAACAGTACAAGATAATTCCAAGTTTTACCAAACCTAAGAATGAACAATTCTTATCTTATGCAAGCTCTTCTAGAGACTAGAAAGAGGGAAACTAGCTGACAGAAAAGGGCTAAGAAAAACCTTTTCTTTCTAGATGGACAAATTTGACCGGGTGTTAACCCTGAAATCCTGCTAAAGGTGAAATGTGAGCACTGTTTCCAGGCAATGTAACTTACAGTTAGGGAAGAAAAAATAACTCCATGACTGATGAAATGCATCATTCCTGGGAGGACTGTGGATGGGCTATAAATGCCCGGCAGGATGCTGTAATTTGAGCTTCCTGTGTGGGGCAATCTGTAACTGGGTTTGTCCTTTATGGGGATATAGAAGCTACGGCTACGGAGTTGTTACAACTTTGTTGGTTCTTATTTCAGGTGATGGCTCCTAAATCCACCCAGGTGGTCTCTCTCCCTTCACCTGAGCTGTCACTTGGGTGATTTGAGAATAGCCAGTAACTGCTGTGTCAGCTGCTGCGAAGACTCCCACCCAAGAGAGATGTCCTGCTGACAGGTGTGTATGACCCGCAGCCTTCAATGTCACCTGGTGCCAGGTGTGGCCTGTGGACTCAGCCCTAGAACCTAAATGTCTAGTTGAAACTGAGACCACTGTTGGTGGATACTGCAAGACTCAAATCATGGGACCGGTCTAGACTTGATAACAAATAGATGAAGATAAGAGTGGACAATAAAATTATTGGCAATATCATTTTTGAACAAAGATGCAAACATCCTAATATTAGCAAATTGATTCCAGCAAGGTATTTAAACACACACACACACACACACACACACACACACACACACCCTTCTATAAACACTCACAGAAAAAACCAAATGGAAAAATATTAGAAAAATCGATTATCAAATTCTACCTTAATGGATTAAGGAGCAAAACAATTTGTCAAACACTGTTGGCTGACACATCAGCCCTTCCTACCCTTCTCCTAGCTGGCCTCCACTACAATAGTTGCAGCTGTTTTTGCAAACGACCTTCCATGTAGATCAATGAAAGAGAAAGCAAATCCCAGAAATAAAGTCACTTAGATATTGCAACTTTTAAAGTAAATTGGAATTACAAATCAGTGGACAAGAAAGGACTGTCCAATTAATAATACTGAGCAATTGATTAACATATGGAAGGCAATAAAGTTAGATTTCGACCTCACGTCATTAATTCCTTCCTTACACAAAAGCAAATTTAACATGAATTAAAGCAAAATGTAAAACTTGTAAAAAATAATAGGAAAATATTATGATATATGGGTTAGCAGGATTTCTTTAATAAGACCAAAACCCCCCAAAACCCCACCATTGCTTATTATAGAAAATATCAATGAATATAGTCATATTTGTGTTTGTAACAAAATGTAGCATACAGCATATTACCATTTATGTAACTTGCAAAAGCACACAAGGCAATGTATATGGAAACTTGCACAATGCTTGAAGCAGGCATAGGAAAGTTCATCCCCACAGCAAGTTGACGACAGTATGTGCTCTTGGGGAGGGGCAGCGATCACAAGCTGTAAGAAGAGAACCTCAACTCTACTTTTGATGCCTTCATATTTTTTAAAAAGCTTTAAGGCAAATAGGACAAAATATTAACCTCTGTTGATTCTCAGTGGTGGGTCCGTGGTTACTTGTCATAATAATACTATCTATAATTTTTTCCATATTTGAACATTTCTACCATAAAAAATAATACAGTAAAATGCCTGTCTCTCCATTGTATCCTAATTCCCCATGACAACCTGGATGAAGTCCAAACAACATAACAAGGGCCAGAAAGAAGACCCTCTGAAGAAGATCCCCTATCTCCTCACTGCCTTATACTCAATCCTCAGGCCATGGGGAGCTATTTGTTGCTATACCACACATGCACATGTACACACACCCGTGTGCATGGACACATATACACGCCCACACCCGTGTGCATGGACACATATACACGCCCACTCAGTCACATAGCCCTACTTCTTGACTCCAAGCCTTTGCCATATTGTCCCTTCCATGTGGACTCTTCTTCCATCTCTGTCAGTTAATTCTTAACCATCCTTAAAGAACCTCACCTGGGACCATCTTGTCTTGAAGCCTCCCTTGATCCCTTGAAGCCAGTTCTCGCGGCTCCCACAATGTGTGCCTGTCTCTGTCACTGTACCCATGTCCCTGTACTCTCTCTATGTCGCCTGTCACCCAGTAGATTGCCAGACCTTGAGTCCAGCGAATGGATCTTATTTGCCATAATGTTTTTAGTACCTAGAATAGCGCTGGGCATTTAGTGGGCATCCACTAGGTGTCCCTTGATTGAAGAGTGGGCCCACTGCATGTGGACAGCCAGGAAAAGTTGACTAAGTATGTAAATACCCCAAGATGTTGATTTTTTCCTGGAGTATATAACTGGAGGTCTTACTGTGATACTAGCATTTGGGCAACTCTTTAGTGTGGGTCACGGATACTGTATCAGATTTGGGGAGAGACAATATTGTGTTCTAACCCCCTTTCTTCTCATCACTAAATATAGGACTTTGACCAAGTCACAGTTTAGCTTCTTGGACCTCAGAAAATTGGGGATAATAGTACCATCCTGGGGAGTTATTGTAAGGGTTCTATGAGATATAACATGTGTAAGCTTGTTGCATCTTGTAAATATGTTATAAACCATTCAACTAGGCATGGCTGATGTTTAATACAGGCTGACGAATGGAGAGAAAGTCTAAAGATGAGGGAAGGTCTGGGAAGAACAGATTAAAGAGATGGATTTTGAGTAATTGTGTGAAAAGAAAGATGTTTATAGTGGAGAAAAAACCCGAAGGATTTCCAGACCCAGAAAAGGGCATTTATGTAAGTCGGCTTGGTAGGAGCCAAGGGCCTTACACAGATTTAATTGTCTGTTCTCCAGTTCTGAGCACATTTGTAAGCAGCTTTGTCCCTGGGAGGGGACAGGAGGCAAAGAATCGCTGTGAAGGCTATGCTAGATTCTAGGGGTGGTGGGAAAACACCTGCTGAAGCCAGAGTGAGGAAAATGTGGGGTTATGCACAGGCAGTAGTCTGTACTGCAATGACAGCCAGCTTTGACATGGAGCACGGGAGCTTTCCAAACCTCAGTTCGTCATAAAATGGAAATAAACCGCATCCTGTGGCCACTGTGAGGATTAGAGACATGTTTAAGGAACCAAGCACAGCGTCTGGCCCTGGTGAGAGTTTAATAATTGGTACCTGTTTGAAATATTACTGCTATTGCCATGGTGCATTTGGACAGCAGGTTGAAACAGCACGGTTTCAATGTTTCTGAGTCCCATCTACTTCAAAAATTTTCAACCCCAAATGTAGCCTGTCCCAGCGCTTGAACTCTTAAGAGGTGAAGCACTTTACAACCATTAGTGGGACTCAGAATTCTTACAGAGATTGTTTTAAAAGTACAGCTGATAGAGCCCATCCAGCCCTACTAAACTAGAGTCTCTGGAGTGGAACTTTTTCTAACCTCGTAACAAAGGTAATTGCAGTACACAGCCAGGGCTGAGAACCAGTGCAGGGAACCAGTGGACTGAAGCACTGCATTTCCAGCCTCCCCTGTTGGAAGGTGAATGTCACCTAGGAAAGGTGAAAATTAAGGCATAGCCAGCCTTTCACACCTAGAGTACAGTCAGTCATTGGTAGGAAAATTTGTTGTCAGTCAAGTAAACCAGGAGATTCCTGAGATGTGTTAGAGGGAATATGGAAGCTGACACATCCTCTTCTATAAAATGAAGTCACGTTTCACAGAGTTGTTGATAGATTGAGTTACATGAGATGCAGTTGCTCAATATATCCATTCTCCTTTCAGAGGATGGGTGACATAGGAGGGCTGGGAAGAGAGTGCAGGCAGGACACCCTCCTGGATGGTGGGTGGGCCTGGCCCGTCTTCTGTAGGTGGGAGATTTGTACAGCAGTTTCATGATACAGGTGTGCTATGGAGAGGGGTGCCCTGGAGGCTGAGTGGTGGGGAGAAAGGCAGAAAAAAGGCATAGAAAGATGAGGCAGCCTTACATCAAAGACAGAACCGGCCCTTCATCTGCTCCCCGTAGCCTTCATGATAAAACCAAGTCTCTTGGCCTGATGCCTATCTCACTTTCCTAGGTCCGCCATAACAAAATTCACAAAAGGGTGGCTTAAAACAACAAAAGGTATTCTCTCATAGTTCTGAAGTCCGGAAAGTTCAAACTCAAGGGCCATGCTCCCCAATAAGGTCACATTCTGAGGTTCTGGGTGGACATGACTTTTTGTGCAACCCTATTCAACCCAGTACAGTGATGATGATTATGAAGACCCTTGTGATTTTCTCCTCTGTTCTATCTCTGTACTGAACTATCATCTCTGGCTGGTTTTCCACAATGTATAATAACCAATTGTTTACAAGTCTATGTCTCCTGACAAATGGTGAAATCTTGAGAACAGAGCTCATTTTTTTTTTTTTTTTTTTTTTTTTTGCGGTACGCGGGCCTCTCACTGTTGTGGCCTCTCCCGTTGTGGAGCACAGGCTCCGGACGCGCAGGCTCAGCGGCCATGGTTCATGGGCCCAGCCGCTCCGCGGCATGTGGGATCTTCCCGGACCGGGGCACAAACCCGCGTCCCCTGCATCGGCAGGCAGACTCTCAACCACTGTGCCACCAGGGAAGCCCCAGAGCCCAATTTTTAATTTTTGTTTATTTATTGATTGATTGATTGATGGCCACACCATGTGGCATGCAGGATCTTAGTTCCCTGACCAGGGATCGAACCCGTGCCCCTTGCCATGGAAGTGTGGAGCCCTAACCACTGGACCATCAGGGAATTCCCCTGCTTTTGTTTTTTTACACCTTTCTCTATCAAGCATGTAGCACACAGCCATGTTTACGACTGACCTTCAGTAAACGTGCGTGAAATGTCATTGATTTACAGTCATATTTTTTGCGAGACTGGCCTTTGGGACCTCCGCCCTTGAGGATATTAGAATCCAGCAGAATGTCTGAAGGCTTCTGGAGGGAAACAAATCAGGCCAGAGCTTAAAAACTTATCTACCACCCCTGCTCTTTTGCCTTTGGGGTTGGAAATCGCTAACTGGGCCCTGGTCTGTTACTCACACGTTATGTGACCCGGGGCCTGTCATTTCCCCATTCTGACCTCAGTTTCCCACTATGAATGAGAGATTTGAACCACAGGCCCCAAATCCTCTCTTCTTCTAAGCTCCCTTATCTCTAAGATCACACGGGTGACACTCAGTCAGAACTGAGGTTATTAAGAGAGAAGCATCAAAGAACCAGTTAGGGCAGTTGCCCTGAATGCATCAGCTTCCAGTCCACCATGACGAGCCTTTCCCTATTCAACAGAGGTGTCTGCCACTCAGGTGAGAAATCGCCCCCATTTCCTGGCAGTCCCTGAACGTGGTGCTGAAATTCCTCCGGTGAAGATTGCCAAGGTGCCCGAGAGCGATGATAAACACGGTCTTTTCACTCCAACCCTCCATTTAGATCTGCTTCCTTTTGGAATCTCAATGGGTTACAGCAGGCTTTTGGGTACCCTGTTGAGGAGGTGTCTGGCAAACCATGAAAGGGCAAGGGCTCCCCAGAGAGGATATTTTCCTGCATATAAGAGCCTTTCAAAATAGCAGGAGGGGGCTTCCCTGGTGGCACAGTGGCTGAGAGTCTGCCTGCCGATGCAGGGGACACGGGTTCGTGCCCCGGTCCGGGAGGATCCCACATGCCACGGAGCGGCTGGGCCCGTGAACCATGGCCGCTGAGCCTGCGCGTCCGGAGCCTGTGCTCCGCAACGGGAGAGGCCACAACAGTGAGAGGCCCGCGTACCGCAAAAAAAAAAAAAAAAAAAAAAATAATAATAAATAAATAAAATAGCAGGAGGAGTGAAGGATTGCAAATGGTTGGCCAACCAGCTTCTCACCCGCTGAGACGAGGTGGGGAACAGAATTCTCACCTTCAGGCACCACAAGATTTTCAGTCTTGAGAATGACAACTTCCTTCTGAAAGAAGATGGGACTCAGATGTTCTCCAGGAAGACTTCCCTGGCCACGCCCACCCCCAAGGCGGGGCTCCCCCCTTTAGGTCTTCCCATTATTTCTGGGCTTGCTTTCAGGCTGAGCTTGACACACTGGGTTAGAAAGTCTGTTTCCCTCACAACTCAGACCCCCTTCTGTGCTGTGCTGCACAGACTCTGTTTGCCCTTCCGCTCTACATGCATCTTGGTTTGGATTTTCCTGCAAAGAGATCTTGGATCAAGGTCTAGGAGGAAGACAGTTTATCTGGAGGGTGATTGCAGGAAACATTTGTGAGGAATGGGAAAAGTGAGACAGTAAAAGGAGAAAGGTCAACAGCAGTGTGTGTTTGTAGCTGGAGCCCTGTCCCGCAGAGGACCCTCTGAAGAACCTCATGGACTGAACTTGAGAATTGACCCACTGAGGGCTGACGGCAAAGCTGCAGTATTTATCTGTGGATTCTCCTTCCCATTGGTTGGGAGTTTCCCATGGGAGGCATTAAATGCCTTGCACTTTGGGGCTGCCCAGTGACAGGCAGGCTGGGTGGCTCATGTGAGGTCAGAAAAAGCCCTCAAGCAGAGAAGCAGAGGTAGGACACACAGGACAGCAGAGGGCACTAGTGAGAGAGGTCAGGGTAGCCCCAAGGGGGGTTCTCTCCATCCAGAACCCAGGTTTTGCCCCCCAACCCCTGCACTTTCATCCCGTTGTCGAGGGCACAGCCAGGGACTTTGTTGGTATCATTGTATTGAGCTGAAAGAAGAGTTTTCAGTGGACACAGGACTCTTGCCAAAGGAGGGGTCAGTGGTGGGGCTCTGGGACACCTTCAAAGAGGTTCCAGAGTCGATCCAAAAGGGTGTCTTAAAACAACCACAGCTGTAGTACGTCCCCAGCCAGGCAAGAAAAAAAAACAAACAAAAAAAACCTGGTCTCTGGCATGCGTTGGGAAGGTCATGAGGTGAAGAAATTGATCATTCGGGGATACTGGGGACATCTATGTACAAGGTGTGGGGAGAAGGTCATGGAACTAACATCCTGACTATCCACTGTGTCCCTGGAGGTACCATGCTAGGAACTGGACACAGGTCACCTCTAGTCTCACGAAGGACCCTCTCTGCAGATCATAGTACACTCATTACATGGACGAGTTAGTGCAGCTCGACCCGGGGACTGAGTAACTCGCTCAGGTTCACAGCCAGGAACTGGCACAGTTGGAACTCAACCCCAGGTGGCCTTGATGACTGGCTCTCATGCTGACGATACTCAGCCATACTGGAGACCACGATGTGGAGAGATGACAGCGAGAGTCAGCAGGAAGGAACCCGACCCAACAGGGAGTGTGTTAGGCAAGAGCCAGCTGAGGGAGAAGATCAGCATCAGCGAGTCTCAGGCTCAACATCACCCCCAGGGGTGGGTTGGCAGGAAGGTTGCTCTGGGAAATCACCAGATGGATGATGTGGAAACGCACCAACAAAGCACATCCCACAAGCTCTTAAGAAGAGGCCAAGGAGAAGTCACCTGAGGTCAGGCCCCCAAGGACCAGAAATCTGCAGAAGTCAGGCAGGGAGTCTGAGGAGCACATGTGTTGGTGTCACGTGGACCTGGGGTTCCCGGATTGGCCCCTTAGCAGCTGGTCACATGTGTGGGATAGCTGCTCCACCTCTCTGAATCTCAGCATCTGTGTGGCTAAAATATAGCCGCTAATATCCATCTTACTGTCTCACCCACCCTTGGCCCCTTACCCCAGCTGGACCCAGCTAAATGCTTACAAAGCACTCTGTCTATGTCACTGATCTCATTAACATGTTTAATAGTCACCACAACTCTGTAGGGATATAAACCCAGGCAGTCCCAGGCCAGAGCCATGTGCTTGACCATGATGCTTTCCTGCCTTTGTCTGTGCAGGGCCTGCCCCGACTTGTCCCAGACGGTGAGCTCAGCCACTGGTCGTCTTGTGTCTAAGCCCAGGATTCCTTGAAAGCAGATCCTGAGACAAAGACTGATGGGTAAGTGGCTTATATATAATGCAAGCAGGGACACAGGGCCAGAAACAGAGGGGCGGCAAAGAGGGAGAGCCCCCGCAAAGCTGTGTTCCAGCTGAGAGGAGCTGAACACAGATGCAAGATGGCCACTCAGGGCAACTGGTGCTCCAATTGTGGGACACTGTGGAAGACTGTAGAAAGCATCTCAGAAGTGGCACATGCATGAGTGCTCAGAGATTCCACCCTGGGGTCAGAGAAGTCCAGGACATAAGGAAAGAGACAGGTGGCAGGTGCCTCAGGGGAGGTGCTGCCCGGTCACACTTGTGAGAAGCTGGGGAAGCCATGGCTAGAGTAGGAGTAGGTGAGGTGAGGATCCAAGAGACCCTCATATCTCAATTCTGCTCCTCCGGGTCCCCAACTTGCATTTATTGTTTCCCTCTGCCAAACCTATCCTACCCTAGTTCCCACCATTGATCCTGCACTCCATTCATTTATTTAGTCATTCAACATATATGTGTTGGCCACACTCTTTGAGCCAGACACAGAGTTGCTGTTACTGGGTCTGGTCTCCACTATGCAGACTTTGTCTTCTCCCTCCTGACTTCCCTGCTGTCACTGCTCTGAGGCCCAGCATCATGGGTTCTGCTCAGAAGGAACCACTCATGTTCATTTCTGGCCCTGTGAATCCACCACTGACCACCCCCACCAGCTGGCTCTCTGCCTAGTTAATGGGGGATTTCTGCACCTCACCGGTTCTTTTAAAACTTAAATTACATGCTGTAAATTAGTGTTTCCCAGAGTGTGTTCCAAGTAACAGATGATCAGGTAAGAAGGGAGAGGGGAGATCTTGCTCTCCAATCAGCTTAGGAAACACTAATAACGTCCCACTGAACACTCTGGGAAATCCCAAATCTTAAGAGTTTATAGAGGGCTTCCCTGGTGGCACAGTGGTTAAGAATCCACCTGCCAATGCAGGGGACACGGGTTCGAGCCCTGGTCTGGGAAGATCCCACATGCCATGGAGCAACCAAGCCCGTGTGCCACAACTACTGAACCTGCACTCTAGAGCCTGTGAGCCACAATTACTGAAGCCCGTGCACCTAGAGCCCATGCTCTGCAACAAGAGAAGCCACAGCAATGAGACGCCCGTGCACCGCAACGAAGAGTATCTCCCTCTCACCGCAACTAGAGAAAGCTCACGTGCAGCAATGAAGACCCAACGCAGCCAAAAATAAAAATAAATTTTTTTAAAAAAAGGAAAAAAGTGTTCATAGAGAGGCCTTAACGGGGTTCAGTCACGTACACCATCCAGATGATGTCAACCACACATATTCTCCCAAGGCAGCTCATGTTCTCTTTGGAACAGCTTCCACTGTGGGAACAGGGGACAGAGAATACATTCCAAGGACAGGGGGTGGGTGAGGAGCCTCCAATTGCCCTGTGCCAGCTTGCAGGGCATATGGTGGTCAGGTTCTCTCCATGACCTCCCCCAACATCTGATTTGACTTCCCTGCTCTTCTCTTCAGTCTCAAGGATAGATGCACAGCCATTCAAACAAACCTCAACTTCCAACATGACGTGATCCAGAAATCAACATCTGCAGCTGAGATTCGGGGGTCGTTTGTCACTCGGCAAAGCTGTCTAATACAGTGTGAGTACTTCATCTCTTAACAGGGAAAAGTGATGATTATGATATTGAACCAAATATCAAGAGGTATTTCCTTGGGGGTCTCCTGGGATTAGCTGGCCTTTTGAGAAAACTATTGCCTAAACTGGGATCCTAAACCATCAAACTTTTACTCCAGTGAGAGAAATAACATTTAGTGACCACTCACTCTGTAGAAGCTTTGCATACATTATCCCATCTTACCTTCTCAACAAAACTATGCAGGAAGTATTACTAGTCTCATTTACAGAAGAAGAAACTGAACTAAGAGTTTAACTGACTTTTTCAAGGTCACACAAAGGATGACCAGGATTTGAAATAGGCCTGGAATTCAGACAAAATCTGTATTCTTTCCCTCATATCATGCTAAAGTAGCACTCATCAGCTACTGGGGATGCTAACAAAGGCTTCCTTTGAGGGGCCTGTAACGAGCTACATTCAGCAGAAAAGGCATTTCCCTCCTGACACCATTAAAATATTTACCACAAAACAACTTAGTAGAAGAGATTCCCCCCATCCCCCCAAATTATTGAAAATATTTCTCCCAACCAAAATGAAAAAACTCTTTTGGGATTTTTTAATTTTTAATTTTTTTTTTATTTTTTATAATTGAGTCTTTGAGTACTTCCCCAGTGATGTAATGTTGAAACAAGGGATCTTTGAATTCTAGCAGGCAGAAAATAAGGAAGTATCTCTGAGACTCTCAATGATCCTTGGAAACATCTGCTCATGGAGAACAATTTCTGCTAACTGATGCCAGCCATGATTCTAGTCTTCTAAAAGATGCCCTGCTGACTATCTGATTAAAGGGGCCTCAGCCAATCAATAGAGTTGTTTTTTTTAAAAAATATTTATTTATTTGGCTGCATCGGGTCTTAGTTGTGGCACACGGGATCTTCTTTGAGGCATGTGGGCTCTTTGTTGCAGCACGCAAGCTTCTCTCTAGTTGCAGCACGTGGGCTTAGTTGCCCCGTGACATGTGGGATCTTATTTCCCCAACCAGGGATCGAACCCATGTCCCTTGCATTGGAAGGCGGATTCTTACCCACTGGACCACCAAGGAAGTCCCAATAAGGGTTTATTGGAAGACTTTCTTGTGCCAAACACCATGCTGGGCACAGAAGGCACTTTACATACATTATCTTGTTTCTCATAAATACACCATGAACTACTATTAATCCCATTTTACTGAGCAACCAGACATTATTATGATTTTTAGAGAGCCCAAGTTTCTTGCTAAAAGCCAAGGTGGGATTCTAGCCCAAGTCAGAGTGGAGCTGTACATGTCATCACCCTCATTCTTGCCTCCCACTTTATGGAAGCTGCTGTGGCCCCCCAGACACACAGGCTGTCTCCAGCCTATGCACTTTAGTCCATGACCTTCCCCCTCCTGGGACATGTCCCTTCCTTCTCTGATTTCAGAAATCACACGGGTCATGACCATGTTACAGGTTGTGTAACCATGGTTTCTTAGTCAGCTCAGCTGCCGTAACAAAATACAATAGAGTGGGTGAGTTAAGCACAGATCTGGAGGCTGTGAGATCAGGGTGCCACCAACATGGTCGGATTCAGGTGAGGACCCTCTTCCTGGGGTGCAGACAGCCACCTGCTCATTGTGTCCTCATGTGGCCTTCCCTCAGTGTACAGAGACAGAGTGTGAGCTCTGCTGCCTCTTTCTCTTCTTACAAGGGCACTAATCTCATTGTGGGGGCCCCCTCCTCATGACCTCACCTAACCCAATTACCTGTCTAAGGTCCCACCTCCAAATAGCACCACCTTGGGGGTTAGGGCTTCAACTTATAAAGTTGGGGGAACACAAGCATTCAGTCCATAAAGCATGGGCAATTCAGGGGGCATCTCCTCTCCCCTCCTACCCCCTTACCTCACCCACTCATTCAGCAGATCCTGAGTGTCCCTGTGTGCCAGACATTCTTCTATATGCTGCAGACGTAACAAGGGACAGGAGAGAAGCAGCCCCTACCTTCATGGAGCTTACAGCTTCCAAGCTTCTCTTCCAGGAAACCTTCCTCACTTAACCCTCTTTTCTCTGATCTTCCCTTTGCTGATTCTCCATTGTATCCTTTGATCTCAGTAAAAACCTTTTGAGCACACACTCCTCTGCATATGTATTACTTATTTACAAATTATATGCATATTCTAATATATAATATAACAATACAGGTATCCCCCACTACCTGAAACCTTTCGTAAACCAAAGTGCAAAGCAAAGAAGCAATTACCTTAGGACACATCTTGCTCATGGATGCACAAAATAAATGAAGATAAAGCACAGATGCTCATAGACACAGTTCAAAGCTATGCTGGCTCCATGCTGAGATGCTGAGTGTGGTTCCCAGGGAAGCAGCTCTCACTTCTCTGGGTGCTCACTCCCTCTATAATGGCTACTGCAAAGCAAACGCTGAATGCTATTTTTGATTTCTTTTGGTTATCAAAGACAGGTACTAATGTGAGTTTTCCTTAATAACAAAGTGGCATAAAGCGAACTCTCGAAAAGTAGGGGATACTTATATACAAAACATCAATTTTAAAAAACACAGATAAGAAATTGGGGGAAGAGAAGTCCTAAGAGATTTCCCCATATAGAAATGGTGTGAACACATGGTATGAACACAACCTTCTTTGGATCCTCTGGTCCCCGCAGGGACCCTGACTCCCCAACACGTGAGACCAGCACGGCTCTCACTCACCCTTTCGGAATTGACTGTTTAAAACCTGTCTATCTCCCCACCTTGAGGACTGTCTCATTCATCCCTCTGTGTGCCCAGTCACAGAGTGGACTCTGTAGACTTTTCAGGAAATATACACACAAATGAGGCATTGATATTGTTACAATGACTATGATCACAGCTCCAAGATTTGGAGGAGAGGACAGTTCTGTTCTTAGACAGGTCTTCCCATGGTTCCTTGGTTGGATCACCCAAGTTTCTAGGTCTTGAGACCCCGTATTTCTGAAACCATATTTCTGAAACCAATTTCTGAAACCAATGATGTTCACCTGAAACCAATGCCAACTGAAACATGTGACCTGACAAATATGAACGTTAAACGGTATTGAGGGCTTGCTGGCATCAAGCACGGTGCTAAGTATTGATACGTTAATGCTGCTTCTGTAATCTTGCCAGCAGCCTCACAAGTGTGTTGTATGCCACTCTGCAGAAAAGAGAACTTGGACTTGGACACGTTGAGCAATTTTTCCAAGGTCACGGAGCTAAAGCTAGAGGTAGAATTGAGACCAGCCCCCAAGAACCACCTTTTTAATCACTACACCAAGCTGATTCCCAAAGGACTACTGCATAAGCCCTGTGTCAATATATGAATGTGCATTTGTAGAAGAAAGACTTCGTCTTGATTTAGGAATATATTTTAAGCACATCTCTATCGTGGGAATATTTTTATATCTGGGAAATAGTGGGATTATGGGGTTACTGAGTGTTATAGTACGTGTTGCCTGGAAAGCACCTGAAGCCCAGGTATTGGGTTTTGTTGTTCCTTAGCCCAAGGTGACTCAACTGGTCGGAAGTAGAGCAGGGCCCCAGACTGAGCCCCACTGACTGTCATACCACTGTCTCCCTCATGCCAAGCTGCTCTACTCCCTTGAAAAATAGTGCAGTATTATTACTGCAAGCAAATAGCCCGAATTCTATCCTGAAATTGCTCCAGGTGGCAGGGCTCTCAGAAAGACGCTCTTGCAGCCGCTGACCTTTAGCTAGTCTCCTCCAACTGTGACCCAATCAGGCATAATGAGTTTAGAGCAGGGCTTAGAACTGTTTTCCCCTCTGCTTTTCTTTCCTCCCAGCCTTTATCGGTATTTCAGCAGAAGGCTGTTTTTCCTTCTGTACTTATTTATATTTAGCCTGAGCATCCTGTTAATTACAGAGCAGTTAAAGGAGAATTAAGGACACTATATATAAATTTGCCATTTATGCAAATTGCAAAGAGAGAACAAAGAAAAATTAGCTTAATTAGTGTAATTGCTTAAAAAGCGGGAGACGAGGCAAACACAGCTTTAATCAAAGAAGAGGCAAAGGAAATCTCAAGGAAATGGTGACCCAAATCAGCACAGATTCGAGGGCTCTGACCTTTCAAGATTTCAAGACCTTGCTGAGACATTGGGATGACAGGAGGCCGTGGAGGGGAGGGGCAGAGAGTTCTCAGTATAAAAATGCCATGTGGTTGCTTAAGAAATGAAATAAGACCCCTGCACTTGGAAAGTTATTGATATTCTTATGAGTGTGGGCACCTGGTGGAGGGTTTGAAATATTGCAAGACTGTCCACCAGCAAAAGGATTACAACTCCTGAAGGCTCAGATAATGGTTAGCATTTTTTAGCCATAAAGTATTTTTTAATCAAGGTATATACATTGTTTCTTTAGCCGTAAAGCTATTGCATGCCTAATAGACTACACTATCGTGTAAACATATCTTTCAGTTGCACTAGGAATTCAAAAATTTCATGTGACTCGTTTTATTGTGATACTCACTTTATTGTGATGGTCTGGAACAAAAATTGCAATCTCCCCAAGGTATACCTGTAAAAATATAGGAAGCCCAGTTAAATTTTAATTTGAGATAAACAACAAGTGTCTTTTTAGTGTAAGTATGCTCCATGACATTTGGGGGGATTATTTATAATAAAAAAAGGGAATTTGTTGTTCATCTGAAATTCAAACTCACTGGCTGTCCTGTATTTTTTCCAGCACCCCTCCTGAGGAGGTACACAGGAGAAGTTCTTAATATTTCTCCCCAGGACCACAGAAAAACCCAGGGCTTCCCCTTGAAAGCAGAAAGCTGTTCCCTGGCCAGGTGCAGGACCCTTCAGCCTAGCATCACATTACCGGAGAGGCGGAGAAAGAAAGAAGCCATGAATGGAGACTGGAACAGTCATGGGGCCAGCGGAGGGGACAGGGACTCCAAGGAACACTGGGCTCTACATCTCTGCACCCTGATGTCTAACCCCAACTCCCCAGGTCTTCAATAAAACCACCAGACACAGAAATGCCTGTGTACCTTAGGCGTTCTGTGTTCCATGGAAATCAAGGAGAGGGCAAGAGCTCTACATCTGGGCAGGTACGCTCGCTCTGCTCTAAGGCTTTGCATATTTTAACTCATTGAATCCTCACGACAACCCACATGAGGCAGATTATATTGGCCTCACTTTGTAGATGCGGAGACAGACACAGAAGCTAAGGGATTCCTAAGAGAGTAGCTAATAAGCAGAGAGCTGGAATTTAACCCAGGCATCTGGCTCCTGAAGTTTTATCACTAGGGTGACCATATAGTTTATCATCCAGATTGGGATGTATTTGAGAGTAAAAGTGTGCACTATCAAGAATTACACTGGGAAAGCAGGTGTAAATGAAGTCTGTCCTGGGTAAACCAGGATGTGTGGTTGTCCCACACTCACTACCTATATGCCTGAGGTGGCTGCAAGTATCACACACTTTGCCATGTCTCCGAACAGACCCCAAGCTAGACTAGCCTTTGTCTCCACTATGGGAGACCCTGGCTGTCTGAGGATGGGGTAGGGTAAAGGAGACTCACTTCTTGGATAACACCATTCAACCCTGTCTAAAGCAACAGAAGCAGTTCAGTATCATATAATTGCTTCATGCCCACTAGCGTGTTGGTTACTATTTTATTTACCATAATGTTATTTGCCTGTGCATTTTCTATACCGATGTTGAGATCCTAGAGCAGGAACTGAATTTTTTATCTCTGTATCCTTGATGATTAGTGCAATACTTGATTCAGTAGAGTCAATCAGTAGAAGCCTGTACAGTGAATAATGGAATGACTTAAAGACCTCCAGCTTCAGAATCATCCTGTGAGCCTCAAAATGTGGAAGACACTTGAGAAAAAAATAGGATCTCTTTCCTCCCTCTCTTTCTTCCTTTTCCTCTCCCTTCTTTCTTTTCTCTTTTCCTCCAACCCTGTCCACCTTCCCTCTGGTCTTCCATTCAGTGCTGCTACCATCCAAGCAAGAGGTCTAGGTCTGTCTCTGTAAAGCTTGTGTCAGCCCGGTTAGCTTAAGGTGGTTCTGGCTTCAAGTAAACTTTCTCACATGGGCTTTTGAGTCAAACCAGAGATGAAATATGGTGTCTCTCCTGAGATGTAGAAACACCTAGAAAATCTCACCAAGGTTCAGGTATGTTCATCCCATGGTTCTCTGCAAGCCATGGCTTCTAAGAGTATTCTCTGGATTCATCCATGCAACAATTTTTTTTTTCTTGGATAAAAGGTGCTAAAGAAGGGCTTCCCTGGTGGCGCAGTGGTTGAGAATCCGCCTGCCGATGCAAGGGACACGGGTTCGTGCCCCGGTCCGGCAAGATCCCACATGCCGCGGAGCGGCTGGGCCCGTGAGCCATGGCCGCTGAGCCTGCGCGTCTGGAGCCTGTGCTCCGCAACGGGAGAGGCCACAACAGTGAGAGGCCCGCGTACCGCAAAAAAAAAAAAAAAGGTGCTAAAGAAGATGTGCTCTAAGATTGACAGAAATAGATATAACTACCCCCAAAGAAGGGACTCCAGGATAGCAGCAAGACTGGAAACAACTGCATGAGGAGCAGATCAAGGGAGTGAGGTGTTTGGGCTGCAAAAGAGAGCGGGCATAGTCACTGACTCCAAATGTCTAAAGAGCTGGTATCTGGGAAGGTGGGAACTTGACCAAGTGTCACCAACAGGCAGAACAAAGCCCAGTGGAGAAAAGCAACAGAGTTAGTTTTATTAAGTATGAGCCACACATTTTTAATGGATGTAGTAATAATCATTCTTTAATAACTGGTTATTTATAGATTGAAAAATTTTTTTTTGATGTAGACCATTTTTAAAGTATTGAATTTGTTACAAAATTGCTTCTGTTTTTTTTTTTTTTCAAGATGTTGGGGGTAGGAGTTAATTAATTAATTAATTAATTTTTGCTGTGTTGGGTCTTTGTTTCTGTGCAAGGACTTTCTCTAGTTGTGGCAAGCGGGGGCCACTCTTCATCGAGGTGCACGGGCCTCTCACTATCGCGGCCTCTCTTGTTGCAGAGCACAGGCTCCAGACACGCAGGCTCAGTAGCTGTGGCTCACGGGCCTAGTTGCTCCGCGGCTTGTGGGATCTTCCCTGACCAGGGCTCGAACGCGTGTCCCCTGCATTAGCAGGCAGATTCTCAACCACTGCGCCACCAGGGAAGCCCTGCTTCTGTTTTATGTTTTGGTTTTTTGGCCATGAGGCATGTGGTATCTTAGCTCCCTGACCAGGGATTGAACCCTCACCCCCTGCATTAGAAGGCAAAGTCTTAACCACTGGACTGCCAGGGAAGTCCCTCGTGTGCTGAATCTTGTATTTTGAACCTAATGATCGATTTCCCCAACTGGTGGTGGTTGTCCCTGGTGGACAGATTGGATAAATCAGGAAATGTGTTGAATGCAGACAAAGTGCTCAGTTGTATGGAGGTTACTCTTTTATTCCCAAAGCTTCTGTTCCAATATATCCAATTGTCCTGGGTCTTAACCCATTTCCCTGAAGGACTGTAATCCCTTTTGGGTTTCCCAGATGACTTGGGCACTGTGTGGGAGGGGAGCTCACAATAAATCAGATATGTCCCCACCCTCCGAATTTAGCAGAAAAGTAAAGAACGTCAGAGTGAGTTTGAGGTTCTTTTGACTTCCAACTCTACCTCCCAGTTCTCACTGAGAAGCCCTGTCCTAGAGCCTCAGTGGAGAGGTACCTTAGAGGTAATCTAGTGAGTGTCCCAAATCTTTCATATCCTTTATCTCACCTGATATTCCCAAGGACATGGGTTAGGGTTAGGGGTGCCTATTTCGCCTATTTTCAGATGAGGGAATTGAGGTTCAGGGGAATCATGCCAGCTGCACAGAGACACATCCAGGAAGCCCCAGAGCTGATTCTTCAGATCCTAAATCCTGCAATGACCCCTTTCCCTACGCTGAGACTCGCGACTGTTGCGGGGGGTACCGGGTAGGGAGCAGTGAGCAGGACACCCTGCCTCACCGATTACTTGCGCTTTAGGAAAATAAGGCGAACCTCTGGGGATTAAACTATCACATCACTGAAAACCAAACGGCCCTGAAAACTGAAAGCCGTCATGGTAGAGAAGAGCTCTGTAAACAGCACAATACAGGAACACATAGCACATGTCCAGCCCCCAGGGGGCTCACACACTTAGGGAAGGAAGGCAGGTACGCAAATGACTACAGATCAGGAAATACTTGGAGCATTTTGGGTGATCCCCAAGCAAGAATGTGTCATGTAGGAGTCTTAAAATGAGCTAATTGAAAGCACATTGTTGTGTTCTGTGGGCTGCAACCGAAGGATAACGTGTCCCACCAACTTAAACACACCAGGCACCAGCTCATGGAGCACATTTTGATAATGCTCAAGGGTAGATGATATTTACAGAATGAGGTTTCTAAAAAGACACCCTGCTCTTCTAGTAGGATGAGACATACCGGAGAAAAGGGAGGGGTCTGGCCTTTCTGTGGGGAGTCTAGCGACTGGATAAAAGGAGATTACTATTCACCGGCAGATGTAAGAGCATACAGGACTTTTTGAATGACAAGGGATGTGATTCATATTCCAAGTTCCTTCATTAAGAACAGCCGGGTTGCCCAGAAAGGACAAGTTTAAGTCGGGTTTGCTTACAATTTACATGTTAAGGTGGGATAAGGAGACTGTTTCAGGTGTCTATACCTGTGTAACAAATTACCACCCAAATTAGTGGGCTAATGTAACAATTTATTTTCACCTTTCTTTGTTCTGTGGGCTGACTGGTTTCCGCTGGATGGTTCTCACGTGGAGTCCCTCAGGGAAAGCAGTCAGATGGAGGCTGGGGATGTGGTCATCTGAAGGCCTGACGGGGCTGGACGTCCAGGGTGGCTCACTCCATGGCTGCCGGTGGTGCTGGCTGTCAGCTTGGAGCTCAGTGCAGTTCTCAACCAGAATACCTACAAGTGGCTTCTTTACGTGCCTGGGGCTTCTCACAGCTGCTGGGTGGGTTTTGAGAGGGAGTAGCCCACAAGCAAGAGTTCCTAGAGAACCAGGCAGATGCTTTCAAGGCTTCTTATGCCTTAACTTCAGAAGGCCCAACAGGTCCGTTCTATTGATGAAGGCCAACCTTCTCTGTGTGAGGAAGAGGGGTACAAACTGGGCCTACAAGGATAAAATGATACAGCCTGTGCCTTTGGGAAGCGAAGAACTAATCAGGACAATAGACATGTGATTTCATATCTGGGATTAACTAAATTGGATGTGCTGATAAAGACGTTACCAGGCCACAGTGAGGGCACTAAAGGAAAAGGTAGTTTAGGAGGGTGGGGAATCAGAGTAGGCTTCGTAAAAGAGTTGTAAGCTCGCACAAAAGCAGGAAAGGGAAGTTACTATTTGTCCTGGACAGTGTGTGCTTGTGTGTGTGCTTATGTAAAGCGGAAAGAGATGAGGGAGAGTATTTGGCAATTCAAAAGTGAGAAAACAACATAACAAAACAGACAAAACAGTCTGATGCATTCTGGGAGTTGGAAGCTACGTAGCAGAAAATTCACAAAGGGCTGCAATTGTACAGGATGCTAATATAAATTCCCTAAAAGGATTCATTGAATAAATAAGCTTAGAAACAAAGTTAAACTTCCTGTAGTACTTCTTAGATTTTATAATATGCTATTATGTATTTGAATTTTGGCCAGTTTTGTGGGATGGTGGGCGAGCCAAGAGTGTAAAATATTTCCCGAACATATTTTAAAGGCAAATATGCAAGTAGGACTGGCATTGTCTAGATAGTAATTTGGGAAATGTTGCTTTTGTACTAAGAAGGTAGTATGACAAATGAAGAGACTGCAGTAATTGGTGAAGGCTGGGCTAAGAGGTGTCACCATTATCTTCAGGACAATTTACACATGTTTATTGAATGCCTACTACATCCCAGGCACTCTTCGTAGCACTGGGGATCTCTCAGTGAACAAGGCAGAAAGAAAATCCCTAACCCCGTTTAGCTTTCCTTCTCCCTGAAAGAGACAGATGGTCAGCAAGATAAATAGGTATAATATATAGTGTGTTAAATGGCGATAGGCACCATGGATAAAAAAATAAGACAAGGAGGGAGGGAAAAGAGAGAGAAGGATTTTATATCAGCTGGTCAGGGAGCTGGTCGCTGAGAAATGACATGTGACCAAAGACCCAAAGGATGGGGCCTGGTTCTGAGGATCTTCCTGAAGGCAGAGGACTCTGGTGTATTGAAGGAAGAAAAAGGGGACCAATATGACCGGGTGGAGTGATTCTGGGGGAGGGTCCTGGAAGAAGAGCTCCACCAAGATGGTCAGATTGTAGAGGGCCTGCAGGGTCCCTAGGTCTTTGGCTTTTATCCCAAGTGAGATGTGGAGCGCTTAGAGGGCTTTGACCACTGGAGTGATAAGACTGACTTAATTATAAAGGGACCTCTCTTGCTAATCTAGGAAATAGAACAAAAGGGACAAAAGTAGAGACAGGGGACTCATGAGAAGGGTCTTACATTAATCTGGGTGAAATATGTTGCTGGCTTGTACCAGAGAGGGAGCAGAAGAGTTCTTGAGAATCGATTGGATCTGGATATATTTTGAAGGTAGAGCCAATGAGATTTGCTGGTAGATAGGATGTGGAATGTGAGGATAACCAAGAAGAGTCAAGATGACGTCAAGGTTTTGGGCTGAGCATCTAGAAGGATGGAATCCCTGTACATGGGCGGGGGAGGTTTTCAGGAGGAGCAGGTTTGGGGAGGAAGATTAGAAGTTAGATGTTACAGGAGTTGGGTTCAGGAAACCTGGAGACAATAAAGCAAGGACATTGCGTGATTGGATTAACACTTGAGGAAAAACAAGCTAAACCTCCCTGGAGCCTTAGGGAGGATGAATTAGAGAGGAAGTAGGAATAGCAAGAGGTGCTTGGGAGCAAGGAGAGGCATTTCAGGAGCTAAAACCGAAATCCAGAAACCTGATGATAAGAAGCTGATTAAGAGCAGCAGGTTGAGAAGTAGGTTTAGATTCAAAGAGGCTGGGACAAGGAAGGCAAGGAGGGAAAATCAGTAAGTTTTCACAAGTGGCCTAAAGTAGGGGAGAGGAGGTAAAAACCAGAGATGCATACAGTCCAGGATACAGTGTGGATGGCGGCCCTTTTTCTAAGATCAGGAAAATAGAAGATGGAGCAGTTTGGTGGAAGAAGATATTGATTCCGTGAGGAACCTGAACTTGAACTGCCCTAGTAAACTCTATATGCAGATGTCCAGGGGCCAGTGGATGTGTTGATTTATGGCTCACTACATGTCTCCTTTTCCCCAGCACCTTTGCAGTTTGCAGGGTCATATGACTCGTTCCTGCTGAGTAGGGGCAGAAGTCATCTGTGTCACTTCCAGATGGGAGGATTTAAGAGCCATTGTACAACCATCCCCCTCACTATCCCCCACCACAGAGACTAGAGGTCATGAGTTTATAGAGTTCATAGCAGAGCGTCCACCAGCCTGGGTCCCTGAGTGACTCTATGGATCTCTGTCTACCAACTTCTGCTGGACATGAACCATGAGAGAGAACTGCATATTTGATACATAAAGCCCCTGAGTTGACGGTAAATTTGTTACTGCAGCATGACCTATGCTCTCCTTATTAATATGGTTGGATATATATGTATGAAACTCAGGAGAAAGTGTTGGAATTTTACCAGTATAAATATGACAGTTAAGTCTGGGAAATGAATGAGATGGCTTCGTGAGAGACTGCAAAGTGAGGGCAAATGGAAAGACTCTGAAAGACAGCAATATTTACAAAGAGGAAAGATAAAGAGCGGCCATGAAGTCTGAGAAGGAGCATTCAGACACGTGGAAGAACTAAGAGAGTCATGGGAACCAAGACATCAAAGAATTTTAAGAAGAGGGAGAGGTCCGAAGTGTCAGATGCTTTGGGATTCATTCTGATTCAATTTCTTTCCGTCTGTTTTAGTTTTTAAAACATAGACAGACTGCCTCTCACATTCCAGGGAAGTAGAATGAGGATTATGAAGAGACCAGTGGATAGCTGATGACCTTTGACTAGAGTTCTTTCTTAGACAAGTGATGGGGAAAGGAGTAAAACTGGGACAGGTTGAGAGAAAATGGAAGGTTAGGAGGTGGAGACCACCAGATGTGATGCTTTAAGGCTCTTGATGTAAAGAGAAAGAAGAAAAGGTCATAGTTTTGAATGATAAGAGGTAGAAAAGTAAGTGCTATACTCATGTTACATATTAGAGTATCTAATATCCCAACAATCCAATGACGGGGAAATTGTTTGTGCAGAAAATGAGGCTCAGAGAACCAGAATACGTGGTTCTGCCGTTTACTAGCGTGAACTTCGGCAAGTTTTCTCACCTGTAAGTTGGAGGAGTATCACCTTTCTCCTGTTTTGTTATGAGGATTGAGTAATCAGCTGTCCTGGTGGTCCCAGGACTGAAGGTTTTCCCAGAGCATGGGTCTTTCAGTGCTAAAACCAGGACAGTTCTAGGCAAACTAAGACATGTTGCTCATCCGATGGTTGACTGGATTTTAAAATGCTTAGCACAGTGCCTGGCAAATAGTAAAGAGGTACCCACTACTACTGCTGATCTTCCATGTACATCGATTTCTTTATCTGTACATGGAAGATACTAGAAATTACATAGTGGAGTTTTGTGGAGATTAAAAAGAAGATGCATGGCATGTGCTTAACTGGCACATGGTAAGCACTCAGGAGTATTCATTATTGTCATGATGGTGATCATGATGACAGAGATAATGATAAAGAAGAAACAGGCTGAGAAAAGTTAAACACACAACTAATTAGTAAAAGAACTGGGGAGTGAAACCAAGTTGGCCTATCTCCAAGGCTCTTGATTTTCCTTTTGTGTCATGTTGTAAGCAAATTCAGGGAATGATTACACGATGATATAGAATTTGAACTAAGCCTTGAAAGATGAATTGAGTTTGACATTTAGCCATTTATTGATTCCATCAACAAATATTTATCAAACACCAATCATGCACCAGACCCTGTACAGGGTGAATAAATATATGTATAATTAGAATCCAACAGATTATGGAAATTGGAGGGTCAGAAATCAGGAAGTCACCCTAGACAGACAGATGACGAACTTGGTTTCAATCTTCCTGCCCTTCTCCCAGGTCAATGTGAGTATTCACACATGTAAACATCCTTGAGACATTAAGCCCACTCTACAAATCCTGATGTAAAAGTTGACATCTAATTAGAATGTCTTTTTGTTTATTAGCTTTGAACCAAGCAAGATGATTTCTCACATGGTCATCAGGCCCTGTCTCTGTGGTCATGTCAGTCCCACCTTCATTCCAGCCTGGCACTACAGGTGATGTTCTAATTTCGTGCCCACAGCTAATGACACACCCAAAGAGGCTGCAGACAAATAAACACCATGTCTATTTTCAGCCTCCTGGCCATGGATTTTGGCAGATCTTCACTCTGAAATTCAAGGGTAACCTCTGAGCTTCCCTTTAAGAATAAATACTCTTCTGAAATGTTCCTTTAATAAATGTAAATAGACAACAGATCCGCTATGTGATCCGAAGCTGATGAACAAGAGGCAAACAGTGAGCTCCCAATTAATGAATCCTTTGCTAACACACAGAGCCTCCTTTAGCAAAATCTCTCTGTCCATGGAGGCAGCTCTGAGCAGGCAGGAGAGGAGGGGTGGGAGGTTTCGTTCCCAGATCTGAGGAGGACTTTATTTCAATGAAAATTCCTTCAAGGGTCAGTCTGCTTCAGGTAAGCCAGAGAAATAAAAGCAAACTCACAAGGGTCAACAATAAAAGGATGAGCAGGCAAACACTGGAATTTCTCAACAGAATGTGCACCAGGAAGCTTGCAAGTGCACACCATTCCCCACGTCCCAGTGGCCTGAGAATAGCCATGCATCAGGTCATCAGGCCCCTGCACTGAGATGGACGAGCTCCGGGCCTCCCAGCAGAGCTCCAGGTGCAGTAGAACCTCTCACCCAACAGACAGAGACCTTAAGACCTGGAGTTTGAATGGCTTCCTCCAGAGGCTGGGAAGAACCCTGGGAAAGATTTGTATCCCCAGGACCTGGATCCTTCCCAAGGTGCCCAGAAGCAAAGACCCAAGACTCAGGTGTGACTCAGTGTTCTTAGATCCCCTGGGGAGCAAGCCAAAAAATCAAGATTGATTGACAAATCCTAAGAGTAAGAATAGACCACAAGTCAGGTATCGGGTTTCATCCACAAAATGAAATGAAAAGAGAGCGCTTGGGAAGGCAACCAGTAGGTCCTGAGTAACTACATCAATAAATCTAAGGTATTTGGGAATGTGGAGGGAAGGGGCCATATACCCCTGGGTGGAAGCCGCAGTGCTGGGATGGAGGCATGGCAACTTCAAGGACAAAAGAGTTCCCGTGAGGTCCTCTCCTTCAAACTCATTCGTTCATTCATGCATTCAGTGTCCCATTTACTGTAGTCAATCGTTTTGTTGTTTTAGACCACCATTATTCAGTCAGTCAACTAATTCAGATAAGCACAGTCAGTAAGTCAGCCAAGCCTTGAGCTCACTCTCAGTCACTCTCAGTCATTCATTCTCTCATTCACTTATTCATTTACCCGGTCTTCAGTGGACAATTTAGTCAGTCAGTGTTGTCAATCATTTACTCATCATCCATTCAACCAATTAATTCATTCACCCACGGTCAGTCTCAGGAAGTCTTTGATTCCTACTCATTCATTCACTCATCCAGTTAGTCCTTGCTTCTGTCAATCAATCAGTCATTAAGCAATTAGTTATTTTTACTCATCCATTCACTAATTTATTCAGACTTTCAAAGCCAGTCACTAATTCACTGTGTCCATGTATTTATTCACTTATTCATGGGTCCTTCAGCTCGTCAGATAGTTACTTAGTCAGGCAATCAGTTCCTTAGTCATAGTGAGCTTGTCCACCAGGCTTGGAGAGAACAGCTTCTAATCTATGCTTTTCTTCAGTTAAACTTAAATTTGCATGATGGTCTCAAAGGCTCAGACTGTGGAGGATGGCTTTAGGTATAAACTTCCTCTCTTTGTTAAAAAATAATAATACTAAATTTCAAAGCCTGATGTCGGAAGTGTCTTTGCATAAATGCATTCATGAAACGCAAGTCCCGTGAGGCCTGCTGCAGTGATTAAATGGGTCCAGGCTCCAGGTGGCCCATGAGGAAGGCTACACAGTGGGGGCTAGGTATCCAGGGACCACCCTATAAGATGGGATCCCAGCACAGACTCTATCCCAGAACAGAAACAAACTGGGTTTTTTTTTTTTTTAATTATGTCTTTCCTTGGATTGTAAAAAAAAAGAGAGAGCCACATATTCATTCAAAAATGAAGAAAGGTTTGAATAAGAAAATAAAATTCAGCCAAAATGCCACCACCCAGAGTTATTAGTTGTTAACATGTTAGTGTATACACTTATGTAATTGTTAGTATACATTTTTACAAAAAAATAAAATAATTATGTATAGTTTTTATTAACCGAATACAGGCAGACCTCAGTGATATTGAAGGTTTGGTTCCTGACTACAAAAATAAAGTGAATATCACGATAAAGTGCATCACACAGATTTTTTGCTTTCCCAGTGCATACAAAAGTTATGTTTAAACTATACTGTAGTCTATTAAGTGTACAATAGCATTATATCTAAAAAGTGTACATACCTTAATTTAAAAATATTTTATGCTAAAAAATGTTAACCATCATCTGAGCCTTCAGCAAGTCGTAATTTTTTTGCAATAGTAACATCAAAGATCACTGCTCACAAATCACCATGACAAATATAATGATAATGAAAAAGTTTGAAATATTGTGAGGATTACCCAGATGTGACACAGAGACGTGAAGTGAGCCAATACTATTGAGAAATGGTGACGATAGACTTGCTTGACAGAGGGTTGACACAAACCTTCAGTTTGTAAAAAAAATGCAGTGTCTGCAAAGTGCAAGAAAATAAGGTGTGTCTGTATTATTCTAAAAGCAATGTATGATTCATATAGAAATTTTTGTCTTTAAGAGTGTTTGGTCTATTGGGATAGCAGTTAAACTTTGTGATCACAATTAAAATGACTAATTTAGGAATTGATTTAGACTTGCTGTTTTAAGTTGAATTTTTACTAGATTTATGTATAATGCTTGAGCATTTCTGATTATCATAAGAATCATCATGGGACTTCCCTGGTAGCTCAGTGGTTAAGAATCCACCTGCCAATGCAGGGGACACAGGTTTGAGCCCTGGTCCGGGAAGATCCCACATGCCGCGGAGCAACGAAGCCCGTTCGCCACAACTACTGACCCTGCGCTCTAGAGCCCGCGAGCCACAACTACTGAGCCCACGTGCCGCAACTACTGAAACCCACACGCTCTAGAGCCTGTGCTCCAGAATAAAGAGTAGCCAGCCACCACTCGCCGCAACTAGAGAAAGCCCGCGCGTAGCAACAAAGATCCAACGCAGCCAAAAAAAAAAAAAAAGAATCACCATGTTTATGAGTTTAATAAATCTATTAGATTTATAAGTCTTGAGTACTTGGGAAATTTTGTTTGTTAATCAGACAATTAAAGTACTGAAAATAGAATGTATCAAAATTATAAACAGTTGAAAATCTTTAAGTTTATAAACAAGCTTAGGTATTAATCAAGGTCTCCTTATATGTGCTTGTTAATTTTCGCTAGACTTTTACAAACAAAATAAGACTCATAAACTGAACTTAAAAGCTTGAGAAAGAACCCAACTTTGTTTTAAAATTTAATAAACTCAATGTTAAATTTTAAAACCAGGGTAATCTGTGAGTGATCTCTCATGTGCAAATAAACATCCCTTGAGAACATTTAAAAAAAAACACTCAATCTTATAGCCACATCAACAAAGTGTGGGTAGAAGATAGCATCTCGTGTCTTCCACATGGACTGCCCCTTCCCAGGGGGTATGTCATGGGCAGTTGGCCATCCCTCTATCCAGGAAGGCATCAAAGATGATAACCAGATTTCTGGTTTGGGCATCCAGGTGAGTAGTCTTATCATTCACTGAAAAATGCCATGTTGTGCTCGCATGTGTCTGTGTGACTGTCTCTTTAATAGAAGTCTAAACCTGGAGATGAAGGAACAACCTTCCACCTTCTTCCACCTCCAAGGCTCCAGAGCCCAGCCCATGCCTGGCACTTATCACATGTTCAACCAAGATGCCAATATAACAAAAGGCCAGCATGGTTAGTGCAGGTGGAGAGTGTCTCAAATCCCAAGACTGCTGGGGGGACCTCCACTCTGGACGTTTCTCCGCAACTGCAGGGCGAAGGCCATGGGGATGTAGGGAGTTCCTGCTCTCTAGGACTTTCTCAGATTTGGGGGCTGCTTAGTCCAACCAATTCCTCTGATTATTCCCGAGTGTGCATTCAGACAGGCCTCAGAGGGGCTTGTCACAGTGAAATTCCTGACCCGACTCTTAGAAGGTCTGAGGTTACCTATCAGAGATGGGAGAGGGGAAAAGAAGGCACGGTGGAAAACGCCTAACAGCTGACAGCACATTGTTTAAAGACCCCAGGCAGTGAGCTTGCCCATCTGTTGGGGGAAAAAACCCAAATCTCGAGACAGAAGGGCTGCCTTTTTTCCTGGAAGACTCAGTCTCAGGGGCTCCAGAGAGGTGAGGGGTGAGTCAGCTCACAGAGGCACCGGACAGCCTGGATGAAGGTGTTTCAGGAGAGAAGCAGACAACTGCAGACTGCAGTCTTTCTCCAGAGCTTCAAGGCTGTCACTGCTATCTCCCTAAAACTCAGCTCCGAATTGACCGAGCCTCTGCTGGAAGTCTCCCCATGGGGGGTTCCCTTCCCTATGCTGACTGGTCAGTGGGCACCTAGCATGCACCTAATGTTGTATTTAGGCATCACAAAGGGGACATCTTTTACAGATGAAGATATTGAGGCTCAGGGGTTAAATAAGTCACCCCACCTCCGCCATCCTGTTAGCGAGTGATCTGGCTGGGACTTGTACCCAGTACTGCTCTGACTCCAAATCTGAAGGTCCATCCCCGGCACCATAATTCTTCAGAATTCCATAACCAGGCAGTGTTTCCTGACAGCATCCCTTCCCCAAGCACCCTGAAGGGTGGTCTTGTACTTTTGGCATCCTTTGGTTTTTCTTCCCCAGGAAAACTCTCCTCCACTCTCTTTTCTCTGTCTATGGAAACCTTACTCCTGATTCCAAACCTTTCCCCGTGTCTTGAGTCTGAATTTCAAAGCACTAATTAAGTTTCCATCGTTTTCCTAGGTTGCAGACAATCTTGCCTCATAACTGTTAATGTCAGTCCCAGAACATAAGCTAATACTCTTCGTCTCTATAAAAAGGGCTGTTGTCGCTCTTTTCCATCTCCATTTCCCCCAGAAAACAAGGGCAGAAGAAGGACTAACGATGTCTTCCCTCACCCTTGGTAGATAAATTTGTGCAGCTTGCTGGGCTTGCTGGCAGATGAGCTGACAATGGGAATGCTCTGGGAGGACTCACAAATGTCCCCATCCTACATGTTGTGGTGACTCAGGAAGTGGGAGCCAACAGCCTGCACAAAGAGACCACCTGCTAGATCCTGCAAGCACTGGCCATAGGGTCCACCTGCTTTTCTGTACTCTGGGCCACCTTACTTGACAAATGGCTCTTGTTACAGATAATTTTCCTCTTGGCATTATTTCAGCCACCAATTTATGCTTAATACTAACACGACCTTAAGCTACTCTCTTTGGAGTTTGGCAAAGATGAATTTATTCCCCATGGGTATGAGTGTGAATTCTGATGAATACAAATGCTATATGACTTTATAATTTTCACACTCACAGCCCAGATTCCAAGACACTTCTTAGTGAGTTGGAGTCCTGCCAAATGTAAGTGATGGAGGAAGAGGATGACAGAATGAGTGAGGCTTGTCCTTCAGATTCCTCTCTGGCTTCCTCCAAGGTCAAAATTAATAACTTCGTTCGCTGTTCTCTTGAAATGTTTTATTTATATTACTGTTCGTATCCGTAACAGTAGCTACTGATTGTTGTATGTAAAAGCATTTTCCTTGTTAATTTTACCCACTTTTCACACTCATATCTGCAACCCTATATGACCATGGTCTAGTAATCAGAAAGCTTTAATAAGTGAAATACAAGAATCTGTTGTTTCCCTGAACACCTGAGACATTTTCAGGTTATGTACCCATGTGCACATACAGTCTGAATTCAGTCCTTTTGCCCTTTGTGTAGGGTAAAATAGCATGGAAAGCAAATTTGAAGGTCTTATTGGAGCAAAGGAAAGGTAACCACCTCCGGTGAAACCTTCTCTTATGTCTACAATCAAAATAAATCCCTCAGTTTGGGGAAGAGAAAGTCACTTCTTATCTATTCCTATGCATAGAAGTGTTTAGGTTTGTTTTTTTTTTTTTTCTTTCGGTGTGGGCCTCTCACTGTTGTGGCCTCACCCGTTGCGGAGCACAGGCTCCGGACGCGCAGGCTCAGCAGCCATGGCTCAGGGCCCAGCCGCTCCCCATGTCCCCTGCATCGGCAGGCGGACTCTCAACCACTGCGCCACCAGGGAAGCGCCCTTCTCCTTAGTTTTTATCACCACTCTGTAGTCTCCTAGGCTGAATGCTGTTCATTATTATTTAATTTTTCTGCCTCCTTTGTCCCCAATATATAATGGAATACTAAGTTCAATCAGTTGTCTTCTAGCTCAGTGCCCCTTCTGCTCTCCTGCCCCCCCCCACCTTGCTCTTTCTCCCGTCTATCCATACATGCATCCCTCCATCCTTCATCCTTCTGTCCCTCCATCTATTCATCCACACACTCACCATTTCCACATCTTCCGTAACTAGCTGTGAGACCTGGGATAGCCAATGCTTGACTTAGACTTCAAACTGTAGGAGGAATGACTTTCGTGTGGGCTGGGATAGGACCCTCCCCAAAAGGACAAGAGTTGCAGTGTGTGAAGTTTTTGACTTTATATTATGAACGGCAAGTACTGACAGGAGGTACAAGATCGGCTACTTCTTTCATTTATTTTGAATGCTTTCTCAGTATCATCAATCTTGTAGTCTGAGTCCAGGGTCAAGAAGGAAGCCATGGCAAAATCATCTCCATTTGCTCATGAGGCTTCCCTGTAGCCTCTCTAAGATGCTTTCACATGGTGGTTTCAAGTTGATTCTGATTCTTTCCCTAGATAAGCTCTGATAATAGCTATGGATTTCAGAGATCTAGAGTGTGGCTTCAATCATAGCGATTCAGCAGAGTCCATCAATGAAGAAATTAAGAGTATGGGGTCCTTAACATTAAAAAGTTCTTATACCATCTTCCTAGATTGATTTTTAACCCATCACCTCATTCATTCATTTATTCATTCAACAAACAACTTATTGAATACCTAGAATATATAAGGCATGGTCATATGAACTGAGGGGATAGTAATAAATAAAACAGTCCAGTCCTCAAGTGGCCTCTAATACAGATTGGAAGAAAAGGAAACGGTGAATCATAGCATAGAATGATGAATACTGTGATGAGGTATAAATGAAGAGTTAATGAGGGGACAGAGAGAGACATGCATATGAGCTGAATCCTAAAGGAATTAGCCCCATAGGGCTGCTGAGGGAGGGGATGGGGCAGCCCTGGAAAGGGGGAAATAGGATGCGCAATTTCAGAAGCTAGAAGAAGAATGGCAAGTTCAGGGAATTTCAAGGTGTAAAACTGAAAAGTGCCATGAGTTGAGATGGAGGAGTTTGCCAAAGGCCAGAGTGTGATGACCATGGGTTTCCATGCTAAGATATTTGGATTTTACTCTGAAGATGATCAACATCTATTACACCATTTCCAAGAAGAACTGAGACAGTTTCCAAGGTCAGTATTGTTAAAAGAAGCTGCGTCGGCGTTATCCCAGATAGTGAGACTTTAAGAGCACACACACATAGAATTTTTCTCAATGTGAGGGAATCCTAGAGAATCCCAGGTTGGCTAAAGAGGAACATCAGCACCCCCTGCCCCCCCACAAAAAAAAACAGTTACAAAGGAAGGCTCTGCAGAGCTGAGAATCTTCTGTGGACACATTAAGTACCGCTCTTCCAACACAGACATTCCTCTCACAAACATACAGTCATGCATCCCTTGAGCCTGGCATCATAACAACTGCTATTAGAGACAAAAAAATAAATAAACAATGAAGCACACATGATATAGCCCCTGCCCTTCGTGAGCAAAAAATGCATCATTATTTTCATCAAAGCATCAGTATTTCTTTAGGTCTCCTATTTCTTGCCTCTTCTCCATTCTCTGTCAATTCTCCGTCTGATTCCAGGCATCTCTGCAGTTGCTGACTGCAGCCAGAACCACTTAAGCACCTGAGCCTCCTCAGATCTTCAGGCTGCACAGAGCTCCCTGTTTGTCATGATCTTTCAGCTGGAAAGACGTCTCCGAGCACACTCACATGCACAAGGGCACTAATGGGGTAATGGTTGGGGATGTTTGGAGGATTGAGAACACATTGTCTGAAGGAGGCTTCGACCTTCATAACTTGGGAGAATGGATTACAACTGTCCCTCTGCCAAGTATCCCCATCCGGGAACATTGTGATAATCTCCATTTGAGCATCTTGATCATTTTCTCAGCTTTTACTGTTTCTTATAATTTTTTTCTTTTTTCCCTGAAGCACATTCACTTTGTTTGGGTCTAGAGGTCTGAACACCTTTTATTGGTCTTCCTTTGAGGTCTTGATCATGTCCCAGAGTACAACCACCTCTTTTTTGTGGATCTTAGCATGATTTTGTATCCCTAATTCTGACACTTCTCAGCATTTTCGGGCCTCTGGCTGGCAGTGTGAAAAGTTGTTTTCCCTGATACATTGCTATTGCCAGTGGGACTAGGTAGATCAGGATTAGAGGATGGAGGTGAGGGAAGGTTAACTCGGTGGGAGAGCAGGTTAACCTGGGTGATTAGCAGGTTGCAAGACATGAAATGGCAGAGTTGGAAAGGAGCATAGGAATAACTGAATCCAGTGCCTTTGTTTCTCAGATAAGGAGAATCAATTTAAACACCTGTACAGCATCACACCGCTGATCACCAAAAGCTACCTGAATCTGGACCCTTATCCCATGACCTCTTCTACTGAGCATTTGGACTCATCGGCTCTTACCTGAACCTGAGGCTCTGCTGCCACCTTGGATCAGAAATTGTTGGAGTCTAACTGGACCATGAAGATTCCTCTTCTCTGGGAAATTCCCAGGACTACCTCTCATTGGCAGTCATGTTTAATCACATGGCCTCACTCTCCTGACCAGACCTGACTGGACCAGGGATGGACGCTTGGCTCAGACTGAAATAATCACATTCTTTATTCTGAAATGTGGGATCAGGATCAAGAGAGATCTGAGTGTTTCCCTACTTGTGGCTGGACCTGGAAATATGGAAGGAGTCATCATCATCTAACAAGAGGACTACAAAGCTGAGAAGCTCATCTGCAGACACCTGCAGATAGTAACTTGACAAATAGGGAAACCAAAAGACAAAGAGGAGAGAGAGAGAGTTTCTGTGCAGGTCTATTGTGACTTTTCGTTTCCTGGTTGCCGTCTTTTCTGGTGCCTCTTCACATTTTGCTCGTTGGAGTTAAGACGTATTTATTGAGCAGTTAGGATCTCCCAGGCATTCTTCTAGGCACTGGGGCTACAGCATGAACCAGAAAGTCACAAGCTATGCTTTTATGCAGCTTACAGTCTCATAGGAGCAGGTAGACAGTAAAGAAGTAAATAAATAATTAAATGAAATTATTTTGGATAATGGTAGGTACGGCGGAAAAAATGTTGAAAGGGGTGAAAAAATATAAAATGACTGGGATTGGGTTGGAAGGTGCACGTCAGAGAAGACAAGGGCCATCCAGCATGGCTGTGCTGACCGTGCCTGTACAACCCTAAGACATACCATTAACATGAACTGTCATGGGAACAGTGCCCCCCTGAAATTGTGCGGTGCACAACATGGACAGTGATTGGCAACAATCCTAGGAAAGGGCTCTCGGAGAAACTTTCATGCTAAAATCTTTGTGACAAGAAGGAGTCAGCCAAGTGCAAACACGAGAGAAGAGCATTCCAAGCCGTGGGAACAGCTAGTGTAATGACCCAAAGTTGAGGATGAGTTTGGTTTGTGCAAAGAACCAAAAGAAGGACAAATGCCTTTGCTGGATCGGGAGGAATGAGAGGAAGTTAGTTAGAAGCCAAGGAATCGAACAGTGGGTCCACGTGGGTTATGGTAAGGAGTATGTCTGGAGGATCAGAGGGCAGTGTATCTCTAACTGTGGAAAGTGGTGAGAAAGCACAGCTGGCGGAAAGTCAGGGTCAGATCCTGATGGCTCATTAATGTGATGCTACGGAGTATGGATTTTGTTCTTAGAAGCATTAGGCACAAGAGGATTAACAGGATGCACTGGAGACTTGAGTGCTTTTCCATGCGTGTGATAAATCTAGCTGGAAATTTGAGGCTTGCCACCTAGTGGTGACCGCTGTGCACCTGAGATTCTGCAGAACTGCCATAATCTGTGAAACAAGAAAGACACCCTGAAACCCATAAATTGCATTTTATTCCAAGGCAGGAGAGACGGGAAGATGTCTCCGTCAAGAGGAGGAAAAATCCATGGTGCATGAAGCATTGGCAGTATCGCTAAGCCAGTGGAGGCTCTTCAGTTCTGAATCATTTGAGGGTCGTTCAAAATAGTGTTTTGCAAGAGCAAAAAAGGCTCAGAAAGTCTAATAATAAGGGACGTTTCCCTCACTCACTATATTGCCATTTGCCAACTCTGACAAGAACTAGAAATGGAAAAGCTTTCAGCTGAGTTGGAAGCTTGGAACTTAAAGTTCCTGAGTGGGCTGTAGTTTTGGCAAAAGACAATTTTCTTTCCCAAGGATTTTATTCCATCTGATTTTTCTGATTGTGGCCAAGATGGAATGAACTTGTTTTGTTTGCTTCTCAGTAAGAACTTAGATTTCCTCAGAAGATTTGGTTGCAGGGCACTGCTGAGCCATTCACGATAGTAGGAGGGAGAATAAGGGCAAGCGGCGCCTGCCTGGTGGTGGTGCAAAGAATTCATTCGGAGTCAGTGTAGCAAAAATTCTCCCAAACCTTGATATAGATCAAATTTCTCATTCCTCACCCGTGATATCTAAGTTCTCTACCTGCCTTTAGCAAGAATCCTCTTAAGCCTGTTTAGCAAGAACCCCCTACCTCTGATGTCTAATCAAATTCTCCTTAGTAGTTTTCCAGCCATTGACCTCCACACTCTGTTCCTCGGCTATAGATCCCCAGCAATTGCTGCTGTATTTAGAGTTGAGTTCAGTCCTATAGTAAAGTCTCTCTCCCTTACTGCAATAGCGCAAATAAAATCTGTCTTGTTATTTTTAACACACACTGAGTGCAAATTTTATCTTTTACATTTCTCAGTACACTTAAAATAAACCCCAAATTTATTACCCTGGATATCATCTTCACTTGCTTTCTCTGTCTCCCACTAGCTCCAGCCACACTGACTTTCTGTTGGTTCTGCACACATGTCAGGTCTTTCTCACCTTGGGGCCTTTGTGCTGGCCCTCCTTACACATGGCTTTCACCTGACTGACTTATTATTATTTAGGCCTCAGTCTGAACTTCATAGCCCCACAAAGAGCCACTCTGACCCCACCAATTTCAAATAACCACTGCTAATCACTCCATCCCATAGCTGTTTTCATTCTGTACATCGTGGTTTTGGCAAACTTCAGCCCAAAGGCCAAATCTTGCCCCCTGCTCTCTTTGTAAATAAATTTTTATTGAAACGCAGCAACATCTTTTCAGTCCTTGCTTTCACGCTGCAACTATGAGATGAGTAATTGTAACAGAGACTGGATGGCCCAGAAAACTTAAAATAGTTACTCTATGGTCCTTCACAGAAGTTTTCCAGCTCTTGGTCCACATTGCCTATATCATGAGCTGATTTTTGTTTTCCTTGTTTAGCTACTTTTCTTTCTTTTTACTAGAAATTAAATCCTATAACAGCAGAGATTTTGTCTTTCTCACTCAGTCCCCATTTTTTTTTTTTTTCTTTTGCGGTACGTGGGATCTTCCCAGACTGGGGCATGAACCCGCGTCCCCTGAATCGGCAGGCGGACTCTCAACCACTGCACCACCAGGGAAGCCCAGTCCCCATTTTTTAGAAAGTGTCTTACACACTATAGGTGCTCCCAAAATATTTACACCATGAAAGAGGTGAGGATTTGGAGGGTTTTGGTTCTATAGTAGATTGCACTGCTAGGCACTGTAGGTGAAGAAAAAATTTCCTCCTCTGTCCCTCTTGAGTTCTTCTGGCTGGACTAATTGACACAAGACAGATTAACAGGAGAAAAAGAAACAAATTTTAATTCAGGCACTTGGAGGTCTCACAGAAACAGGACCTAAGAAGTGGCCAAAGCAGGCAGCTTTTATAGTTTTTAGATAAAGAAACAATAGATTTGTGAGGGATTAACAGGACAAAGAAACAAAAGTTTTGATTGCTTAATTAGTGAAGAATCTGAACAGTTTGGTCTTGGGGTAGGAAATTAAGAAGTAACAAGATGTTTTTATACAGGCTTCTGGGGCCAAATTTCCTATTTCTGGTAATAAGGGTGTCCTTCAACCTCCAGATGCAGGGTGTGTACCGTTCACATGAGGGGTTTATTTCCTGCTTTCAAGGAGACAGGAGAAGAGGGTCAGGGTATCTGTCTTGCACTTGCACTGGCCGTTTTGTAAGCATCAATAACTTTAATCAAAATAATCTTTATGGGCTTCCCTGGTGGCGCAGTGGTTGAGAGTCCGCCTGCCGATGCAGGGGACGCGGGTTCGTGCCCCGGTCCGGGAAGAGCCCACAGGCCGCGGGGCGGCTGGGCCCGTGAGCCATGGCCGCTGAGCCTGCGCGTCCAGAGCCTGTGCTCCGCAACGGGAGAGGCCACAACGGTGAGAGGCCCGTGTACCACACACACACACACACACACACACAAAATAATAATAATCTTTATGCCGTTGTGGCATATTTGGGGTCAGCCTGCCATGGGCCCCAACACTACAATTCTTCACCCCTCCTTGATGTAAATATGCCTCTTGCCACGTGACTTGGCAGTACTTCTCACTACAGGGAATAGAGTATATTTTCCCAACCCCTGGCGTTGGTTAAGCCATATGACTCCTTTTGACCAACAGAATGAGACTCACGTAACTGTGTGCCAGCCCCAAGTCTAGGCTCTTCAGTCTCTACCATCATCAGGAGAACAGCACACCCAGGACAGCCCTCTGTCCCAGAAGAAGTATGAGGGCCTCAGGCCACAGAACCAAACCGCACCAGCCAAACCCAGTCTAAATCAGCTGACTCCCAACTAACGCATAGATCGGTGAGCTCAATAAACGCTCCTTGTTGTATGCTGAGTTTTAGGGTAGACGGTATGCATCACAATTGTAGCAGTTAGATAAATGATGCAGTGAACCTGCACAGGTTACATCTGCCTATCTAAGCGGCAGCTTTCTCTGCTAAACGGAGATTATAATAATTACTGTCTTAGACGCTTCATCACAACAGGTGTGAAAGCCACTTCACAGATGATGACACGCCAGGCACATGTGAGCTCTCGCTTGTTATTAATTAGAGAACAACACACGTCGATCTGTTATGAAGAGCTAAATTGAGCCTCAGAAGTGGTGAGCTGGGGAGTGCTGGCAGGAGAGCAGTGGCAGTGGCCTTTCCGGGACAGCGAACAAGCGTGTGGCTTTGTCCTGAGCCACAGCCTGCCTTGGACCACTCAGCCCGAGAAGGCGGGATGAGCAAGATTGTTAGCAACCAGCCTTGGGCAATTCACCCAGGAGAATAGGGAGGGGACTGGGTTGGGTGGGAAGAGAACCTTGATAAGGAGAGGCCAGTGCTTTCCCAGAGATACTGCTTTGCTTGTCACATGCAACACTTAACTAATTGGACTGAAAGGCAAACAAGAAAGGCTTCAGCTTTTGATAAATTAATCAGCGAGCGCTGCAGCAAATTGCCCACTCACATCATTAATTAGACATCCTGAAAAGTTAAGAAGGATTTTTTAAAGTGTTGATTCTGCAGCTTTTATTTTACCTTTTTTTTTTTTTTTTTTTTGTAATTGATGGGCTAAGACTTTGATCAGGTGTCAGTAGGCAGAGAAGAAAACATCTTCACTGTTGGGTCCATATCCCAGCTGTTGCCAGACCCCAGAGAAATGGGAGAGGCATTCTGGGCAACTCCCAGTAGAACTGGTACTGAGCTCAAACATAGTCAAAGGATCAAATTGACATCTGTACCTGCCACAATCTCAGAGACCTCAGAAAGCTTTTAATCCAGGAATGCTGTGTAATGGGATAACCTCTAATTAGCTATCTTGACCAGTCATCAAGATTTCTTCTTTAAAAAGGCAGCTGACAATAAGGGGATTGAGGTCTGGGGGCCCCCAAGCTGTTACTATAACTTCAGTTTCCATTAGATGCTGTCCCTTGCTCCTGTCTTCTCATCAGTGCCACATTTTGAACAGTTTCTGAAGCTTTTCATGGCCTCCCCAAAACCTCAGGGACCCCACAAGAAGAGAAGCCAATTTCTTTAAAACAGTTAAAAAAGGGAAAAGAAATCTGCAGGCTTGGCAGATAAGGGGCTGTCTGAGAATCTTTGCCGGTCCCTTGGCCCCGTCCACAGTGAGGATGGAGCTACCACATAGCAAGGCCCAGAGGCAGTGTTACAGGGCAGGCGAGAGTCAAGGGAAGTACGGCTCCCATGCTTTCAACTGCACTCCCAGGCCTGCCGTTAAATATGGCAGGTTTAGCATGTCTCGCTTCAAACGAGGCTGCAAGAGTCCCCAGAACCTCCACCCGGCCCCTGCTACCCATCTTGGCTCACTGTCTTTACAGTGACCAATGAGACAAGGTCAGCAATTTCCAGCTGTTTTGACAGAGTCCCATTTACCTTACAGAAAAGTACAACGGCATCTGGGGAGGCCTTGGGGCAGCAGTGTCATCCAGACCACAGGCGTGGAGGGGGCAGCCCCAGCCTCTGCTCCCACCTGCCCCTTCATCATTCCATTAGACACCCAAAGCACCTGGCCGGGCTGTGTTGCAAGGACAGAATTTCACCAGGGAAAGGTTCTAATAAAACGGGATGCTGTGATGGGGCAGAATGCAGCACACAGGCCTGATAACTGCCTGCTCAAGCTGTAAGACTCAGCCCAGAGTTTCCCCTTCCAGAAGATTTCTCCAGTTCAGTCGCCCCCAGCTTGGGTCAGACATGCCATACTGGCATGCCCATTGAGTCCCATGGAGTTCCAGGTCCTTCCCTCATAGCATGCATGTGCACTTCTTTGTCGTGGTCTGTTTACTTGTCTTCCTGTCCCCTACGACTCTGAGCTACTCAAGGGCATGACTTGTGTCTTTTTCAGCCCGATTCCTCCTGCCTAATGCAACGTCAGGCACGGATGGGCATTGGCTGTTCACTGCAGTGGGCTTTGGAGTTTGACAGCCTGGATTCATATTTTGGTTCCATTACTTACTAGTTGTGTAACCTTGGGTAAGTTGCTTAAGATCTCTGAGCTTCATTTTGGCTATCACTAGAGTAAAGGTAATATCTAATTTGGGGGGTGGCTATTACAATGGAAAAAGAAGATGATGCGTGTAAATCCTGCTCAGCAGAGAGCCTAGTTCATAGTAAGCACTCAATAAATTCTTTCCAATGCATTCAACTTGGTGTTTGAAGCAATAGTAACTTGTTTCTTGACATCATATTTCATCATATTACCTAGTGGCTATTTAAATATTTGATAACCAGGAAAACTAACATAAACTGGTTTGAGAACAAACATAGCTGACTCTTAATAAGTTTAAAACACATCTAGTAGTTAAAAGATGCCTGTGCATACTAGAAAGTAGTCCACTTCCCCCCACTCCTGTTCAGTATGGGGCGGGCTTCAAAGAGTGGGATTTGTATATGGAGATGATGTGTTGGAGCACCTGGAACGGAGCTGATGAGTATCTGGTTCACAGGACTCACTAACTGGTAAATATCACTATTATTATTATTAGCAGTTACTTTTATTATTGTTGTGGATGTTATTTGGGTTCTGGTTCAAATGGGGGTCACTTAGCAGCCCCAGCCGCTTCCCATTTAAGAGTTTCTCATTACATCAAAAAAGATGGAAAACTGCCAAAACAGGCTTACAAAAATTGTGGCCTGTTTTAAATGTTGACTTTGAATAAATTAACGCTTTTAGCATAGAAAATTACAAAGCAGTATAATTATGATTTGCATAGAATAATTATACAGTTTATTTTAAAACACGAATGTGGAGTACACTTCAGGCCCCAAATGAGGTGTTTTCTTTAATTAATTTATTTTATTTTATTTATTTTTGGCTGTGTTGGGTCTTTGTTGCTGCACGCGGGCTTTCTCTACTTGCAGCGAGTGGGGGCTACTCTTCACTGTGGTGCGCGGGCTTCTCATTGCAGTGGCTTCTCTTTTTGCGGAGCACGGGCTCTAGGCGCGTGGGCTTCAGTAGTTGTGGCTCACAGGCTCTAGAACGCAGGCTCAGTAGTTGTGGTTCACGGGCTTAGTTGTTCCCTGGCATGTGGGATCTTCCCGGACCAGGGCCCAAACCCGTGTCCCCTGCATTGGCAGGCGGATTCTTAACCACTGCGCCACCAGGGAAGTCCCCAATGAGTTTTAAACTTTGAGGAAATTGACTTTAGTCAGTCCTGTTGAGAAATCCCAGTGAAGATTAGGTGCCATTTGGAGAAAAGGCTGCATGTGAGGATTTTTATGAATATGAAACCTGAGTCAGAAGTCCCTCCTCCCCCAACAGAGCCTGGGTTTGACCCTCGGACCTTCCATTTAGTGCTGTCTCTCTGTCTCTCTTTCACATGCATGTACACACACACACACACACACACACAGCTCTATTTCTGGGGTCATGGTTTTACCCAGCTCCATCCTGGTCCTAAGAACTCATCCTTGCTTTAATAAATACAGCAAGACCAGATACAAGTCTTTACCTTTTCATGAAATCAAATTAAAATTTCATGAAGGCTCATGAGTCCCTCCGCATGGTTTTCCCTTCAGCTTCCCCACAGAAGCCAGCAAAGTCTCAGCTGAATTAACCCTTTCCCCTCAGCTGCGAGTGGCCACATTCATTTGGCGGCTCGGGGGGGGGGGGGGGGGCGGCCGGGGGGCCTGTCCCTGACTTGTCTCTGGAGGCTCCAGCCCTGAGCAAGCAACCAGCTGGAAGTGGTGTTTGCAAAGCTCGTGTTTACTGGTTTCCGCCAGAGGTTTCTTCCCCAACCATGTCTCTTGAGCCAAGAGCTGTAACTCCTTGCAATTGGCTTCCTCTGCTCAGACTGACTTTCCTTCTTGCAGACCTGTCTTCGGGGAGCAAATTGGCTTGTTAAAGATTCCAAACATATGAGCTAAATTCTCCCCTCAGTTTCTAACATGCTGTGTTTTTTTTCCCCTCTTTGAAGCAAGAGGTGCTGGCGCTGACATCTTTATCGCTTGAAGTGACTCCGCCTTGCTGCTCCCCTCGCGGTGCTGCCCCTGACTTTGCAGTCCAGGGCGCATTCATGTAGCACCAATGCTTGCAGTTGGTCAAAAGATGACACTAATAGGGCTTCCCTGGTGGCGCAGTGGTTGAGAGTCCACCTGGTGATGCAGGGGACACGAGTTCGTGCCCCGGTCCAGGAAGATCCCACATGCCGCGGAGCGGCTGGGCCCGTGAGCCATGGTCGCTCAGCCTGCGCGTCCGGAGCCTGTGCTCCGCAACGGGAGCGGCCACAGCAGTGAGAGGCCCGTGTATCGAAAAAAAAAAAAAGATGACACTAATAAATGCCAGAAAGTGAACAGAAAAACCAACCATGTCTCAGTATCACAAAAATGAGTAAGATACAACATCACTGTGAAAATACAGAAGTTACCTGTACAGCAAAGCTGGACAAATAATTAAAACTCTGTTCATACACCAGCAAAGCCCTATGAGTGTGCAAACAGGTTAACAACAAGCCACTAGGTGACCGTATTAGATGACGTATTTAGGAGGAGTGGAGATTCATGGGACATAGGTGCTTAGGACATAGCTGTGGGCTACTTGGATCAATGGAAAGTGTCACAGGACACACAGAGTCGTGGGATCCACGAAAGTAATTACAGAGACAAACAACAGGATCAGACATTTTGCAGAGCCCTCCCCAAAGGCGACAGGCCTTCTCATGTTCCATCATCACACACACGGGTACAATAGCAAGTTAGGAATGGATGTGGCGACGGACAGTGGCGGGAGAGTCTGTACTCTATGTAGACAGAGAGAAACAGTCCTATGCAAAAAGTATAAAATCCTTGACCCAGGGTGGAACCATCAAAACACAGACTGCCCTGGTACGTGAGACAAACTAAACAGAAAGAGAATTAATATTCAATACAGAGGCAGACAGCTGAAGAAGAGGCTTCTGGCAGGATCAGGTACTTTCCTTGGTCACACCTGACTAGGAATTTTACCAGTTCCTCAAAAAGAAAGAATTACTGTTAGCATTGAGTGTGCATGTATGTGTGTGTGTTTGACTCTATGTTAGTTGAACTGTGTCTTTCTGAATGAATCCTTTCACACCATCCAGTTAGAAGAACACTTCCTGGTATTGTTAAAATATCTGCAAGGGAATCCACGTGAAAATACAACCAATGAGGCAAAGATCCAATACTTCTCAAGAATCTTAAAATGCTTTATGATCTTTGACTCAGAAATCCCCTTGATAAGGATCCAACTTTGGGAAATAATCTGAGATGCGGAGCCCAGATTTCTGCACAAAGATTCTCAATGTAGCTTTCTAATTAAAAACTGGAAACACCCTAATTGTCCAACAATAGAGAACTTTTGGCTGCCTGTATACAATGGAAACCTTTAAAAATGAAGTTTTCAAGAAAAACATACTTACTATGTAAAGTTAACTGGGAAAAAGCAGTATTTAAAAATATGCATAATCTCACCAAGTTAGCATGTATGAGATGTGTGAAAGTGCTTTGTAAATTGCAAAGCCTTCTGCACATGTCAGGAATAGTTCTGACTTGATATGGTGGTCAGAGGCCAGTTGGTGTCTAAGAAGAGTGGGTGATCGTGAAAAGAAACCCACAGGGTGCGGCCGAAGGAGGCCTGCCTGCCCACGTGTGCTCACGCATCAGGTCTCTTCACGAGCCGGCTCCGTTCTCAAAGTAGCCCCAACAGAATCAACTCTAGAGAATGGCAACAGAGGACAGGTTACCTAGGTGGACCCAAGAGTCATTACTGAGGCTGTAACATCAGGATAGTTAAGAGATGAGCGGCCCACAAGGGCAGCAAAGGGGCAGCTCTGGAAAATTGGAAAATCAGGCATCCTAAGAGAAAAGGGAGCTTAGAGAGAGATGGGAACCAACTTAGGGACACAGAGAGCCCGGAGAGGGAGGACCAAGATACTCCAAAGGCAAAATTAGACTGCTTAGAATGAAATCATTATTGCTCTTATTTTTGTTAAATGCGGTGACCCTCACACCCCGCCATGCACACACTGTTTGCATAACATCACCCATGATGACAGAACAGGCTGTAACTACCACTTTTGAATTAAAGGTTTTTATGAATGGCATGAGCACAGTAACCAAGAGTCCTGGTGAGTCAGTGACTCATAGTGTGAATCCAGGTTAGCCTTCTTGCCGGAAGGATTTGCACGTGCCCTTTTATCAGATAAAAGGAAAGACTGAACTCACTGTGTTCTAGGCACATTTTTGCCTTGGCTACCAGGAAACACAGCTACATTTAGAACTCAGTTGCAATCCCCACTGTTGGACTCTGTGTATATTAAAAATGGCACTAAGTGTTTTTTAATGACTTTCTATCTCTCCTTTAGACAATAGCTTCTTGGGAGATAGAGACTGTCTGACTCCTCCACTCCCCTGTTTCTTCTATATTTGATAAAACTATGAATGGTGAAAGTTTTGATGAGTGAATGAATCTCAACCTATGTTCTTAGTTCTGTTCTTTTTCATCTCTTAAAATACTTCTAGTCTTTTCTGTGTAAACCATGTCAGCGCATGCTTGATTTTATGATGCAAACTGCCTCAATTTTTTAAAGTAGGTGACTATAAGTTAGGAAGAAAAGAAGGAAAAGGAAAGGAAGGAAAGAAGGAAGGGAAGGGTAGGTGGATGGAGGAAGGAAGGAAGGAAGGAAGGAAGGAAGGAAGGAAGGAAGGAAGGAAGGGAGGGAAAGCCAAGTTCAGACTCCCTTCAGTAATGCAACTCTAAGAGCACCGCCCCATATAGGAGCTAGAGTATGCAGTTAGCCTAGCATGGTTTTGTTTTATTCTGGTGTATACATACTTTTTTTTTTTTTTGCAGTACACGGGCCTCTCCCATTGCGGAGCACAGGCTCCAGACACGCAGGCTCAGCGGCCATGGGTCACAGGCCCAGCCACTCCGCGGCATGTGGGATCTTCCCAGACCAGGGCACGAACCGGCGTCCCCTGCATCGGCAGGCAGACTCCCAACCACTGCGCCACCAGGGAAGCCCCATGGTGTATATATACCTTTTATAGCACCAAACATATTCACTGAATAGGCTAATTCATATTCATTGAAGAAGTTTGGGAAAAGGCAGAAAGGTAAAGTAGTAACAGTCGTAACAGCTATAATTTATAGCTTCCTATGAGCCAGACTCTTTGCCAGGGATTTTATGTCTATAATCTAATTTCCCAACACACCCAAAAGGTAGCTATAATGCTTGTTTGCAAGATGAGGAGCAAAGGCTTGGTAACATTCATTTTCTTACCAAAGGTTGCATGTCTGGCTTTGAACCCCAGACTGCTGACACCCAACGCTTTGCTCTCTTCTCTCTTACCAAGATCCCTCTTTTCTCTGCAATGGGAGGTCTGAGCAGTGAAAATATATATATTTTTCATTTCAATACACTTCTGCCCCCTCTTTGCAGAAATCCATCAAAAATGGTGAATGACTGTGACCCTAAGAGGCAGAAATGAGATCCCTGACTCTATAGATTCAGAAACAGCCAGGCCTGCATGCTCACCCCTTCCCCAGTATTTCTCCGCAGAGCATGGGGCTTGGTCTACCATCAGAAGGAGGTGAGAGGTAGCCCCGCTTACTAATTCTCCTCTGTTTAGTCTTGCTGGTGGGCAGGGAGACCCATTGCACTTCAGCTTCAGGCGGACCTCCCTGTGCACTGATTAGCTGCCCCACCTCATCTAAGTTACACAGCCCCCCTGGGTCTCGGTCCCTTTTGTGTTAAACTGGGAATGTGAACTAAGAGAAGAAAACTACAGACCCTAGCAACTGTAGGCACTGGAGAATTCTAAATTATATTCATCTAGTCACGTTTGCAACGAATCATTACAGAGTTACTGTGACCTCAGTCCAGGGCTAAGCAAAACCCATAAGGAAAGTAAACTCTAAAGATAACCCACTCTGAAGAAATGAGTGGGCACTCAGATATTGCTGGAATATACAAATTTGAGGATAGTGATATTTTTGTTTTTTATTCCCTTTTATTCCCTTAAATCAATTCTCTTTTCTTTAGTACTAGTAAGAGTACTAAAGACATGGCCAGCTCAACTATGGTAGAAGTGATATATGCCATCTCCAAGCTGGTGCCTTGGAGGGATGGATGCCTCCTCTACCTACCTGCTCTTCTTCTGCACTGGCTGGAGCTGGAAGCTGACAGTGGCCTAGATTTGCCTGGACAGTTGAGGACTATATGCTGTAGGAGGTGAAGGGACCACAAGGTGGAAGGAACCTGGATCCCTGAATGACTGTGGAGCAAGAGTACCATTGAATAGAATGCTTTCCTCAGACTGTTGACATGAGAGACAAGTGAACTTCTCTGTGCTTTAAACCATATGATTACTGTCCTTCTTATTACTTCAGCAGAGCTTTTTACTGCAACTAGTACAAAAAGGGAAACAAGAAGCAGGCATCATTAAAACTAAAAATGAAAATAATAAGAATTATATTTATTGACTCATGGTACTCATACCAGAACTGCAGGACTGATTTCCTTCCTTCAGTTGCGGATGCTTTAATCAGAGGTTATGACTAGAGGGATAGATAAGATCTTCAACCTTTCAAGCCTTTGGTTACTATAAAGTGAGGTTACTATAAAGTGAGGTTACTATAATTATACCAACATGACAAGGTTATTATTGTGAGCTATGCCTGAAATTATGTTTGTAAATCCTCTGGTACTAGAAGGTGCCTATCCTAGCCCATTACTTTGGAGTTTTGAAAACAAACAAATAAATAAATAAATAATAAATAAAGTCATCTGAGTCAAAGTGAGCAGATGATTGTCAATGCCCAGATTCGCCAGCCTTCAGGAAGCTTCTGTGGTAATGTCAAGTATCTCTTCTTTCAAATCGGTTCTCTTACAACTGTCACAAAGCAAAGTTCCCCAGAGAGGACACACATCAAAACAGAAAGAAGGCGTGTTGAGGCACATGTCATTGCTTATTAAGTGAGACAGAATCCAAGCAGGTTGCCAAACAACTTGAAGATGTCAAGAATAAGGGGAAATCATGACAATGCCTGTTTGAGGAGGAGATGCTCCCTTGCTAAAAGCAAAGCAGAATCATGTGAATGGGAAGAAGGGCACAGGCAAACTGGCTTTGACATTTAAAAAAAGCAGATATAGGTTTTACAAAGGCTCTAATAAAAACATGACCCTGTCCTGAGCTCTTGGTCAGAAGAGACACAACAAAATTTTCGGGGGTGGGGGAGGAGCAAGAAAACAATTTTCTCAGCTATGGACCAAAGAGTTTGGAAGGAAATCAGCCCTTTCCTTCCATAAAGATAAGCTTCTGGAATCACAATGTGGTAGGAGCATTCCCAGCCTAGAAACCTGATTCCCAATGCAAAAGAAGTGTTAGAGGGAGCCGTATCCCCAGAGAGCCTATGAAGACCCTAACAAATACTTGTACCTTCAGAAAAATACACAAAAAGTATACCCCCAAAATGCAGACCTTGACGACGTTCCTTTTTTTGTTGTAATGAACCTATGCTATTCGTAACCTTAGCTTGCTAAAAGCTTTTCAGTGATTTCCTATTCTTACATTTCAATAAAATCTTCAAAAACATTTCTGGTTTTCTTGTAGATAACACTCACACGAAGAAGGCCTTCCCTTTAATCCCCACCACCAGCCCTGCTCCCCTGTGATATTGTCTGATGCGTTTCTTAATTCATGCCTTGAATTTTCTGCCTCTGCCTCTCAGGTCCCACCATGGCTCCAGATACAGAGAGGAACTTGAATGCTGGACAGGGCAGTTGGTTTAGAAACACTTTGGAGATGTCAAAATCCATGGGAAAGAATGGCATTTATTTCGGTCTGAGGAAATAACTTCCCGTGCCCAAAACAAAGTGAAACCATACCTTTATTTACTAAATTGTCATGATCGAGCTGCTATTTGAAAACTGCCTAATGTCTTTTTTTGACAATTACCCCCAACAGGAGTGACTCATGAATCAGAGCTATTGAAACTTAAATCCTTGAGCTCATGGGAAAAGTGGACCTGAATTTTAAGTTAGGTGATAGTGGTCCAGAAGCTGTTATTCAACAACTTACTACACAAGCGTAAATTAGAAACATCCAAGTCTGTAAATTTAGCCTCAAAAACATGTAAAAATGGGCTGTCCAAAAAAATTAGGATTTCTACCCCTTGGGTCATTGATCCTTGCTTTCTCACTGTGCAAGTCACATTTTTTTTTTTATCTTATGTTTATGTTTGGAATTGTACATCGTTAAGGCCAATCTATCTTTTATATTGTATTTCCTTAGTTTCAAGACCCATATGGAATCTTAAACTACTAAAATATAAAAAACATGCATCTGACATTGAGGAAATAGGAGCAATTTTCCACGAGACTCACAGAGCAGGTCATGTGGTTATGCCTCTAGGCCTTTGTGAGCACTGTTTCTCTGCTTACAGTTTCTTCTTTGCTTTGTCCACTTGGCAAACTCCTATTCACCTCTCAAGAGACAACTCAACTATCACTCCCACTGAGCAGCTTTCCTTAACATTCCCACTTCAGTGCCCCTTTCCTACGCTTTTTTGGGCCTTGTGTGGCCTCCAATATGGCCATTGGTTTATATATAAGTTCTCTGCCCTACACTCATAGCCCCATGAACTGGGGGAACAGGACTGCTTACCTCTGTAATTCCAGTATCTAGCATAGAGATGGAACATAGTATTCGTCCACAAGCATGGCACTCAAGCTATGCTCATTGATCTAAAATACTAACAGTGGACTTTCATAGAAGTGACCTCAGTGAAAGCTCATAGAGCGTTCACTTTCACTTTACCTCATAAAGCTGTGAGGTAGGGATCACATTATCTTTGCTTTTACCGGAGGACACGGAGGACACTAACACTCAGAGTTGAGTGATCCACCCAAGATCAGAGCCAGAGATCAAATCCAGGTCTTCTGACTTCAGACACTAAGCCTTTTCCATTCAACTGTGCTGTCTGGGAGGACATCCTACTGCCTCTGTCCCTCAGCCTGGCTCATTTCACACAGTAAGATGTGGCACCATAGGGCATTTATTTCCAAGGAAGACTTCAACCTGAAGGGGCTGTAGAGGAATAACTTGAGGTCTCTGTTCCCCCTAGATAGAAAGAACAGTCCCTCAATGGAGACTTTATCAATTAGGGGGAATTGGCAGAGTTTTGAGGTAGAGTAAGTTGGTGGAGGTTTAAATCAACCTAAGTCTTGGGCTACAAGTAACGCAGCTGATCAGGAACTGGTTCACTCTGGTTGTCCATCCATAGCAGGTCGACGTGTGCATCTCCCATGCTGAAGAAAGTATGCATGGATGAGCTGTGCTTCTGTGTGTGCTCAGAATGTCAGTGCATTTGTGTCTGTACTTACGTATATGAGTTAGATTCTGTGTATGTGACGTTGTCTCTTTGTACAAATACATTTCAGGATTATCTGTGCTGGAAGATAGGAGTTAAAGTTTGTCTATCCGTATTAGTCAGGATAGGTAATCTCTTGCTGCTGCAATGGACAAACCTCATAATCTCAGTGCCTTAACTTTACATATGTGAAGTTCATTCAGGCCAGGAGATTCTACGGTACAGTTCTTTTGCAAGGGATCCGTATTCCCCTACCTCAATATACAACTTACAGTGTTGTTGTAGCAAGAGAAAAGAAAACAGGAGTGCCAGGTGGGGGCATTTTTAAGAGTCAGGCCTGGAAGTAGCTAATATGTCTAAATATCCCATTGACCCCAAAATGCAGTCCATGACCCTGATTTAACTTCAATGGAGACTGAGGAATGCAGTCCTTTGTGTGGTAATGCATAGAAAAATGAGACAGGATTTTGGAGAACACCTCCTATTGTCTCTGCCACACCATCTCTTTCTTTTTGCATCACCCCCAACCCCACCAAAAAAAAAAAAAAAAAAGAAAGCCAGCCGGAAAAGCACAGTCTTCCACAGAACTTAGCAGCATCCTCCCCAACCTGCTGGCAAAGTAAAGACTCCCCTTATTCCCAGGCGGCCATTTACAGGAGTCAGGCCCCAGCCTAACCACACTGTTGAAAGCCTGATGGAGTCATCTCAAAGCAGACCCCAGCAGAAGGAGAACTGCTCAGTAGCTAATGAGCCATCCTGAAAGAACAGAAGCAGGAGCAGGGAAAACTCCCTCCCTGGTTAATGAGAGGAGAGGGACGACAAGCTCAATGGGAATTTGATGAGGATTTTTCCCTTGGGGGATGAAGGGTTGCATTAATTCATCCCTTATGTCCTCAACTCCCTTGGCTTCTTAATCTGCTTATCCCAGTAAAATCAGGCTAGAACAAAACATCTCCTAGGCTGCCCTAAAACAGGAAAAAGTTCACAAAAGCCCCTTTCCTGACCTCCCACATAAAGTTAGATGGTCTCCCCTCTGTGATTGCAAAGTGCCTACAATGCCTCTACTGTAACATTATATTGAAATTTGTTGTTTCCATGTCTGACTCCCCTATGAGATGAGGTGTTGCTTCTCATGGGAAAAGCGTGGGATCTGGAGTGTGGAGTATGGACCCCCGGGTTGATACCTTCCACAAGGAACTAGCTGTGCAGACTTCTCTGATTTTCGGTCTCACATCCCTAAAGCAGACAACTGCCACTTTATAGTTGCTATAAATATAAAACAGTGTGGTTCTCAGCCTAACTGCAAAGTAGGCCCCACCCTTAAGATTCTAATTTAATTGGCCTGGGTATGGCCTGAGTGTCAAGATTTTTAACAGCTCTCCAGGTGATCCTTTGTGTTCAGTGAGGGTTAAAAATCACCCATGTAAAGGAAAGAAACTAAACCCCATCACTCCTGGGTTCTTCATCTCTCCAGGGTCCCATCAATGCTTTTCCCATAGAGAGAAGGGTAGGAGCCCTGGCTAAACATTTGACCTGGACCTTGCAAAAACCAAAAATCAGAAAGCAAAGTTGGAACTTCAAAGTTCCTATTATTCCTCGTGTCACTGGGTGGAGATTTGAACACAGTGGAGGTTTGATTAAGCAAAACCACAGTGGTTTCCTACTTCTGGACAACAAAGCACCATAATGGTTTGGAAGGTGATGACTGCAAAAAAGGAAAATAAAATGACTCCGGACAATAATGGAAGATGAACTGGGGAGCTGTCCTATGACTGTTCCAAAGGATGGAATTCAGCAGATCCAGAAAACCCAGCCAAGAGAGGCAAGAAGGGAATAGTCATCAAACCAAGACGGGATGAAAGGGGGTGGCAGGAGGTTGGAACCTAAGAGGACCCAGCAAAAAGAAACTTCCTGTGTATCAGGAATGACCAGTGCATGTTTAGAATCAGTAACTGAGGTTGGACATTTGACTTAGAGTTGATGCCCGTGCAGTGTGCAATTGCCATTCGCATCATTCTCCTCCAAACTGTCACTTCAAGTCCCGTATCCAGCCAACGTGGATTGTTGGTGTCTTGGAGGAATTAAAGGTTACAGGTGTTCATGCCTTGGGTGAGGAGGTAAACAGGTCAATTCCCTCATTCTGAAACCAGAGGGGTGGTACCAGCAGAGCATCAAGGGAAGAAGGTGGTTCTGGGGTTCTAGGAGGTGACCGCCCACAATGTCAGTGGAGGTCCAGGGTGGAGATGAAGGTGAGGTGAGGAGAAAGTGGCAGCAGAGAAGTGGGCTACATCAGTAACTGGACAAAGAAAGGAAGGAGGCCATTCATTCATTCTCTCCACGAATATTTTTGAGCATTTACTGTAGGTTAGATAGTCACTCTGCTAAGTACTCAGGATGTATCAGTAAGCAGAATAAAGATTCTAACTCTTATGGACCTTACATTTCAGAGGCGGCAGACAGAGAATAAATAATACTTAAAATAAGTAAATTATATGGTAGGTGAGAAGGGGATAGTGCTACGGAAAAACAGTCAAAATAGACTAAAGGAAGAGGGATCAACCATGTCATGATGGGCAAAAGGGTCAGGCAGTTTGCAATGTTAAATAGGGTCACGAGGCTAGGCTTTGTAGAGATGGTGCGATGTGAGAAAAGGATTGGAAGGAGGTGAGGGAGGCCAGCTGGTGGCTGGGGACCAAGCCAGAGAGGAGAGCACACAGAGTTCCTCGGGTGGCATGGGCTGGGCATGTCTGGAGAACACAAGGAGTTGAGTGTGCCCAGAGCACAGTGGGCGAGGAGAGCGCCCACCCCCATTTTCACCTAAATGGATATGAGAATCGTAGCTCTTAGCAATGAGATGAAGCTAGGTTTTTCTGTTACGTGGGGGAAGAAAAGCTATTTCAGCTGAGATACGCATTATTTGAGAATTAAGTGAAACAATATATGTAGAGTACTCAGCACATAGCTGCTTCTCAGTGTATGTCAATTTTCTTCTCTTCATATATTTCACATTGTTAAAAATTTGAGTTGGGGTTCAGTGCCCACACTGCTTCTTTTTAAGTGTTCTAACAATGGATAATACTCAGGAAAAAAGTTGACAGGAACGGAAACAAGAACAAACAATAGCTTTGGACCCAAAGTTGGATTGGAGACTAGGGCTGAGTGGAGTCTTCCACTCATACTCCAAATCTCGACCTTGGGAACTCCCTGCGGGGCCCAGAAGCTGCTTCCCCAGGGCAGGCTCCAAGCTCACTTCCCCACGGAGGCAGCTGCAGGAGGTCCTCACACCCAAGTCACCAACTGACAACGAGGGAAAAGATAGTGAGAAACAGGTTTATAACATCTTTCAATGCAACGTCCAAGTCTACCAGTAAATGTGGTCCAGTTTATATCCTAGTCTCTGAACATTCATATTTTTTACTCCCCCTCCAATGCGAGGGGAGTGCTGGGGACTGGGGAGTGCTGGGGATTGGAGAGAGTGGCTGGGCAAGTTACATGTGCCAAAGGCAAGAATGCGGTGGGCGAGGTCAAGAATGACCTACCACTGTTCATCTCCTACGGCTCAACTAACACGTAGTCCGGAAACCTAAGGGACAGGCATTTCAGTCCTAAACACTTTGGGTCCCAGTTCCAAAAATGGGCTCTGGAAAAAGGAGTGGAACAGGTTTTAAAGAGTGGGAGTGAATGAATGTTTCCTTCTCTCCCTCCTCCATTCCTTCCTTCCATTCTTTCTCTCATTTTCTTTTTGTTTTTTTGGCTTGTTTATTTTAAGCTTGAGATGTATCTGGTACTGTAGGTGGAGACAGTGTTTAGGTAGCTGTACGTATAAGACTGAAATTCAGAGCAGAGCTCCTGGCTGGAGATATATATTTGTATATTTGGAACATATACCAAAAAAACAGAGAAGGATACAACAAACATGAATTACAGAGTTAACAAATGCTAATCATTCTCACACGTGAAAATGCAGAAAAATTCAAGGTCCCATTCATCGATTTGACTCAGTCGTTGTTTGAGAGTCCTCCGGCTTTATCCATGTTTGTAGGTAAAGTCATGATCACCGCAACCTCACTCACTCTCTTTCTTCCTCTTTGTGCTTCCCACTGCCCCTCACCAAGGAACAATATTAGGAATAAATTACAAACAATGTTTTTGTATCAAGAAACACATTTCTGGAGAAAGACTTAAGAGTGCCAAGAAATGGAGTGGTAATTTCTGCCATGTGCCTACTGGTCTAAAAAACACTTACTTGCTTTGTAAGAACAAGGAAATTGGGACAAAATCCTTGTTTTGAAAAAGGGCAGACATTTACCCAATTTGAGAGGCAGGAGATGTTTCAGGAGGAAGATAAGCAGGGCTATGACTTGGCAGATAGCGTGTGAAACATACATGAGTGGTAGCGTGAATCTTTCATGGCAGCCCCGGCTGGAGTGGGAAGTGAGGTGCCGAAGGCTAAGAACCAATGCATCTATCTTAAAAGAGAGCTGAGAGGAACGTGGACAGAGAAGGAGGCAGGAGGACGGGGCTAGTCAACTGGCCTCTGACCTCGAGAGAACGCAAGAGGGAGGAGATATGGGGATATATGTATATGTATAGCTGATTCACTTTGTTATACAGCAGAAACTAACACACCATTGTAAAGCAATTATACTCCAATAAAGATGTTAAAAAAAAAAAAGAACAGACCATCCAGTCATTCAAGTCAGACTCTTAACTGCGCTCTCTCCACAAACATTACGAAGGCTGAGTTGGAAGAATGTTTCCTCCCAGGCTGAGGCAGTTCTGCAGGTGTAGTAGAAAGGAAAGGGCACATACCTCGGAGCGAGATGCCCTACGTCTGACTCATGGCCTGGCCTCACTACCCGTGTGAACCTGGTGAAGAATTTTAACCTCTGAGCCCCATTCAGTTTATCAAAGCACAGAGATCTTCATTTAAGGAGCAACACACACTGTTTCTAGCCCAAATTCTTGCCAGAAAATGTAACATTAAACTTTCTACCTTCTAATTCTTTTCAAAATCCTATTAACAAGAAATATTTATGGATAATTACCCAGGATAATTATATCCTGGGTATATATATAAATATATATATATTTATGGATAATTATGTAGTTCATTCATCCCTGTGGATTGACGGTTGGAAGCTTTTTCATGAAGGGCCAGATAGTAAATATTTTACGTTTTGCAGACCATTTGGTTTTGCACATCTCTGCTGCAGATACGCAACTCTGCCGCTGGAACTAGAAAGCAGCCATAAGTGACAAGTGAACAAATGCGTGTGGCCACAGCTGGTCCTTTCCTGCCTCAGAAATAACATTTTATTGCCCAGGAAGATTGAGTTTTACAATTCTGCTTCTAGTAATGGTGAACTAGCTCACATTGGACCAATCCTCCCATAGATAATAAGTATATCCTCTGGAGGATAGCTAGCTAGGTAGCTAGCTAGGTAGCTAGCTAGATCTTGATGATATAGACATAAACACAGACATAGACACAAGCAAAACATACATAAGACAACTACCTGCAGGTACAGGAGAACGACCAAAATCAGGCAGAAACTAGACAGGAGGTTACACGTGGAAAAAGAGAATGACCCTGGATGAGCTTCACGTTCTTATGCCTTTTTACCTCCAAGCAGACCCCGTCAGTTCCTCATTTGATGCCTGAACATTCAGCTTCCTCCCTGATCCTCTCTCAGGATCTAAATCCCTCAAGTATGCCAGTAGGAGGCACCTGGTCCAGTTATTGCGTTGCTGCCTGAGCCATGCTGGTCCAGAGGAGATCTGAGGTCTTGCTGCTTTCCAGGAATTTACCTTGGGTATGGGGCACAGGTCATCCCCGCTCTCAGGTTCCCCACCCCTACTGGAATCGGTGTCATTCTTGGGACTGGAGTACAGGCTAAGTTGCTGTAGCAACAGCAACAACAAAAATCCAAAGCCACCATGCGTACACAATGGAAGATTTTTCCCTCTCCCCTAAAGACTAGGAAGGTCATGGCCCAGGGCTGGTAGTGTAACTCGGCCATTTTCAACTCAGCTGGTCCAACCACAGCATTTTGCAGAGAAGGAAATCCAGGCTCAGAGAAGCAAAAGGACTTGTCCAAGGTGACACCACTCTAGGTGACAGAGCCAGCTTGGGCCTCCTTCCTTCCAGGAATGTGCTCCTCCCGCCCTGCCGTGCTGGCATTGTCTTTCCCTCATTTCAGATGTTCTGGTGCACGTTCCAATTTAATGGTTAACCAGGCATCTCTCTGCCTTAGAGCCCCTAGGGCCCCAGTTCCATGCAGCCACCTGGCAGAGAGGCCCAGGAAGACTTGAGCCAGAGGGAGAGGGAGTGTCGGACTAATGGCTCCTCCAGCCGGGGTCGATCTCTGCATCCTCCTCAATGCCTACCATAAACGTAATGACCATGGATCCCAGGGGGGTAGCAGGCAGAGGGAGGACACAACCGGTGTGAGGAAGGTGGCCCGAAGACCTGAAGTGAAACAAGCAGGTGGCCTTAGAATGTCTCTCACTCACTGAGCATTAAGACCATTTACATTAGTCTTTTCTTACGACCCAGAATCCCAAGACAAAGTTTGAGGGAGAGGCTCTTCTACCCCTTTCCCAACACACCTGCCCCCCTTTCCATGCTTCCTCCAAACCCCTTCCTAACAATCTCCACTCTCAACAAGAGCCCAAGATCTCCACTGCACCGTGAATTACAGTAGTGTGTATGTGTTCATGCATGTGTGTGTGCATGTATGTACACATGTATGAGTGTTAATGGATGTGTGTGTGTGCATGCCTTGGGTGTGTGCATGCCTCTGTGTGTGTGTGTGTGTGTGTATGGTTTAGCAAAGTCTACCCCTCCCCTGGGCATGCAGAGCTCAGGGAGAAGGGAGTCAATTTGCACAACATATCCAGATGCCTCCAGAGAGATTAAACAAGAACGCTATTCCTTCTTTCCAAAATTCAAAACTAAGGAAATCAGTTCAATAGATTCAATTAATCCAGACCCAGAACCATGGAAGGAAAAATCAGCCCCTGGAAAGAAAAAATTGCCCTGAAGGTCAAAGAATTCTGGACGCACACACAGATGCTGGCTGTAAGTTAGCAGGAGGGATGAGGGTGTGCACTAGTGCCTAGAGCCAAAAGTTTATCTTTTATTTGAGCTAGTTTGAATTGGTCTTCCATGGCTCGCATCAGGAAGAATTCTGACCAAATCATCTCTTTACAAAACACCAGCGAGTGAACAGGATTGTTGATTTTATTTCACAGGTGCAGGAACAAAAGTGCAGAAAAGTGATTACCTATCCCTAAGACACACTGCAAGAACTGTCCTCAAACATATACCACACTGACCTCATGCTCTGCACTTCAAAGCTTCCTATGCGCTTCTGGCTGGACTGTGCTTTTTCTCCCCAGCTCCCAATTCATGTATTTTTTCCAGAATCTGGTGGAGGACACACCCCCTTTCTTCTCCCGCCACTGATACGTCCATGTCCCACCTGGCCAGAACCCACTGGGTGAAAAAAAGTAGCTGAAAATACCATGTTTGAAGGTGGTCCTGTCGGGGATTACTTCCACGGAATATTAATAGGTGTTACACAAAAGCAGTTTCTGGAATCAATTAGTTTGGGAAATTCTGAGTTAAACAAAATTAAACAGTTCAGAGAGTGGATTTTGGCATCAGACTACTGAACCAGGTTTGAGTCCTAGCTTGGCTTTTATTAGCTTTGTGACTCGGTGCAAACTATTTAGGCTTTTTGTGACTCGGTTTCTTTATCCACACAATAGAAATGATATTGCTACCTGCCCGTGTGAGTCAGGGTTCAGTGCAGGAAACATTGCAAGCATTCTGGGTGGAAAAGGGTTCAATAGAGGAAATTAGGTGCTTACAAAAAGCCCGGGAAAGACTGGAGGAGGAAATTCTAGGCTGGACCTCTAGGAATGATGTCCAGAAAAAAAGAAAATAGAACTAACTGTGCCTCTGTCATGATCAGAAATGGGAGGAATCATAGGGCCATGCTTGAAATACCATGGTAGGTACCATTCAGGGTTCAGGAAGCCACCACTGCCATTGCTGGACTGGCCTGACCATCAAAAAGTCAGTCCAGTCACTGTCACCACCACAACTGCCTCTCTGTACCCAAAGGCAGCAGCTGGACACTGGTCCCCATGACCACGCCCACTGGACACTAATAATAGCCAACCCACAAGGAACTGGCTCCATCTTCACTTCCTCCTTCCCCATTTCACCACAGAGCATCTTGCTAGTGCAACTCTTTTCTCAGCTGGAATCCCATGTGTAAGAGAGTGTGGACCATGCCATTTCAGGGTCCCAACCTCTGCATTTCAGGAAGATACACAAGATGGAGGGGACAGCAGTGCCAGGTGCCAAATGACTATGTCCAGCTCTCCATGCCATGGGTCATCGTGAGATTAAATGAGGTAATATGTGCAATGCACTTCGAACAGTGCTTGGAACATAGAACCACAAATGGCCGTTATTGTGTTGCTATTGATCTGCTGCAGGACTTCTCTGAGCCTTTACTACGCTGGCGTATAAGTTTTTCCTCCCTGACTGTAAGAATCGTAAGACTATGTCTTCTATTTTGTTTTCCCAGCCAAGAGAAAACATTTAGATTCAATTATAGCACTTATATATACCCTATGCCTTTCACCTTTGTATTATTTTTACCTCTCTTTGAAACTTTTTACCTTTATTTTTATTTGGTCCCTTTTAATTCTTCTTTATGCCTTAGCTTATAGTAAATATGTCCTGGAAAGGTGCTTAAAATTCTTTATGGTATGCAGCCTGGTATAAATAAACACATTTACTAAGTGAGTTGATAAATCACTCGGGCTTCAAGGGCATGACTTTTTTTTTTTTTTTCTTTTTTTTTTTGCGGTACGTGGGCTTCTCACTGTTGTGGCCTCTCCCGTTGCGGAGCACAGGCTCCGAACGCGCAGGCTCAGCGGCCATGGCTCATGGGCCAAGCAGCTCCGCGGCACGTGGGATCTTCCCGGACCGGGGCACGAACCCACGTCCCCTGCATCGGCAGGAGGACTCTCAACCACTACGCCACCAGGGAAGCCCAAGGGCATGACTTTTAATGATGGAAATCGAGTATAAAGGTGATATTTTGGGTGGAGTTCCTTCCCTAAGTCGCTCAAATAATACCACATGGTTTCCCATGGGCTTGGCCTCAGATCAGCTCTGAATCGGCCTCTAAATGTGGGAGAAGGAGCCACTGTGAAAATAAGACAGTTTCCTAATGTTGCCCCCAGCATCTCTTACAGAGCCCTGTCTTTAGTTTTGTGGGCCCCTCTTTTCCTTGTCAGGCAGAGAAAGTCTTTATTTGTGCTTTGACTTTGGTGAAAAACCTTAGGGGCTTTTCCTGAGCTAGCAAAATGGAAGAGTTCTTGCTTTTAGATGATCAAAACTTGTCAGGCGAGACCAAAACTCGTGCCTGGCCGGTGCTCCGGACAGCTGCGGGTTTTGATGTGCTCTCGGCTGCCTTCCACGGTCCCAACCCTCACAGCAGGCGAGAACATTCTGAAAACCCTTCAAAGCACCAGCACTCCCTGTGTTTTCCTCAAGGTGACATTTCTGCAGACTGAGCCGGAAGAGGAAACAGGGGAGTCCATGCCTGCTTGTCCAACGCAGAGTCTCATTTCAGATCCCTCTATCATCAGATTCCTCCACGCACTTACTCATTCTTTCAGCTCTGGGGCTCCATCTTAGTTTAAAACTTTGCAGCCTGCATACACCCCACCTCTATTTTCTGTACTGTAATTTTTTTCCTCTTTATAAATAATGATAATAAATACATAATAATGTAAATTTGTATTCTGGATCTTGTATTATAGGTAAAGTACTAGGTCCCAGAGTAAGAGTAATCCATTTATATGTGAGGATCTATTCAAGGAGGCAACAGGCCACACTTCTTAGCACGATGCTAAGTAGTTTTCAGTGAGAATTGCTCCGCACGTACTAAATACTTTAGATTTCTTGCCTAATGCTGGCAAGAATGCAGCGAGGCGTGGTCATGGTCATGCTCCAGATGAGGAAACTGAGGCTCCATGACGGTTAAAGAACTGTCCCAAGGTCAACAATCTGATTAAAGGTCAGGTCGATCTGGCTTTATTGCGATCTCAGGCATTTCTACCTAAGTGGTGTGGTATCATTGGCTGCGGGCATTTTTATCTGGACCCTATAGAGGAGAAAAGCCTTCCTCAAAAAGTTTACAATTGAGTTGAAATCCAGAAGAGTAAAACACAAACTAAGATACTAAACAGATCGTAGCAGAGAAAAACCCAGGTGGCAAATGGGCTTGAGAGGATGCATCACATGGGGAGAGGGTCCCATGTAAAGGCCCCCAGAGGACGCCAGAAAGAACTTTCCAACCAGTCAGATACTCAGGTCTCCTTCTGCCATGCCTACCCTCATGTAAAGGGCAGCAGGCAATTACGGCAAAAAAAGTAGGTGGAAGTCAGACTTTGGGGCTCTCAAATGAGACCCTGAGAAGGTAGGATTTTGGACAAAGTGGATTCACAGAAGGTCTTCGAGTGAGAGGGGCCGGAACTGATGCAATAGAAGCCAGAAGATACCTCATGATTATGATTATGTCATGATTACGCTGATGCAGGTTTAAGGCCAGAATTAGGGAGGAAGCCCATTTAATGAAATGTTCCAATTAGCTAAGTCAAAGAAGAAACTGACCAATTTTTTGCTTCTAACTGCAAAAAGCATGGTCTTTGACTGGAACTCGTGAGACGATATTGCCCTCCATGTATGGATTTATAACAAAGATGGGTCCCCTCGTAGAACTTGCCTCCATCCCCCAAGATTAGGTTAAGTTCTCCTCCTCCAAAATCCTGCAGCTCTTAAAAAGTGGAGCTAATATATCTTCCCCAAGAATTGTATGAGGAAAATATTATGTTATCTTGCATTGAAGATAAGCTTTGTGAGCTTTCCTCCTTTTATCTTTCATTAGCAAAGGAGGATTTCCAAGAATTTCATAAATAATTGCATACGTGCTCTCATAGGTCATTTAGATGTGTTTCCTCCCCCAATCAGTCACTTCTCTTTCCTGAAGCTTGTCTTTCTTCCAACACAGCTTCACTTTTAAAAGGTGTTTCACTCCAGTATTCATTTCATTTCTATGATAAAAAGCACAAAAATTTAGGGTCTGAATTACCCCTGCACAGTGGAACCCCAGCCTAGTGGGACAGGGCATGAGAGGGGGAATGGAGGTGAGTCACCTCCCAAGCCATGAAAATGAATTGAAATCTGACTTCACTTGGGAGTTGTCTGTTAACGGGTTTAATCTTCCCAGAAAACCCTGATGCGCTGTGCTATGGTTTGGTTTCTGTGATCGTCCCTGTGCACTCTTCTTCTTCTTACAGTTTACAAAGATGTATACTGGGAGCTAGATGAGGGTGGGACCTTGCCTGGGTTGCTCACTGCTGTATCCCACGCACAGGACAGTGCTCGGCATTAGACAATGCCCAATAAATAGATGTTGAGTGAATGAATGCGAGAGGATGAGTGGGGTCAGGAAGGAAATATTTTACTTAGCCATATCTAACTGGGAGTCTTACTAATTCTCTTGCATTTGGGTTTGGGAAGGTAGTGTAGGGAAGTAGGGGCAGTACCAGGATTGCAGCATGAAGAGTGCATTCTCTGTGTGCACACACTCCTGTGTGCAGAAACATGCATGGATATCAGATTAATTTCACTGTTTAACAAGCTGCACTGAGACCATTTCATGGTATGGTTTAAATAAAACCCACAGGCAGTGCCTGGTATGGAGTCAAGCCTAAGTGAATGTCAACAAACTAAGTTAAGGTAATTGGATGAGTTTGATTTTAGTTAAGGTAATTGGATGATTTTTTTTTGTATTTTTATCTTCCTATGTTGTTGAATTCCTACATGATCCCTTATGAATTTTAAATGAAATAGATGGTTCCCACTGACAACTGCAGTCGAGATTTTGGTGCCCAAAGAAGGTAAACTAGGCCCCTTCCTGATTGTTATGGAGTGAATGTTTGTGTCCTCCCAAAATTCCTATGTTAGACCCCCAGTGTGATAATATGTGGAAGCGGGGACTTTGGGAGGGAACTGTGTTTAGATGGGTCATGAGGGTGGGGCCCTCACGTTGGGATTAGTGTCCTTATAAGAAGAGGAAGAGTCTAGTCCTCTCTTTCTCTCTATCAGGTGAGGAGGAAGGTGGCCATCGCAAGCCAAGAGGGCTCTCATCAAACACTGAATCTGCCAGCACCTGGACCTTGGACTTCCAGCCTCCAGATGTGGAAGAAACAAACTGTCTATTGTTTAAGCCACTTGAGCTGTGGTATTTTGTTATAGCAGCCTGAGCTGACCAAGGCACTAACCATGGACTTAATAAAGGTATGAAATGCACTCAGCTTCATTGGTCATCAGGAGATTCAAATTAGAATTACAGTGTGATACCACTACTACCCATAAGAATGTCTAAAACTGAAAACGACAGAAAACAGCAAAAGTTGGGAAGGTAGTCAAGCAATAGGAATGGTTATGCACTGCTGGTGGGAATACATTATTCCGGCCACTTTGGACATCAGTCTGGCAGCACCTACTAAAGGTGAATATATGCACACCCCCTGAGCCAGCAACTCCAGAAATGCGCACATATTTTTACCCAAAGAAATATTGAAACACTCATAGTAGCACTATTTGTAACAGCCATACGCTGGAAACAACCCAAATGCTCACCGGTGTAGAATGGATAAATTGTGGCATATTCATGGAATAAAATACTACCAGCAATGAGAATGAACAACCCACAACTACATAGAAGAAACACACAAACACACACTGTTGAGCAAATGGGACTCTCTTATTCTGTGTTCCTAAAGCAGAAACACTAATTTAGGCTGTTAGAAATAAGGACAGTAGGGCACCAGAGGCTTCCCTGTGCTCGTACGTTCAGTTTCCTGATCTGGGTGCTAGTTAACATAAGTATATTCAGGTTGCAAAACTTCCAGCTTGCACACTTATGATACATGGCTTTTTCTGTAGGTATATATAGTATACTTCAGTGAAACACTTTTTAAAAGGACATATTTCTGTCTGGAGCAAAATCATTCTGAAAACAATTGGCTCATTGATAATAAGCTGAAATAGATTTCACTGGCCAACAGGTGCATTCTACAGACCAGCTCTGTGCCCCAGCTAGGTTGTTCCACCTTTGTATCTCAGCTTCTCCATGGACACAATATCTAAAAATGTCTATAATTGCTCCTTGAAAAAGCCAAAAGGACAGTTAGTTATTAGAGGAGGAGGATGAATATTAAATAAAAGTAATATTCAGAAAGGAAACAGTGTAATTTCAATTTGAAATATTTCCTCCTGGGGGGTCTCCAGGGGCTTGTAAAGTTGAGAACCTCCCCTTAATGCCCTCGAATTTCCCCCTCCTTTACTTCATCTGGTGACCTCTGCTCTTGGCATGCAGGGCCTAGAAGGTGTATCTATCTCTATTCTTCTTGATTCCTTGATCTCACTCCAGCTGAATTCTTAGCCTTTTACTGACGGCTATTCCAACCCCTTAATTTTCTTCCCTTCCCCTCAATCAATCCATTAGTTCTCTCATGAATGCTTCTGCTCATGAATATTTCTCCTCACCTATAGGACCTCTGAAGGCTGGAAGTGAACAGCGTTCTCGCCAGCAATTAGCCTCTTGAGGTTTCTAGGACTTTGAATCAATTAACTCCACAAGGTGGAGAGGGCTCAAACTTTGCATCACTCATCCTTGGGAGGTTTCCAGAACTCCTCATCCATGAATCCCAGGAGTTTCCAAATCACCGTCCTGTTGGGGCCTGCCCATATTGTTTTAGTTGAACAAAAACGGGCTGGCATTTCAGACCATCTTTTCGCTCCCTGAACCACCCAAGAATGTTACCTTGCGTATTTTAAAGACACGCATTCGTTCAAATGAACCTATTTACAAAACAAAAATAGAGTCACAGATGTAGAAAACAAACTTGTGGTTAGAAGGGGGAAAAGAGGTGGGGGGTAAATTGGGGGATTGGGATCGACATATACACACTACTATATATAAAATAGGTAACTAATAAGAACCTACTGTATAGCACAGGGAACTCTACTCAGTGCTCTGTAATGACCTCTATGGGAATAGAATCTAAAAAAGAGTGGATATATGTATATGTATAACTGACTCACTTTACTATACAGCAGAAACTAACACAACATTGTAAATCAATTATACTCCAGTAAAAATTAATTAAAAAATAAATAAAGACACACATTTGGGCGGTGTCCACTACAGTCTGTATAAATGAAGGTACATGCATAAAAAGAAACGAAACTGAGCTATCTGTAGTGAGGTGGATGGACCTAGAGACTGTCATACAGAGTGAAGTAAGTCAGAAAGAGAAAAACAAATACCGTATGCTAACACATATATATGGAATCTAAAAACAAAACAGTTCTGAAGAACCTAGGGGCAGGACAGAAATAAAGACGCAGACGTCAAGAATGGACTCGAGGACACAGGGAGGGGGAAGAGTCAGCTGGGACGAAGTGAGAGAGTGGCATGGACATATATACACTACCAAATGTAAAATAGATAGCTAGTGGGAAGCAGCTGCATAGCACAGGGAGATCAGCTCGGTGCTTTATGTCCACCTAGAGGGGTGGGATAGGGAGGGTGGGAGGGAGACGCAAGACGGAGGAGATATGGGGATATATGTATATGTATAACTGATTCACTTTGTGATACAGCAGACACTAACACACCATTGTAAAGCAATTATATTCCAATAAAGATGTTAAAATAAATAAATAAATGAAGACACACACATTCAGGCAGTGCCCACAGCAGTCTGTGTAAAAGAAGGCACAGGCATTCACTCATGCTTGTATTCATCCATTCATTCACTCAGGTCTTCTCCACTGGGCTGTAGATCCCACAGGAGCAAGGACCACCTCCCTCTCATCGCTGAGTCTGCTTTGCAGGGTCCATAGCAGGTGCCCCCTAAACTCCGAGGAAGGAGGAACAGAAGTGATTGCACTGAGGGTCCTGCAGCCGGAGCCTCTCCCCTCTGGATTTCCCTCCTTTCACTGAGTCACTCGGGTGCAGCCACCCAATCGTAATGTGATTATGCTGCAATCTTTAGGCCATGGGAGAGAGAAAAAGAATAATGAATCGACGACTTTAACAGACTTCTCAGCATCCACCCAACTCACTCATTAGTGAGAGAAGCAGACCCTGTAAGTGAGGTACCACTCCCAGAACCCAGAGCCCTGCCGACAAGAAGATCCCAGAGCATTCGCCATGAAGAGGTGGCCAAAGCTGGTAAAGGCGGGGCTTCTGGAAGCCAAATGGCACAAGAGATGCCCAGGATGACTGTCCTGCCCTCCAGGGGCTCAAGGAAACCAGAGAAGGCATGTGCCTGCCCACTGTCCCTCAGGGACCTTCCCGGAGCCAGTTGCTGCCAGAAGAGGCAGCTGGAGCAGAGATCTGGAAGGACTGGTGGGGGGATATAGGGCAGGGAGAAGGATAACACGAAGATGAGACAGCAGTGTAAAGGCCAGAGCTGTGAGCAAATCTTTTTGTTTCTCTTTTGCCGGGGTTGTTCCTATTAAGAATACGTGTCACTAGTAAGTCTAAAGTCATTTTGAAGACTTACTGAGCCTTTCATATGAACAGCTAAGCGTGGAATAAGTGCCCCCAGATTTTGATTCTCTTTTCCTTTATTGTGTCGTCTTCACACAAACTAACCCTGGGAGCAAGGATCCACACCCCCAACTTTATGTCTCACTTTATATTATGCTTAATTCTGTGAGCCCCTCACCGTGTCTTGTCCCTGGAGTCCTTCACGTCCAGTGGGAACGGTCACAGCTGCTGTGCCTACCCAGGTGATAATACACATAAGGACACTGCTGTCTGCTGTGTCTCTGTGCCAACATCAGATTCCTAAAATTATCTTATAAGGTGGGCATGGCTATTCCTGAATGAAGAAAACTTCTATTCACGGATGAAGACACCAAAGCTCATAAAAGTTAGAAAATGACTAAGGCCCCAGCTTGTGTAACTTCATGGGGATTTTTAAAAAACCAGCTCCTTATTAACATATATGCACTACTATATATAAAGCAGGTAAACACCAAGGACCTAGTAGGTAGCGCAGGCAACTATACTCAGTATCTTGTAATAACCTATGATGAAAAAGAATCTGAAAATGAATATGTATAATGTATGTATAACTGAATCACTTTGCTGTGCACTTGAAGCTAACACAACATTGTAAATTAACTATACTTCAATTTTTTGCGCAGGCTCAGCGGCCATGGCTCACGAGCCCAGCTGCTCCGCGGCATGTGGGATCCTCCCGGACCGGGGCACGAACCCGCATCCCCTGCATCGGCAGGTGGACTCTTAACCACTGTGCCACCGGGGAAGCCCCTATACTTCAATTTTTAAAAAATACTAAAAAAAAGAAAAGAAATCAGGTCCTTAAAGTACCTCTACAAGTTCCAATTCCTATAAGATGAAGCCAAAGCTTGTGAGCATGAACCTCAACCCCCTAGCTTCTATCCACCTTCCAGCATTTTCAGTTCACGTTGCCCACTGCTTGCCCGAATCCTGTTTACCCTATTATCTTGTCACTGAATCTCTTTCCCTCCCTAAACTTACCCCTGCACTTTTGCGTTGCTGGGTGTTTTTTTTTTTTTTCTAATGAGGTATTTCTATCCGGAATGTCTAGTCTTACTTTCAACTTCTCACTTTTCAAGGCCTAGACATCAATGAGAGCAATGCTTCTGAAAGTGTGATCTACCTAAATTCACCTGGGGTGCTTCCTAAGCGTGAAGGTTCTAAGGTTGCTCTCCTGACTTAATTATTCATATTTTTGGAAGTGAGGTTTGGGAATCTGTGTTGTTAATTGTTAATACAGCCCCCAGGTGACTATTAAGTTCAACACAATTAGGAACCTGACTTCCATAAACTCTAAGTTCCAAGGGGACGTGCTCCCTCCCACACTTATGTCTGGCGTGGAGGCTGACCTGGAGAAGACCCTGAATACTGGGGAAACCATTACATTGAGGTGCCAGAGTTCATTAGGCAAAAATGGGCTTAAGTGCAATTGTCAGGTGGATAGAAGGATGGGTCATGGTTGTGTAAGTGGCAGTAACTGCCCAATACTGCTACCTCTTTGTCTAAGAATGTGTCACTGACACTCCATGCCCAAGTGGCAATAACCATGCCTTCTCGTGCTCCCAACACATCCTTGATTACATCACGGGAGCTGTCTGCTTCCTGAAGTGGTCTTTGAGCTCATGGAAGACATAGAACGTGTGCCTTATTCTTCTCTTAATCCCAACACTTAACAGAGGTCCCGGCTCAGAGTTATTGCTCAGTAAAGTTCAGTGAACTAAAACAGTGATTAATAAACTATTAACTGAACAGATGAGCAAGGAGGACCAGACACAGGCAGTTAGATGGGAACAAGAATCTGGAGATCTGTAGTTTCCTGCATTTGGCAAAACGAAAGCACCTCTTTTTCTGCCCAGTACTCAGGGCTGGGAACAGCGGGAGCTGCCATATGGGGAAAGGAGGACAGGAAAGAACAGATTTAAGAGGGTGGTGTCCCTAACGTGCTGGCAGCGGGTGCTGTTGGTGACGTTCAGCTCTGCACGCCAGCCCCAGCAGGGGGGTCGTACGCTGAAGAAGTGGAATCCAAGGGCTTCAGAAGGCAGGATGTTGTAATGGAAAAAGAGGGCATGAACTTTGGAATCATAAAGACCTGGGAGAGAATTCCAGCTACTCTGCTCACCAGCTCTGTGCTTTCTCGTCTGTAAAAATAAGCCCAAGACAGAGAAGAGGACAGGAAAAGGGATGGAGAAAGATACATCCTGATAATGTCTGATATCCTGGAGCCAGCTGTGAAGTTCCCTGTTGGCTAATGCTCATTTGGATTGGTTTTCTGCCACTTTCAACAAAGACTCCTGAATAATAAGCCACACTGGGGGTTGGTTCAGAATCAAGATTATTAGAGAGTAAGTACAAGCCACCTGTCCCGGGACTGTCTTCAACACCTGGACAAGCGCTGTTGCTTCCAGGTAATCTTTGTCCCTGATCCTATTCATGGAGGTGGAGAAAGGTCAGATAGATTTTAAAGACCATGGACAACAGACACCAGCAGGTGACAGGGGTGTATCAAAGACACTGCCTGAGCCATGAGAAATCTAGACAATTTCTAAGCATTTCTATAGTTCAAGTCTCAAGAGCAACTCTCAGAAAAGAAGTAATCGCAAAAGCATCATGCTGTCGAATCAGCAGCAGCACCTACCATTGATGGAGCTCTGATTTTCGATACAGGCAGGAAAAAAGGAGAGTCTGAATGGGATGCTCCTTTCTGGAGTTTACCCAGGGGGAATGTGGAAGGAAAAAGGGCTTCTGGCCAAGGAACCCAAATGGGCTCTTCTCCAGAATTCCATAAACCCTGGCTTCTTACCAAATCGGCACCATGAGACCCTGTATACAATTGACTGTAGCCTACACGTAAGTATTACTTGGGGAGCTTTGGAAAGCACTGATTCCTGGATACCCCTCCCTCCCCCAGGTGCAGTGGGTCTGGGATAAGACCAGGACATCAGGAGCTTTTAAATCTCCACCAAGAGATCCCAGTGCACAGCCAAGAACCACCAGACTTGAAAATAAGTTTCAGGAAAGCAAGAACTAAGTCTAGTTTATTCCAAACTCTATCACCAGCATCCAGCCAGTACTAAGCACTGAATCCTTAACACATATTTGTTGAATGAATGAATAAATGAATGAGTCAGCCCCCCTCTTCTGTGCTCACATAGCACCTGACTTTCGTCTCCATATCTTAGTACCCAGGGAAGTGCCTGCCTCATAGCTGGTGCCTATTAAATATTTTGCCACATGGATGAATAAATTTAAGTCTCACTTTCTTCATCTGTACAATGGGGATGTTCTTTGCTTCCATGCAGACAAGACAACTGATTATTTGTGAACTTCCAGCTCAGTGAGACACAAAGGATTTTCTACCTGTTGGCAGAAAGTTTGATATTATGAGAACAGCATGGTGCAAATCAGAAAACTTAGTCGGTACCAGAGCAGAGGCAGCAATAAATGACTCCTCTTTAGGTCAGATTTAAAAACCATCTGTTCGGGTTAATTTTTTTCTCTTGCTGTTCTTTATTGGTTTAGCTGTGCTAGCTGCTGCATTTTAACACACTTGTTTTTTAATCATTCAGCCCTCAGCAGGTCATAAAGAAGAAAAACAGGATCATTAAGGTGGTACATGGATCTGTTCTATTATCATAACCACAAGTCCTCTGTCCTTATAGAGGCAAGGAGCCAAAAGGGAAGGGCCAAGGAGACAAAACCCAGAAAATATCCACCATCTTTCTATCTTGCCCTTCTATCTTTGGCTCGGCCACTAGAGCATCTAGTCAGGTTACCATGGTTACTACTAATATAGATGATGGGCAGAGGGTCCTGAAGAATTGTCTGGAAGGTGTGCCTATATCTTCTGAAGTATCTCTAGACGAGTAAATGCCTCTGACCCACCTGAGCCTGTGTCCACAATGTATCTGAATGGAAAAAAAAAAAAAAAAAAAAGAAAAAGAAAGAAAAAACTGCCTCTTGGTCCTACTTTTCAAATTTAAGAATTTTTTTTTATCGCTGTCATACACACGCATGGTTTAAAATGTCAAAATCACTAGAAGACTTACAATCAAATCAGCAGCTGACTGCCCCATCTCTCCCTATCCTTAAAAGCAAGCAATTTTCACTTTTTTAGCTATACACTCTGCACGTCCCACCATATTAGATTTTTTACCTAAAATGCTAGCTAGTACTGTGATTCTTGATTTCTTGATTTTGGACATTATCTAAATCTATCATATAAAAAATGCAAGACAGCACCTTTAAGTCTCCCCTACACACACCCTCCACTTTTATTCTCCCTCTCTCCTATTATCAATGTTTTTTGTTAAATCCAGTGTTTCTTTTGATGATGTAAATATGTTCATGACTAAGCCAAGTCAAACTAAGAATGCAGTTTTTTTTCCCTTATACAGCTTTTAATTTTTCACAGGGGTAATTAATTGCTTCATTTTCAGTTGTTGGCATTGGGAATTTGCTTCGTTTTCCATGTTCCAAATTTTCTAACAAAGTTTTATAACCACTTTAAATAATATTTCTTCACAAACAAGCATGCCATAATCTCATTAATTAATTTATTTCCTGAACAGATACTTCTGAAGCCCTCACTGGCCTGCTTAAGTTTGTGTTGGTTGACCTTTCACTCACAGCACAGCTGCCACAAAAGGACTTCGCTTCAACTCACTTGGGTGTGGACCTTCTGTTTTGGATCCTATATCTTCTCTCTTGATTTGCTCCCTTCCTACAAAAAGCTAAATTGAAAGTAAAAATTTTGAGGATTTGCATGCCTGAAAATATCTTTATCCTAATCTCATGCTTAATTGGAAGAGCTAGAGAATTTTAGGTTAAAGACCTAAATTTGTTTTTAAACTTTTAGAATTTTATATTGGAGTATAGCCGATTAATAATGTCGTGACAGTTTCACGCGCACACCCAAGCGACTCAGCCATACATTACTTGTATCTGTTCTCCACCAAACTCCCCTCCCATCCAGGCTGCCACGTAACACTGAGCAGAGTTCCTTGTGCTATACAGTAGGTCCTTGTTGGTTTACAATTTTAAATGTAGCAGTGTGCACATGTCGATCCCAAACTCCCTGACTATCCCTCCCTCCCACCCCTTCCTCCCTCTCCCTTCTCCTTCCCTCTCTGTGCCCCTCCCCCTTCTATTTCCTCTCTCTCTCTATGTTGTGTGTGCTTTTAGGATCTTTTCTTTACGCTTTTCTGGAATTTCACATAAAATTCATATAAGTCCGTTCTGGATCTTCAGGTGGACCTTACAATTTGGAAACTTACGTTCTTCAGTCCTGGGGAATATTCTTATAGTATTTTTTAAAATTAAAATCTTAATTTTAGGATAATTGTAGATCCACATGCATTCATAAGAAAAGATACAGAGAGCAACGGTTTACCCACTTTCCTCCCATGGAAAACAGCTTGCAAAACTACAGGACACGGGTGGTGGTGGTGGGATGAATTGGGAGATTGGGATTGACATGTATACACCAATATATATAAAATAGATAACTAATAAGAACATGCTGTATAAAAAATAAATAAAATAAAATTTAAAAATTCAAAAAAACCACTACATAACAATATAATATTAACAATAATGCAGTAAAGTTCACCTCAGAGATCCTTCATGTGGCCCTTTTATAAGCCACACCCACTTCCCTCCCTCCCCCACTCCCTCCTTAACCACTGGTTGCCATTAATTTGTTCCCCATTTGTATGATTTTGTTTTTTCAAGAATTGTATGTAAATGGAATCATATGATGTGCAACCTTTTAAGATTTGCTTTTTTCACTCAGCATAATCCTCTGGAGATTCACTCAGGTTATTTCATGCAACAATATTTAGTTCCTTTTTATTGCTGAGCAGTATTCTATGGTATAAATGCACCACAGTTTAACCGTGTGTTCTGGCTCAACAATTTTCTTTCGGCACTTGATAAACATTGTGCCACTTCTTTTCTGGCATCTGCTGTTTATGATGAGAAATCCATTGTCATTTAAATGGTTTTCCACAACATGTAAGTTGCCAGTTTTCGCTGGCTGCTTTCACGATTTTTTTCACCTTTGTCTTTAATTTTAGAAGTTTAATTATGACGTGCTTTGATCTGGATTTCTTTGGGTTTATCCTGTTTATCCTAAATTCACTCAACTTCTTGAATCTGTAGATTTATGTCTCTTGCCAAATTTGGGAAGTTTTCAAGTCTTCAAGTTTTCAAGTTCTCAGTCCTCTCCCACCTTTTTATTCTCCTGGGATTGTGATGACATGAATGTTATACCTTTCGTTAAAATTCCACAGGTCCTTGAGACTCTGTTTATTTTTTCATCTATTTTCTCTCTGTTGTTCGGATTGGATAATATCTATTCTATCTTACAGATCACTAATTCTTTCCTCTGTCCCTTCTATTCTGCTGTTGAGCCCACCAATGAGATTTTTATCTTGGTTATTGTGTTTCTTTTCAGTTCAGAAATTTCCATTTGGTTCTTCATCTTCTATGCCTTTGCCAAAAACTCCTTTTTTCTCTTTGCTTAAGCTTTTTATCTTTTCATTTATTTCAAGCATGTCTGTAGTTGCTTTTTGAAGCATTTTTATTTGGGCTGCTTTAAAATCAGTGTCAGATAATTCTAACATTTCTGCCATTTCACCATCAGATGTTGTTGGAATATTTTTTCTTTTTTCATTCAGTGTAAGATTTTCCTGGTTCTTGGCATAATGAGTGATTGAACCCTGGACATAACATATTTTCATATTGTGTTATAAGACTTTATATCTTATTTTAAACATCTGTTTTAACTGGACTTTTTAATCTTTTTTTTTTTTTTTGCCAAACGGCACACGGGATCTTAGTTCCCTGCACAGGGATTGAACCCATGCCCCCTGCATTGGGAACGTGGAGTCTTAACCACTGGACCACCAGGGAGGTCCTGAATTTTTTTTTAACACTGCTCCTTGCATTGTTTCTGTTTCCCCCGAATTACTTTTTTGGTTTCTCTCTTTCTTGTTGGAAGTTTTCTTCAAGAACATGATGATTCTATCTTGTCTGTTCATATTTAAAAGGGAAGCTACTAAAATGTTGTGAGAGCTCTCTAGGTGTGGGCAGGGCTTGTTAACAGCTATATCTCACTCACTTTAGGATGACTGGGTAGGGCTCCAATAATTTGTTGGGGGAACGAAAGATGCTAGTGTCCACAGGCATTTCCTTTGGGGATAGTTAGTCTCTTCTCCCTTCCTAGAGCCCAGCAATGGAAGGGGTGGGGGAGTTTGCCTCTTTTATTCCCGCCTCTGCTTTTTTTGATGGCTTCTGCAGAATAAACCTGTCTTTTCCAGGGGAGGGGAAAGCTGTGATCCAACTGTGTGGGATGGGAGATGCAATATGGAAAGGAGGGCACTGCTCCTCATAGAGACTGACAAGTTCCTTGTTTTCATCCTTCCCTTTCTCTACGCCTCACGCCTCTAATTCCAGAGCACTTCTGAGTTTCAGTGGAAGCAACACAACTTATTTTTTATTGCAAGGCTCCTACTGCTTGACTATCTTTGTTTTAATAATTTTTCATCACCTTTTAAATGACCAGACACTGGTCATCTTTCATCTTATGTTATTACCCCTCCTATTCTTCCTTTTTGTAGGTTTATGCTTCTTCTTATTTCTTTACTTGCATTTCAGAACGGTTTGGGGAAGGGGAGATGGTAGATGCCTATGTTCCATCCACTGAAAGAAAACCTCGAGGTTTTGTTCCTTCCCTGGTCCAAGGTTTGCTGTACTTTCTTTGCCAGTCTCACAAGTCCATTTAAGTGTGGTACGATGCAAAGTAGGAACTCACTTTAGAAGATGTGGAATTTGATGATCAGAGGGGTTAGTGAGTTACCAAAGGTCACACAGCTCCTCAACTTCTGTTCTCCATTAGCCCACAATGACTTAAATAGGCTACCTTCTGCAGATCCTGTGATCCCAGAAATTATCAAACTACTTTTAAAAAACACACCAAATACAAAATTCATTTTGCTGATATCCCAATGGTTTTTCTCCTCTGTAAAATGATGATACTAATCACAGCCCTGCTATTCTTGCAGAGGGTTGGGAGGATCCAAAATGAAGGTAGTTTGGGTGGCCTTTTACCAAAAAGAAAGCAATATATGTTGTAGTGGTCCTGGATGTGTTTGGTTGTCATCATGACTGTTGCTGTTGGGTAATTGTTTGGTCCATATTTGGTGAAATTTGGGCAGCAGCGAGTAACTTGAAAATGCATCATTGGACAAACAAAGGAGAGTCAGCAAGGTTTAATGAGGAGAACCTGAGCTCTGAGTTCAGACAGGCATTGGTGCAGACCCCAGCTTTGCCTCTTCCTAATGATGTGACCTTGGGAAAATCACAGAAACCTTCCTGAGGCTGTATTTGCCTATCTGCAAACTGGGGAGACTAACACCTACCTTTCAGAGATGCTGGGAGGATTATAAAAATCTCACATTTCAAGCACCTTGCACAGAGCCCAGCAGGTGACCTTCCCTTCCTCAAGTCTCCCTTCCCCTGATTCCATCAATAAAGTCTCCTCCTAACACCCCCTCAGGCCAACCTTCCATGTTGGACATGAGAATAAAACCTTATAGTCAAAAGAGGCCAAAGGCCCGGGGAAGAGGACATTTGCATTTAAAAAAAACTATACTTTTTCATTAACGTTTCTAATAAACCAAAGCCCCAAGGAAAAGTCAAAGGAATTGGCTTTACTTCACCCAATAGAGAGAGGTCTTCGGTAGGTTTCATAACTGCCTTCAAGTGATGATCAAAACTGACCATCAGCAATAATGTGCATCAAGAGTCCATGGACACAGTTACAGCCCGAAAACCCACACAGACAAAAGGGAAATGAAGGAACATCGACTACAAATGTGAGGTAGAGAAGTAGGAAGCCAGAGGAAGCCGCGGGCTGTCCTCTCTCCCTGCTCTTGATTTATTCCTGCTACCTACTAGGCGGCCGCCCAGCTCTCCCTACCAGGATCACTGAGCTTATTATTCTCGGAGCACGTGGTGATCTTTCACGCGGCCACGCCTTTGCACACAGTGTTCTCTGCCCGCCGTGCCCTTCCCTTTACCCCAGTTCCTTCTGGCACACTTTCATCTTGCAAGTACTCTCTACCACCTCCTCTAGGACCTCTCCAACTGCTCTCCCCGGCCCTTGGCTTCTCCCACGGCACTTTGGACTCACATCGATGACAGGACTTACTACAGTGCATTTCCCTCTTTGCTTGCATATGCTTCCCTACTTGACTTCGGGGGAAAGGCCTGCATCCTATACATTGGTTTTATACCCTCCCAGCATGCTAGCTAATTACCTAGTATATGACAGGAGCTCAAAACTGCATGTTGAGAGAATTAATGAATAGAAGAATGAGTGAATTCAGCAAACATGACCATCAAGCTCAACAAAGTTGTCTTTTTTTACATGATTCCTCCTAGACGCGTCTTTCTGGCTTTGTAGCTTGCAGAGGTGGGGGGAGGGGCGTTAGGAGGTTGAGTTTAATCGTGCAGGTGAGTTAGTTCCTCTCTTGCAAAACGTCCCACCATTCTATGCTCACATTTCCCATGTGCCATGAAGCCCCCAAGTAACCAACTCCTGGAAATTCCTGCCTCAGCACTTGCTAACGCCTCTTACGAGAAAGCCCACTCCATTCCCTTCTGCCTGGATAACATCTTCTCCTCTTTCAGGACTCAGCTCAAGGATCAGTTTCTCTGGGAAGCCTTTCCTGTCCCCCTGGTTTAATTTAGGTGCCCTTCCTCAGTCAACCCTAGCCCCCAATTTGCCTTTATCCAGATATTGAGTGGTTATTGCAAAAGGAAAGTAAATTGGATTAGAGCAAAATCTCTACTACTAGAGATGGAGTGGAAAGATATTTAGATGGTCAAGTCAACAGGACTTGATAATGAATCGGGTATGGGCAGGTAACGGAAAAAGAGTCCTCAAGAGTAAATACTTTGCCCAAGTTTGCACAAAGTTGACAGGTAGCACAGCTTACATTCACACATCTGATTCCAAAGCCCTTGGTCTATATCATCCTGCTATTCATAAGCAGCATTTCTTTAGCAAATATTTCATTATTTCATTAGCAATATTTATTCAGTCACTCCACAATACACGTTGAGCCCCTACTATTACCAGACACTGTTCTTGGAATTCATCAGGGAGTGCTATACGGAAAGATCCTCACCCACATGGAGCTCACGCTCTGTAGGTTATCTTCCTCTGTTGGCCTGAGCACCCCTCATTCCTTGTTTCCTCAGTGCTCAGCATCCCTGCTTCCTCAAATCAGATCAGTTCTTGATTGCTCCAAGTTTAAGTTCCTTTTCTAACTAACCCAGCATTCACTGACTTTTCTCAGACCACCATGATGCTCACTCTAATTTCTATCTGTTGCCCAGAGAATGGAAGAGCCCTATAATGTTTGAACCGAGGAAGATTTTCTTTAAGAAAAAGCTCACAGGATTTGAAGCCACAAAATGCTGCATCTAAGCACGGTCTCTATCATCCCTGAGCTCAATGTTTCCTCAGCCATAACAGAGGATTTGGAAGTTTAGTTGTCCAACAACTCCCCTCCCCATCCTGCTTCCATGGGGAGAGACTACCTCCTGATCTTTGATGTGGGGCTTGGCTTTGTAACTTATTTTGACCAATGAAACATGGGCAAAAATGGCAGTGCGCCAGCTCCAAGTCCACACATTGCGAGCTCACGTGTTTCCTCTTGCCCTTCTGACAACTTCAGATTCCCACCGTGGAGGGACATGCCCCAGGTAGATGCCACCCATTCAGGTCATCAGGTCTAGAGTGAGATACGTAAAGGAAGGCACCTGCCCTGGGTAGCCACTGGCTTAGCTGGATGGTTCTGACTCAGGGTCTGTCACAAGACTACGATCGGGTGGTCATTCGTGGCTTCATTCATCTCAAGGCTTGAATGGGGTAGGATCTGCTTCTCAGCTCACTCCTGTGGCTCTTGGCAGGTCATGTCCTTACTGGCTGTCTGAAACATCAGTTACTTGTCACATGGGCCTCTCCAACATGCATCTTGCTTTCCCAAAGGGAGATACCCAAGCCAGAAGCTGTAGTCGCTTTGTAACCTAATTGCAAAAGCGACACCCCATCATTTTGCTGTATCCCATCTGATACAACTGAGTCACTAGGTCCAGTCCACACTCAACATAAGACAGAGACCATTGGGCCATCTTGGAGGCTGCCTGCCACAAATAATAAGGTACTAACAATTACTACTACTACTAATAATAATGGTGAAGAGAAAGAGTGTTATTTTTGCTATCAGAAAGAATATGGGTTCAAATCTCAACTCTACAACCTACCTAACATGAGACCTAGGACAAGTCACTTACCTTCTCCAAGGCTCAGTTCTCCATTTGTAAACACAGGATGATACTGAATTTTGCATAGATACTATGTGACAGACGTGAAACAATGGATATGAAATGCATAGTGTGGCATCTGGCACAAAGGAAGAGGAAAAATAAATGACGGCATCATTATCGTATCGTGTGGGGTTTTTAGCTCCAGCTAAATGTAATTGCATTTTCCTGGCATATTTTTTCCTAAAGAATTGGCCTGTCTGAGTTACTGGCCAATTTGTTAGACCATGAAAGAAATGCATCATCTGCTTCCAGTTCCTTGGATCTTAGGAGCAGAGATAAAATGCCAATGGATGAGGTCATGAGAGCAACAGAAACCCCTAAATATGTGCTTTCCCAGGTTCTGGGCTCAAAAGCATTCTGGAAGACTCCAGGAATACACAACTTCTCCCCTTCTTCTAGGGAAAGACTGGACTCTGTTAGTCCAAGGTAGCACCACAGACTCCAGCAAGGAGGCCAGGAGAGCAAGGAGGTCTATTCGCCCAGAGTCGTGACTATTTTAGGTTTAATATTTAGAGAGATAAACTTGCTGTGCCTTTGATATTTGTGAAGGCATTTCTCCTACTCTTGTAGCCTGAGGCCATTGCAGAGTTCAAAGGATAGAGTCAATTTACTGAGTCAGACATCAGGAAGGTCTTTATATTCAGCTCCAGATAAAGACCAAATATTAATTTATAAGGGAAAGATGAAATGTGTCGCTTTTTAACTAAGAAAAAATAGAAGTTGTGTAGATTTCTCACAACTGGGAGGAATTCATCTGGTCCCTAGCCCTTGGGGTTAGGTGTTGAAGTGAAAGCAGTCCTTGGGATTTTTATCTACTTCCACATCTGCAACAGTCGATGAGCTGAGCTGATGTGGAGGAACCACAGGAGCATGAGAAAGGCCACCAGACCCATCAGTGTCTGCCCTGATGTCTGAGTTTCTACCACTTGAGAATCCCTCCACTGGAGAGACAATATGGTTCTGGAGACAGAGCACGTGAATCAAAGACAGAGGGATGAATTATATCTCGGCTGCTTGCCGGCTATGCCAAATGGGCCTCCTGAATTTGGTTTCCTCACCTGGAAAATGGAGAGTGTTGACAATACTTGCACACAGAACCCGCTTACGTGAATATGAAAATGCACATAAAAGCATTTTGTCAATGGTGATTAATCAATTCAGCTGTTTGTTAACCAGCATTTAGAATTCTATCTTTGATATTCACAGCAGTTCCGGAAAGAGTAGAGTTCTCATTATTCCTCTTTTACAGGAAAGAAAACTGAGGCTCAAAGAGGTAATTAACCTGCTCTTTGTCGCCCTGCTAGATTTTGTAGTTGTTCCTGTTGCTGCTGTTACTGGTAATTCTCATAATTTCTGAGAATTACTTATAAAATACAAATTTTACCGTTCTAGTTACCTTGAGTTGTTTTTTCAGCCCTTACCTCTCCAGCTTAAACTCATTTTCTCAATTTTTATGGATAATAGAACCAAAAGAATCATATAAAATTGCTTCTGCATCTACTATGAAAGTAGCATTAAATGTAGTTTTTATTATGTCATTAAAAGACTCATATATTGTATCAGGTAAAAAATTCCTTTAAGAAAGTCATGTCAGGAAATAAATTTGTACTTCTTTAATAAATGGTATCCTTTCTTCTAACAGATAATAAGAGCATATTCCAATCTATCACATTTTCTCCTTTGTTGCTGCCACCAAAAAGTGTCTAAACCACATTGACTCAACATTGTCTCATATTTATCCATTCAATTTTTTTACTCATTAACCAAATATTTAATTTGGTTAATTAATTACCTTCTGTTCCAAGCATTGTGCTAGGGGCTAAGGATACGGCAATGGAAGAAATATATTTATAAATTTCTTCTCTCTTAGAGCTTATATTTTGTGGAGAATACACATAAATAACAAACATATATAGTGCATAAAATACTGATAAATACTATACAGAAAAAATGCAGAGAAGAGAAACAAAAAGCATTCGAATAGAGGAGGGGAGGTGATAGGTTGCCATTTTTACAGGACAGGGTGTCAGGAAAGTTATCATAAAGGTGGCGACATTTCTCCCATTTCCAGCTATATCTTAGCCAGCTTAGATCAGACCAAGCTTCTCCCTGAAGACAACCAGAAAAAAAAAAAAAAAGATAATTATTTTTAAAATATTAAAGAGCTATTTAACTTGAAGGGCCAAGATTCAAGAGAGAAGAGAAGCACAGAGAAGTGAGCCCTACATCCTGCCTCTGCTTGAGGTATTTGCTCATTAGTAAATAATGACCAAGAGGCCAAGAAACCAAGAAGAAACTGTGCTGAGAGGCTGAGAGTTCAGCCATATCAAAGGGCTAGGGAGAAAACATTGCAATTCAGAACAGGTCACGGAGGAGGGGACATGGTAAATACCACGGGCTTTCAGTTGGAACCACTGAAGTTCTACAACCCAGGAATAAGGGCATACTAGAAATTTGCCAACTTCCACAAAGACTGAAGACACAGCTTCAACTCAGCTCAATCCCAGACTGGCTTATTATCCTCCTAATCCCTAAATTCCTGCCAGAGGAAGATAATTTCCTCCCAGAGTCTCATGTTAGTTCTAGAACTTTTTCACACACAGTAGCTGGAATTCAGTGAAATTTACCAGGCATATCAGGAGACAGAACCAAAAACAAGAGAAAAAAAGCAGAGGCAATAGTAACAGACCCAAAAGAGGTCCAGAAGTAAAATTTTAAATAACTGTGGTTAATATGTGCAAGAAAATAAATGGCCAGGCAGGAAATTTGACCATAAAACTGGAAACTATTTTAAAAAATGATTAAATGGAAACTGTAATATTGAAAATATAGTATCTGAATTTAAGAACTTAATAGATTGGTTTAAAAGAAAACTAGGCACAAAAGAATAAAGGATTAATGAACTAAAAGACAGGTCAGTAGAAAATACTCAGACTAAATCACAGTGAGACCAAAGGGTGGAAAGCACAGAAAAAAAGAATAGGATACATTTGACACACAACCAAAAGATTTAACAGTAATTAAAGTCCCGGAAAGAAAGGACAGAAAAAATCAGTTGAAAAGACTGTGACTGTAGACTTTCCACAAATAATGAGCTAATGAAACGTATCAAGCCGCAGATTCTTGAGCAAAGACCTGAGATAGACCTCCACTACTTTATGGTGGAGCTGTGAAGACACCTTAACTCTGTACTAGAGTCTATACTCTGAGCCTTGGGCACAGCAAGTACAAGCATTCTAAGGCAAGGATTCCAATCTGACTGGAGATGAGTGAATAAGCAGGAAAGTAGTAAATTAAGTCAAAGGGGTGAAAGGGCAGGATCAAGTAGAGTCTTGTTGAACCCTTTAACCTATTTAGTTTTTATTCAATGTGACATGGTAAACCCTTTTCTCGAAAGAAGCATAAAAACATAATCTGACTTCTCTCTGAAAAGGAGCAATTACCATGAAGAGAACAAGTTTCTTATTATTCCTAGCATTAGTTTTCTATCATTGCACCACAATTGCCTCAAATTAAGCAGCTTAAAATAACACACCTTTACTATCTCACAGTTCTGTAGGTCAGAATTTCAGGCAGGCTCATTTGGGCTCTCTGCTTGGGGTCTCACAAGACTGAAATCAAGGCACAGGCCACAATAGGATTTTATCTGGAGGCTCTAGGGATAGCATTTGCTCCCAAGTTTGTTCAGATTATTGGCTGATTCAGGTCCTTGTGGTTGTAGGACTGAGGTACTCATTTCCTTGCTGGCTGACTCTCAGCTCCTAAAAGCTGAAGGCATTCCTTGCATTGTGCCCCCTCCATCTTCAAAGCTGACAATGGCACATTGAATTCCCCTCAAGTTTTAATCTCTGAATGTCTCTTCTACCACTAGAAGGAGAAAACTTTCTGCTTCTAAAAGACCTAACTGATTTACTAAGGCCACCCAGTTAATATCCATATTTTAAGGTCAACTTATTTGGGACGTTAATTAT